>NC_057865.1:19374000-19696000 GCF_019393635.1 Dromiciops gliroides | reverse complement strand
TAGGCTGATGGGGAGGTGGGTGAAATCTCAGGGCAGAACAACAGGACTTAGAAGAGGAGGGGAAATTAGAAAATGTCCAGGTGGAGAGACGGAAACCCACAGAGGTGACTTGGCTTTCTCAAGGTCACAGGGCTGGTCAATAGCCAGCACTCTTTCCACTAACAACAGCAGCAGCAGTTATCATTATCATTTATATAGCACTTACTAGGTGACAAGCACTATGATAGCTGTTCTTATTGTTCAGTTGTTTCTGTCATGTCCGATTCTTTGTGACCCCACTTTGGCTTTTCTTGCCATTTCCTTCTCCAGCTCATTTTACAGACGAGGAAACTGAGGCAAACAGGGTTAAGTGACTTGTTTAGGGTCACACAGTTAGTAAGCATCCTAGGTTAGATTTAGATTTCAACTCAGGAAGATGAGTCTTCCTGACTCCAGGCCCAGCACTCTATCTACTGTGCCACCTAATGCTTTATAATTATTAATTATCTCATTTGATCCTCACAATAATCCTGGGAGGTAGGTGCTATTAATACCCCCATTTTGTAGATGAGAAAACTGATGCAAGCAGAAGTTAAGTGACTTGTCCAGGATCACACAGCAAGTAAGTATCTGAGGATGATTGGAACAAAGTTCTTGCTGACAGAAGGTGCAGCACTTTGTGCCACCTAGCTGCCCAGAGAAATGTTGGGAAATGGGGTGGGTAGGGTAAATGTGAATCAGTGCCAAATCCTTCCCTCCTAGTGCTTCCACACAACCCATACGTGCCCATGATATGGACACCCTGTCATTAGACTCCAGCATGAAGAAGACAGAGAAGGAAGGACCTATTTCCACAGGTGGAAATTCCTGTTGCCCCAAAACAGTCAAGTCTACCAGAAGGCTCAGTGCTACAACGTTTCATTAAATGTACAGTCCTGGAGAAAGCATGGGGAAGGTGCTGGATCTGAAGTTACCTGGACCTGGGTTCAGATTCTACCTCCAATACATAAGTGTTGTGACACGGGAAGGTGATTAAAGTGCTCTCCATTGTATCTCCTATAGAATGGAGATAAGACCACCTCTAGCAATGCCCCAACAGCGTAGTAATGGGGCTCAACTGTGACAATCATCAAGCACTTTGTCAGCTCTTATTAGGACTGGTGCTGGTCACCAAGAACTGATGATGGCCTTGGTGACCAAATGGAAGGTGGCAAAGACAATCACTTGTAATCGTTTGTTTTTTTGGCATGCAAAGTTTTCATTTTCTTATACTCTTTACTTAAACAAAACCAAGATGGATCCTAATGGGGTGCTTAATACTTACTTGCTGCATCTATAAACTTGGAGTAGGTATCATAGGTGATGACAGGAATTGGTAAGTCTCTGAAGTAGAGCTTCAGGGCTCCTGTGATGATGTTGATGTCTGGATATATGTGGGCAGATATATCTGCCTTCTCACCATCTAGGAGAGAGCCGAAAGATCCATTACTAAACTAGTGCCTTGCCTTCCTGGGTACTTCAAAGCAGAAATCAAACTAGAAGGAAGCAAGAGGAGGGAATGACAAAGGTAGAAGGGAGAATACGGAGGGAAAGGAAAAAGAGGGAACAAAAGGAAGAGAAGGGAGAGAAAACAAAGTGAGGAAAGAGGGGGAAAGGAAAGGAAAAGAAAAGGAAAAAGGGAGATAAAAGGAAGAGAGAGAGGAAGGAGGAAGGCAAAGGAGGGAAAAAAACCCAGTAACACATGTTCCCATCTCAGGTTTTGTTTTTTTGTTTTTTGGCAGGGCAATGGGGGTTAAGTGACTTGCCCAGGGTCACACAGCTAGTAAGTGTCAAGTGTCTGAGGCTGGATTTGAACTCAGGTACTCCTGAATCCAGGGCCAGCGCTTTAACCACTGTGCCATCTAGCTGCCCCCCCATCTCAGGTTTTGACTAACAACCTTTCAGTCCTACAATACCTAGAATATTTTCCAGTAGAATATAAGCTTCCTGAGGACAGGAACGATTTCCCCCCCACTTCCCCTTTTCTTTTGTCACTTTGTCTCCAGTACCCATAATATTGATTTGCAAATACTAAACATTCACTGAATTAAGTTGACTCTGGGAGGTAAGGAGGCAGACTAAGATAAAACTGAAGTTCCACCAAAAAAAAAAAAAAAAAAGGGGGGCAGCTAGGTGGCGCAGTGGATAAAGCACCAGCCTTGGATTCAGGAGGACCTGAGTTCAAATCTAGCCTCAGACACTTGACACTTACTAGCTGTGTGACCCTAGGCAAGTCACTTAACCCCAATTGCCTCACCAAAAAAAAAAAAAAGTAAAATGAGAGAATAAGATTGTAAGAAGAGGATCAGAAGGGGGGTCTTCAGAATACTTATTCTGAGTAAAGACATCAAAGGAAGAGCCTGGATTCATAGGAGGAGCTGGAAGAGGCCCTAGGGGACCTTTCCTTTTATAGATGAGGAAACAGAAACTCACAGAGGTCACTGATTTACTCAAAGGATACATGCTATTAAGTGTCTGAGGGAAGATTTGAACTCAAATCTTTCTGAGTGCAACTCCAGGGTTCTTAGTGTTTCTCACCCTCCCTTGCTTTCCCTGGGCTCATTTACCACCTCGGAGCTTCCCTCTCAGAGAATCCTGATAGGAAAGCTGGTCTCTCAGTGAGGGTCAGAGCTGGGAGTTCTGCCTGGCTGGGTTTCCTGGGTCTCCTCCTTCAGCAGTATACTCATGAATGGCAACAAAGAAACTGCCCTTGATTAAGCTCATTGTCAAACCTGGTTACCAGGAGGGTATCTGCTGCCCAGGTGAGGCAGGGGGGAATTCTCACACTTACCTCTGTCAAAAGCCATCTTGACATCCTCAATGTGCTCGGTGAATCCTGAGACTCTGTAGAGGCCTTCTGACTTTAAACCTGAAAAAGGACAGCACAATAAGTGGAATTCCAGCCCCCTCCCCACAAAACAATAACCTTAAACAACAAATGACAGTAATCACCTATCTAATACTTGAGTTAGCAGAGAACAAAAACATACAGGGGCAGCTAGGGAGCGCCATAGTGCATAGAGCCCCAGCCCTGGAGGCAAGAAGACCTCAATTCAAATCTAGTCTTACTAGTTGTGTGACCCTGGGCAAATCACTTAACCTTTTAAAAAAACACAGAGTGTCCTTTCTCTGCAAAAATGACTGGGATTTGGGCTGTTTTCACTTCTGGTGAAAGTTTGGTTTCATTTATCTCCTGAGTTTGTAAGCCCATCAGATGGCTGCTGTATACCCAATCACTTTTCTGAGCTGTCCATTAGCAAAGCCACCTGGGAGAATCTTTTCATCACTAATGCTTCCCTTTCTGTTCACTTCATGGCTGTTCATCTAAGCACCTGGCATAGTGCCTTGCAAATAGTAGGTGCTTAAGAAAAGTTGGCTGAATTGGATCTGCCTTCCCAGAGAGTCCAGTTATTGCTCAGGGCACTTTTTACCAAGACATAGTAAGAAGAAGAGATTGTGCTCCATCCACTTTACATATCAGGTCCACTAACCCATTCCCAGTAGTGATGAGTTACAGATGTGGCTATTCCTGCTGTGTGAATTTGGATGAGCAGACTCTATCACTATCCCTCTGGGAAGACAGTGGATCACTGCGCCTTGCTATCGGTCCTGCTATCATTCCCTTTGGACCCCTCTATGCATTGCCATTTGACCTGCCAGTATGCCCTAAGGACTACTGGACCTTGCCATCTGCTCTGCTGCTGGACTCTGGGAACCACAGGACTTTCTACCCATCGGGCACCTTAATATTCCTACATGTGTTGTCGCCCCTAATTAGAATAGGAGCTCCCTGAGAGCAGGTTTTGTCTTGATTTTCTGTCTGTGTCCTTAGTCCTTAACGCAGTTCTTGGCACACAGTGATCACTGATAAATCCTTCTTTTTAGGCTCCTGGGAACAGATTTACAGCTGGAAAGGACCTTAGAGAGTAAGTTTAAACCCCTTATTTTAAAGAGGAAATGGAGAAACAGAGAAGCGAAAGTGACTTGCCCAGAGTTATACAGCTAATAAGTGTGTGAAGAAGGATTTGAATTCAGGTCTTCCTGAATATAAGGCAAGGATTCTATCCACTGAGCTACCCAGCTGCCTCCTTCAGTACCTAAGTCTAGATGACCCAATCTTTGGGAAGAAGGCCCTATATTTAGGAAAAGGAAATAATTTTCTGTATCCCCAAAAGACTTCTTGGGAGAGCAGAACAAAATGAGCTACCTGGTCTGTAAATGAAAATAACCCAGGGCATGTTAAACCAACCTGAACCCCACAGTGGGCACCAAGTTTAGCAGAATGTGTAAAAGTCTCACGAATGGCAGGGGTTGATTATACCTTCCCGAATCCCTAAGTCACCCAATATTTGGGGGCCATCTACCCATGAAGACCTGGGGTACAATATTACTCAATAGTTAGTATTATTTGGTAAAGAACAAACAAAAGTTGAGAAAGATGATTTATGACTAAGAAAAATATTTTCTTTGTGGCTCCCCTATATGTTTTCAGGTCACACAGGAGTGAGGTTTTGAACCCATGTCCTTAGACACCCGACTCAGTTTTTCTCCCTCTAATCTGACAAAATGCCTTTTTTTTATTCATTTATTAACCTTCACTTTTCTTTAAATGTGGTCATAGCATGGACTCCATTCTTTGGCTTGTGCTTTTTACTTTGTCTTATCTCATAAAAGTCTCTCTGGATTCCTCATACTTCTTAGCCTTAATTGCATTATAGTAATGTATTACTATTTCCTTGCTTTCTTGCTCCCAATACAATTCCAATATGTTATTTCACTTACTCTTGAAATGAACAGAAGACACACTGAGCATCAGCATCATTCAGCCTTAGGTTTGGAAGGGACCTCAGAAGTTACCTTGTCTGACCTCTACTGGAGCCCTGACCCCTTGGACAACACAATCCTAAGAGGTCAGTGCATGTTGTACACAGAGTGTAAGCTACATGGAGCAGTGTTTGGAGAACTGACTTCAGTCCCAGGAACACCTGGGTTCAAGCCCAGCCTCAGACACTTAAGAAATCACTGCATGATCATTATGATATGGTGGAGAACAAACAAAAGATGAGAAAGATGACTTAAAACTAAGGAAAATAATGTTTTCCTTGTTGTTTTCCAGTTCTGCCTTGTCTTCCTTTTTCTTAACTCGGCTTATATCAGGAATTCTTAGGATCTATTGAGTTGAGATTGTAGAGAAGGAATTATTGATTTAGTCACCACGTGGGAGTTTCTAGTGTGGGAACTCCCTCCACAAATCCTGTTAAGTATTTGAGGAAGGATTGGAGTCCAGGTCTTCTTGACCCCACCCACAGTATTCTATCCATGACAACACCTGTAGGGAGGGGAGGGGTGGGGAGGAAATAAAAGCAATAAAGCAAGTTTCCAAAGGATTTCTTCAACAATGCTGGGCAGGGCCCTTCAACCTGGAACCTCTAAAAGTCTAAATACCAAACAACAGCTATTTTAGAACAAGGAGCTCTTCCCAAACCTCTGCCCTCGATCTCCCGAATGCACATGTCCACCACCATGGGCCTCTGGGTGTTGTGGGCTTTCACCAGCGTGGTGAGATCACAGCAGTACACCTTCTTGATGCGCTTGAGGTCTGGCTGACAGTCATTGGGAACATGCTTGGAGCATTGCTTGTGGACGTTCAGGCCACAGTCTGAAAGAAAAAAAGAAAAAAGGAAGATTTTGTTGGCTTTTGATGCTTTTTACCAAGTTCCCGATGGCCAGTTTGTTCTCTGTAACATGTGCAAGGGGAGCTCTGAAGAGTATTTCTATGAAGGGTCCAGAAACTCACAGTGACTGCTCACAGTGTGAAAATCTCATGGCCTCCCCAGATTATTCCATGGTGCTGCCCAGCATTTCTGACCTGTCTTGTTACGGCTCCCGCCCAGTGTGGCTGGGTGGCTCTGGATGAGCCCCTAGATGGGACCGTGAAATACTGAGCCCCCTTCAAAGCTGCCACCCAGAGGTCTGTATCTTCTGCTCCCCCATCCCCGAGTTGTTGGGTCTGTTTTCCTCAGGAAATTACTTTGTATTTATGAAAACACACAGTATTGGTTCTCACCGCCCCCCCCCCCATCTCCCAAGTAAAATGTTCCCTTCCTCGAGGGAATGCTTAATAACATATTTATTGAGGATAATTAAAGCTGGAAGGGACTTTTAGACACCATCCACTGCCTCATAGATTTGGGGCTAGAAGAAACCTGGGGGGGGGGGGGGACACATGAAGTCACTCGCCCAGGATTTGAACTCACGTCCTCAGACTCCAGGTCTGGCACCAAGCTGCCTTCCCAAGCCACTACCAGCATTTTGCAGGTGAGAAAGCCAAAGCTTAGAGAGAGTAAGAGAGATCTGTCCCTAACAAGTAGGCATTCATGCACAGAATACCATAGCCTGAGTGAAGGTCTGGGTCCACCTGTCCTTTAACATATAGCCCCCAAGGGCAGTTTCCTCTGAATAATTCAAGAGATGTGGGAAGAGCAAAAGTAAGTGAAGCTAAGGTCTTATAAAAAGGGCTGGGAGTGGGTGTGGGGCTCCAAGTCAGCTCCTAATGCCCAAGTGTCAGAGAGTATGGACACTTCGGTCAGCCCAGCACACCCCATGTCCAGTGCTCTATGTACCACATCACCTATGCCTGGGACACACAGTAGGGGTTAATAAATGCCTTTGTGTGTGTGTATGGCAATGAGGTCCCCTGACTAGCCATCAAGTGTCAGCAAGGAAGGGCTTAGAAACAGTGGAGGGCAAGCTGGGGGAGGGAGAGAGCAGGCTTTGGGGTGCCTTTCCAAGGCCCAGGGTAAACGTTCTGCCTTCTGGGCACAACAGTAGTGGTAGTTCATAGGACCAAGGAGCTGAAAAGGACCTCAGAGGCCACATAGTTCAAACTCTTCATTTTATAGATCAGGAAACTGAGGGCCATGGAGGTCCAGTGACTTGCTCAGGGTCACACAGCTAGTAAGTGTCAAGTGTCTGAGGCTGGATTTGAACTCAGGTCCTCCTGAATGCAGGACCAATGCTTTATCCACTGAGCCACCTAGCTGCCTTTTCGCTTGACCAATTATCCAAAGTCATTCTCTAGTAAGTCAGGGGCTTGTTATTACAGGACTAGGAAGCTCACCGAGGGGGAAACATGAATGTCAAACCATTTTAACTCTTTACCCTGACCCCTGAAGAAAAAAAATCCTAAATACAACATTCCATTGTCTGTGAGCAGAAGGGACCCTAGATCCCTATGCATGTGGCCCCTTTAAATGATGGTTTCTATGAATGAAAGTAGAAGCCTCTTTTTTTGATGAATAATTTTATTTTGCAGAGGGAGGGGACCAAGTTTTCCCCACTGCTACAATTGTATATGAATTGAAACGTCCTTGCTAGGGAATAGTTTACATTCTTATACCTCGACACACCAAGGAGGCGTATTTTGTGTGTCTCTGTAGCCAGGCAACCGTGGGGCAAAAGCTACAATGAAGTTAATAATTTTTTATACAGATTCTCAATCAGCCATAAGAGTGTTTAGACTAATTTGCTCATACGTCTACTCTATGAAGTCCATATGAAATCATTTCCTTGACAATACTTTTCCCCTAAGAAAATACAATGAACCCATTTTGGAATCAGTGATCATTATTAATAGCAGTCCATGCTAGAGTAACTTCCTTTTAAGCACAGCACTTTCTGGTGACAAAGTGCTTTCACGGACATGATCTCATTCAGGTCTGCCATTTGGAGGACCCAGAGAGGGGAGGTGTATTGCCTGAGGCACCAATGCTAGTTATTAGTGAAACTGGCCCTTGAGGCAGATTACCTGGCTCCAAGTTAACTGATTTTTCTATGACATACCCCTCTAGAGAACAAATCTGGAAGCTCCAAAAAAGTCTTCCAGACAGGTTTCATCAGCTTTTCAAAGCTAGCAATCAATCCTTTATTAATGGTTCATCAATCATTAATGTTAATGTTAATGTTAATGTTAATGTTAATGTTAATGTTAATGTTAATGTTAATGTTAATGTTAATGTTAATGTTAATGTTAATGTTAATGTCAGGGACTATCTGCTGGGGCTATTTACACAAAAGTATGATAATCCCTGCCCTCACGGAGCTTACAATTCTCCATAGCTAGGCTGCTGCTGCTGATGGGTGGTGAGAACAGCCTCCCTCTGCCCTTTGATCTAGCCTGGGCCAGAGATGAGCAAAGGAGTTGTTGAGAAGTGGCCAGTGCCCTGGGCAGGGGATCAACTGGATGACCTCCAAGAGCCTTTCTGATTAGGGAGGATGCTTACTAGCTGTGTGACCCTGAGCAAGTCACTGGACCTCCATGGGCCTCAGTTTCCTGATCCATAAAATGAGGAGTATGAACTAGGTGGCCTCTGAGGTCCTTTTCAGCTCCTTGGTCCTATGAACTACCACTACTGTTGTTTACCCTGGGCTTCCTGAAGCCACCTGCAAGGGCACCCCAAAGCCTGCTCTCTCCCTCCCCCAGCTTGCCCTCTACTGTTTCTAAGTCCTTCCTTGCTGACACTTGACAGCTAGTCAGGGGACCTCCAACCCCCCCCCCCCTCCACTATAGGCTTTATTCTGACACCTGTAAAATAGTAAAAACAAAGAACTGGCTGCTAGCCAGGGCACCATAGGGCTCCCCATGCATTACTGTGCCGTGTAATAGAATAATTAGAGTAATTATTTATAAAGCCTATCGAAATCCTCCGCTGAAAGGGGGCATTGGAGTTCACTGAAGCCACAAAAAACCTCTCAGCAGGTGGCATCCACTAACAGAAATTCCCAGCCAATGAGAATCAGGTAAGAGCCGAACCATAGCCCAAGCTGACAAAAGCATCTCCCCGTTTAATGGGCTTCCTAATTTTGTTTCTCTGGAGGCTGGTGAATCTCAGTGGTCACCAAGCCCAACCCAAACTAGCCCAAGAATGCCATGATTTCGGCTAAGTGGCCTTCCAGCCTTCACCGAAGCGGGGCTTCTTAGCCTGGGCCAGGTGAACTTGTTTTGAAAACTATTCATATATTTCAATGTAATTGGTTTACTTTGTAATCCTTTATTTTACAATTTTATTTATTTTTTATTTTCTACATTTAAAATATGATTCAGAGAAGTCCACAGGTGCCTAAGTAGTCTATGCTGCAAAAAAGGGTAAAGAAGTCCTGGCTTACAAATATTCAATTAAGGGGAAGTCCTCTACTTGCAGTAGCGGCCCAGTTCAGCTTGGGATAGCACTGATGCCTGATGGGAAGTCTGGTGTAGTGGTGAGAACATCAGAATTAGAACCAGGAGAATCCTGGGTTTGAATCCTACATATGATACTACAGTGACCATAAGCAAGGCCCTCCATCACCTCGGGCCTCTTCCCTCATCTTTTAAATGGGGACAATAATATCTGCAGCACCGAGCTCATGAGAGCTATTTGGTGTCATGGAGAAATGGGTGAACTTGAAGTCAGGAAGACCTGGGTTCAAATCTTGCCTCTCATTCTTGCTAACTGTGTGACTCTGGGTAGTTCATAGGACTAAGGAACTGTATGAGGTTTTTTGACTCAGTTTCCTCGCCTGTAAGATTAGGAGATGAAAACAGCACTTACCTTCTAAAGTTGTGAGGATTAAATGAGATACAAATTGCTCAGTCATCCTTAAAGCATGGCCTTATTTACATATTGTCTGAGAACGGGCCTCTCTGAGGCTATATGTTACAAAGAGGTTGGTACCTCCTGGGAGTTCACATAATAGTTTAAATTCTAACTCCCTTACCGACTTCCCTGGTGACATCGGGCGAATCACACAAGGTTCCCTGGGCTTCGCTTGGTTTTCCCTCTCTGAAATGATGGGGTTGGACTAAATGACCTTTACATCCCTTTCCAGCTCCAAACCCATGATCCTCCGAGTGGGTGGTTCCTGAAGACTCTTCCAACTGTGAGACTCCAGGATTATGTGACTCACTGACCTCACGGGGTTGTAACATGGCTGGGATGTGAGATCTCTTTGTTTCTGGGTAGGCAGAAGCAGTCAGTGTGTTACTGGGCATCCTTGATCACACTGCCGTGTTTTAAAGTAGCTTAGCTTTTAACCCCCAAATGCCTCTTGTCTTAATTTACTACCTTGGTCCTCCCCCTCCACCCAAGGACTAAGTCTCTATCTCCACTATTCACCCCAAATTTTATATAAAGATGGAGGAAGCTCAAAGACTCATTCATGCCATTTTGCTAAAGAAGAGATTTACTTAGTGAGAGTGAATTTGGCCAACAGGGTCCAAAGCACCTTGGTTGGCTTGGAGCCATGCCAAAAGAAGCTTTGGGATCCTTGGGTAAAGTGTGGTCTGCTCTCACTGGGTCACTGCCTTTATTGTTTCCGGCTCTCCCACAAGCCTTTCCCTTATCTGTCTACAGAAGCTCAAATGCTGATGTTTTCTAAAGGGAGGAGGTTTTATATGAGGTAGACAAAATATTGAACTTATGGGAACCCATCAAGTTCCGTGTGCTATATAGAAGGAATGCCCCTCCACCAGGGCCCAAATTAAAAAAATAAATAAAGCATTTCAGCGAGGGGGAATGGGGCCCAAGTGATGGTTTTCTTTCTTCTAACCTTTCATTTATCAGTGGCCCCTCTGCCTAAAAGACGGAGAAATCGATGCAATTGCTCTTGGGCAATGCGGCTTAACAACATCACTGCTGAAATATATTTATTAAAAAAAAACACACACTTTAGTCCTGGAAAAAGCCATATCTCCTACCCTAAGTAGGGGGCCCTCAGGTGTACATGCTAAATATGGGTCCCACAGAATAGGACAAAGATTATTCTGCTGCAACTACCAACAAGGATTTTTAAAACCCAAATTTGTGATTTCACTGATGAAGGGAACTCCTGGTAAGAAAACCTCCTTGGGGCAGCTAGGTGGCGCAGTGGATAAAGCACCGGGCCTGGATTCGGCGGGACCTGAGTTCAAATCCAATCTCAGACACTTGACACTTACTAGCTGTGTGACCCTGGGCAAGTCATTTAACCCTCATTGCCCTGGGGGGAAAAGCCCCATCTACTAAATCATGTTTGAACGTTTTTTTCCCTAACTTAAAGCTTTAGGGAGTTTCTCAGGGGTACTGAGAGGTTAGAGGATTCATCCAGGGTCTCACAGACAGATGACAGGTATCTTTCTGCCAGATCTTTCTGCCTCCAAGATCAGGTTCCCTAGCCACTATGCTATCCTGCCTCATTAACAGGAAAAACCCACGAATTATTACGGTGCTCTGGAGCCTCACAAGAATGAGCCACAGAATTTTGTTCTGTTACCTATTCAAGGACAGAAAGAACAGAGCAGGGCCATATTCTTAGGGAGGGAGGGAAGGGGGTGAGAAAGGAAGAGAATGACTATAAGGAAACAGGTGTGTGCTTGATTCATTTGGGGTTCCATGGACTTTTCAAAGCTACTGCTCTTTATGGGAAGAAAAAGGGGTGAATTACAAAACTCTTGTTTATTCAGTGAAAAGAGAAACCAAGTCAACAAAAAGCTTCCTCCCTTGCCCCGGAGAACACCCCTAGCGATCTCCCCCCAGAGGGGCTCTACTGTGCTGTAACCTACAAGGAGCCTTTCCTTGGACCAGGTCAAAGAGTCCAGGAGTCCAGGAGATGCTCCCTCCCATCATTTATATGTTTATCACAGTGTACAGAATTAGGACAGGATAATTAGAGGTCTGAACTACCTGAGCACCTGACGCCCTGTGCGATGAGTCCCCACATGAAGTTGGCACAGTATTCACACCAGTGTGGTCCTCGGAACGTGTGGACCTGTGATTCCAAAAGGAAAAAAAGATCAGAAAACCTGGAGCAATTGAGGGGGGGGGGGGGGGGCGAGGGAGAGGAGTGTCTAACAGAAGGAAGAAGTAATTTAAAGTTATAAAACAAAAGGATCCTAGGGGCAGCTAGATGGCACAGTGGATAGAGCACCGGCCCTGGAGTCAGGAGTACCTGAGTTCGAATCCAGCCTCAGACACTTAACACTTACTAGCTGTGTGACCCTAGGCAAGTCACTTAACCCCAATTGCCTCACTAAAAAAAAAAAAAAAAAAAAAAAGGATCCTGGACTATCGAGAGGACCTGTCCCTTACAGGGGGTCACTTTTCCCAACAGTTCAGTTTGAAACAGAACCACAGACAAAGGGCGGTTTGGTATTTTGATGTTTCAGATATCATGGACCACCCCACCCCTTCACTACTGATCCACCATGGCACGGAGTAAAGGGTATATGGAAACAAAGATTACACAGGGGATCACACTGTCAGAAAAAGGAGCAAAGGTCTTAGCTGGTCCCCCTAATCCCCACTCCCAGAGCACCTACAAACTGAGCTTGTCAGGTCGTGTGGTAGCCAAGAGTGGCTTTTAATGAGGAATGTGAAGATTCTGAGTCAGGAATGCCTCCGTTCAGATCATTTTTTGGGCAAGACACTGAAACTCTCTGAGCCTCAATTTCCTCTTCTATAAAATGGGAATAAAGCATGTACCTCAGAGGGTTGTGAGGCTCAATTGGGATGATGAATGTAAAGTGCTTTGAAAAACACGAAGGGCCTAAAATGGCAGATTTTATCACTAAAGAGGAATACCAGGGAGAAAAAAAAGCAAATTTTGTATATGATCGTTGGGCATTTGGAAGCAATTAGAACAAAGGCACCAAACATTCCACAGGCCCTTTTAAAGTCTGGCCCAGTGATGATAGGAGGTTTAAAAGCTTGACTAAAGAGTGTAGTAAATATTTGAGTGTGGCCTTTGCATCTTTTGGGGCCCATGGTCAGTTAGGGCGGCCTCAGGGAGAGGCCACTAGCCTCCAAAATAATAATAATGCACCATAATGCATGCTTTGTCTCACAAAAGCAACCACCCTGCTCTTCTTGCTTGTTCCCCGCAACATTTAGTCTGCTGAAGTCCTACCTGGGTGAGGAGAGGGATGGCAGTGGCTGCTCACAAATCATTCCCCACGAAAACCAAGCGTTTCGTGCCTTTCAATGTAAAACTCCTGAGTTCAAGCCTGTCCCTGCCACTGCATGGCCTGGAACGGGACTTCACTGCTCCGGGACCAATCTTTCTCATCTTTAAAATGAAGGGATTTGCGTCTGCGAGCTCCCTTCTAGTTGTGAATCTGTGATTTGGTGAATTGTCTGGATCTGTAATAATCTAGTTGTTTTTAATAAGAATAATAGTTCACATGAAGACAGCACTTTAAGGTAGTGCTTTACAAATATTTCATTTGATCCTCACAACAACTCTGGGAGGTAGGTGCTATTATCACCATTTTATAGTTGAGGAGACTGAGGCAGACAGAGGTTGAGTGATTTGCCCAGTCACCCAGCTAGAAAGTGAGGCCAAATCTGAACTCAGGACTTCCTTGTCTCCAGGTCCACTGGGCCACCTGGCTGCCTTTGACCTAAGCAAAGGGACCCCTATCCAACTCACTGATGGAAGGAGCCACACTAATAACCATCATGGATCCATGGAGCCATCGAGGTATCACTTCAGGAAAGGATTTTCTAATTCATTGGCCCTTTTTATTGTAACTATTATGTGAACAAAGTATTTGACTGACCAGAATACCCATTTCTAGTAGAAAGATCTCTACCATCAATGCACTGAGGTTACTGTTCTGCTTGGAAACCCCAATAAATATAGTATTAAAATATAGTATTTAGTGTTGGGCCAAGAAAACTTAACTCTAGCAGGTGCTGAGCTAACTGCCAGGAAATCCTAACTCCCTACAGAGCCATAACCAGGGCAGGGCAAATAAGCTTTGTCCCAGGGTGCTGTAATGTTGAGGGCGTTGTCCCTTAGAGGTCACCTAATCCAACTTTTTACTTAAAAAATGAGAACATAAGTCCTGGGGAGTTTAAATAACTTGTGCAGTCATCCGGGTGCTATGTAGCAATGCTGCAACTAAGTCCCAAGTCTTTGGACTCCAAACCCAATGTCCTTTCTCTGTCCCATGCTACCTCCCCATCCTAGGCTAGAGAAGAGAGGGACAGGGGCTAGACCTGAGATTTCACTGATATAGAGAATTCTCAGGTGAGGAAACTCCTTCTACCAACATAGGTTGGTACCTTCTCTGCAACTTAGTCTAAGAGAGCTGCCTGGAGCAGTATAAAGGTAAGTGACTTTCCCAGGGTCACACAGCCAAAAATGGGTCAGCATCATGGCTTAAAGAAGTTCCAGGTTTTGAGGTTGATATCTCTACCCACTATACCATACCACCTCTCTCGTGCAGAGCACGATGGCCTTGGAGTCCAGTAGGGTTTCTAAAATTTCCTTTCAATTCTAATACGGTTTCTTTGCAATTTTTTGAAGGCCCCCAAATCCAATTTTCACTGGTTCCTCTCAAGAACCACCTCCTCAAAGCTGTGCCACACATATACACACACCCTTTAAAAACCAGGCAGCTAGAGGGCAGCTGGGTGGTGCAATGGATAGAGCACTGGCCCTGGATTCAGGAGGACCTGAGTTCAAATCTGGTCTCAGACACTTGACACTTACTAGCTGTGTGACTCTGGGCAAGCCACTTAACCCCCATTGCCCTGAAAAAACAAAACAAAACAAACCCAAAAAAACCCAAACCAAAAAAACACCCCCCCCGCCCCCCAAAAAACAAAAAAAAACCCAAACAGGCAGCTTGAGAACAGAAGGGGGAGGGACAAAGGATGTCAAACCTGAACCTGACTTTGCACCTCTGGTTTTTGTGTCCTTATGCCCTTCTCCCAGGGCTGAAATGTGGTCCCCATTTAGCTCCATTGAGTTTCTGATTTCTGTGCAGCCCCAGAAACAATGTTTTATATTCAAAGCCAGAAAACTTTCTCCTTATTTGGGGGGAGAAGGCAGGTTCATGGTGCCCCTGCCTTCTCACCAGTCACAACCCACCTCAAAACCCGACTGACCGACTTTTTCCATCTTCTGAAGTTTATTGATTTTTTTGCCCCTGAACATGTTTTCAGAGAAAGAACATTTTGCAAACTCAAGAGCTGTAACCAAAATACCCTAGACAGGAAGAAAATACCCCAGACAGGAAGAATGTTGGTCCAAGACTATCACAGCCTGAATTGCCCAAATATCATAAGAAAGCCTGTGGTCAGGGTCAGCCTGGAATTCTTAAACCACGCCAAGGAGATAAGATGATGTGGTGAGAGATAAGATACCTTAGACAAAGAGCACAACAATGACAGCCCACTCAAAAACAACATAATGGACTGGTCTGGAAAGCTTTGCAAAGAACTCACAGGAGCCAAGTGAGTAGGACTCAATCTGGTCAGTCCCAAATCACCAGGATGCTATTAGCTTCAAATCTGCTGAACTTGGAAAGAAGTGTATGTACTCCCTTTACAGGACCCTGTGGTTCTGTAAAAACAGCCTCCATTAACACCCCCCCCCCCCCACCATCTTTGGATAAACCAGTGTCAATATCACCAATAGTATATTTAGCAGCAGGGAGTGAGGAGCCCTAGCACAGACTGTGCTAAATGTCTGTCTACAGAGTAGCACTGGCTAGTTTAGATTCAACTGATAAAAGAGAGCCGGAACTCAAGAGGTCAAGCTTGCCTCTGAAGCAAAGGATTGTAGGTAAATTGCTTAACCTCTAAAAGTCTCCCATGACTCTCTTAAGGTGGGTTGCTGGTCTGTAACCAGTGGAGTGAGTTTGGAAGTTTCCCTAAATTTATGAAATCACAGATATGGACCAAAATAAAGCACCCTCCCCCCCAAAAAAAACCCCAATCCAATAAACAATAAAGACACACTGTAGGGAGTAGCTAGGTGGCACAGTGGATAAAGCATTGGCCCTGGATTCAGGAGGACCTGAGTTCAAATTTATCCTCAGACACCTGACACTAGCTGTGTGACCCTGGGCAAGTTATTTAACCCTCATTGCTCCGCCAAAAAAAAAAAAAAAAAGACACACTGTAGGGTAGTGCAGAGCACGATGGCCTTGGAGTCCAGCAAGATCTGGGTTTTAAATTCAATCTGTTTGGCACTTAGTAGCTGACCAGGGTACGGTCACAAGCCCTCAGAACTTCATTTCTCACCTACAAAATAGTTAGATGTGAGCTTTAAATATATGAGAATAGTTTTGTCATTCAGCCACTAACTATTTAATAAACACTTACAATGTACCAGGAATTGTGTGTGCAAAGGCAAAAGATGGTCTCTGCCCTGAAGGAATTTACCATGTACTTTGAAGTCCTAGACAAAGATAGATTATACATCTTCATCTTCATCTTCATCCTCACCACCACCACCATTGTTATCACCATCACCATCGTCATTAATTACCACCACTACCATCATACACAGAGATGTCAAAGTCAGGAGAAGACCGGTCTAAGAGTTCTGAAGCTTTGGGTTCAAGTCTGCCTCTAGGTTACCTTAGTTTAGCTTCAAAGGCCCCTGAGCAACACTGTAAGAATATACATTACAGAAAGGGTGCCATTCTGTATCAGTGGAGGGAGTTTCCATATTGGGAGTTCCCTGGGCCCAATGAAAATCAAGTCCAGATGAAAAAAACAATAACATACATAAAGTGCCCACAATACCAGCTATCTACCTAAGGTTGGAGTCTGTGATTTGTGATATTTGTTTGATCTATTTCTTATGTTCAAGAAATCAGGAAAAGAGTATAATTTTTTTACCATGAGTCAACAAACATGTATTAAGCATCTGCTGTGTGCAAAATACTGTGACAACCATTTATAAAAGATCTTCCTGGATTCAAAGATATAGTGGCTCTGCGTGTGTGTGTGTGTGTGTGTGTGTGTGTGTGTGTGTGTGTGTGTGTGTAGGTAGTGTGTAGTATCTTGCTGCACATGGTTAAGGGGGACCCAGCGTGCATGTGTTCAGTGGGAAGGGACAGTTTAGAAGCTACAAAGCTAACTGTACCAAAGGGGGTTCAAAGTTGTCTTGAGCTTGTCTGCAGAATGGTAAGCAGTCCCTACCCGAGACAACCTGTCAGGTGCTACCTGCAAAGCTTCAGGTAACCCCAGAAGGCAGAACTAGGAACAATGAAAAGTTAGGATAGGGCATGTGTAGACTTAGGAAAGGAAAGACTTGTCAGGGAAAGCTTTTTCACTACCTTGTTGTTGTTGAGTTGTTTCAGTCCCATTGGACTCTTTGTGATTCCATGTGGGGTTTTCTCAGCAAAAATACTGGCGTGGTTTGTCATTTCCTTCTCTACCTCATTTGGCAGATGAGGAAACTGAGGCAAACAGGGTTAAGTGACTTGCCCAGGGTCAAACAGCTAAGACAGGATTTGGATTTCTCTCTGGGGGTATGTGTACGTTTCTTCGTCTCTCTGTGTCTCCCTCTCTTCCTCTTTCTCTCCCCTTTCCCCCTCTTTCAGCAAAGCTTCCCCATCCAGCCCAAGCTAGAAGTGAAGTGGTCACTCATGGCCCAGTCCTGGGACTGATGAACACGGGAGCTTTCACCTGCTCCCCTTCACCCCTCCTAAAACAATCTGACTCTCCTCCTCCTCCTCTCACTGGGGAATGACCATATATATTAATGGGAGTCTTTGTGCTCATGCTGGATAGGTTTACCTTATGTCAGGTCAGAATTCCCAAACTGAAGCAATCTACCAGCCTCAGCCTCTCTGGAAGCTGGGATCATAGGTGTGCACTGCCATGTTTGCCTGGGGATTTGGAGTTATAGACTGTGGATTAAAACGCAGGAATGATGGGCTCTTGGACAGGGATAGAAATATACCTAGCCATGGCTCATTTAAAAACAAAGTCTAGGGACAGCTAGGTGGCACAGTGGATAAAGCACCAGCCCTGGATTCAAGAGGACCTGAGCTCAAACGTTTTTATTAATAACTGGGATGTTGATGGTAGTAATAATAATAAAAATAATTAGCAGTTATATAGTGCTTTAAGATTTACAAAGCACTTTACATATATTATTTCATTCAGTTCCCTTCTATTATTACCTCTATTTTGCAGATAAGTTTAAGAGATCAAGTGACTTGCTCAGTGTCACCTAGCCAAGTGTTTAAACTCAGGTCTCGGTGACTCCAAAGCCAGGGCTCCATGCTCTGCACATGGATGATATTCTTTTCAAATCTGGAGAATGACAAGGAAACAGAGAGAGAGTCGGGTCCTGGGATGATGGGCTCAATCTAAGGAGATGAAGTTTGATGAGATAAACCTAAAAGTCTTCACTTGAGCTCAAAGGACCAGCTTCATCCATACAAGATGGGGAAGACTTGGTTCCATATTCATCCAAAACGAATCTTTGGGTTTTAGTGAATGTCAAGTGCAAGACTGGTCACTAGGACACCAGAGCAACCATGAAGGAAAACAAGACCTCAAGCCATTGTTGGAGCAGCAGCATCCAAAGAGAGATGACCGTCCCCAGCAGAGTATGACTGGACCTGTGCTATCATGGGGGTCTGGAGGACATTTTAGGAAGGGGTATGATAACTTGGTGATTTTCAGAGGAAGGGCTTGGATGTCAGGCCACTTGGGGCCTGGGTATGTTGAGCAGGGAGAAGAGTAGACTTGGTCTTCTCTTCAAGTGTGGCCATGGTTGCTCTCTTTAAGTGGGATCTAGAGGAGGGAGTCAATGTATTCTGTTTGACCCCCAAAGGCAGAGCTAGGAAAGGGGCAGCCCAAGGGAGGGAAAAAATGTCTACCAGGGATAGTTATCCCAGGATGGAGTTTTCCCTCAGTGGAGATGCTGAAGCAAAGAATGCTCGAGCCTTTCTTGTTCAGTGGCAGGTAGATGGACGCCTCCCATGGGAGCTTTGGTTTAATGAGTCATACTTGACATCTGTCCTCCTACAAAGTAGCCCCCCTTCCCAACCTTACTGTTCCTGTGGAAGGCTCTACGATCTTTACATCATGGATGCCTTCATGCCATCTTTAATGCTTTCTACTTTAGCAAATCACATTGATTTTTCCCTTTGAAAGTTCTCATGCATGTCCTTTCCATTTCCACTTCCCCTCCCTCATTCCAGGGACTCAATTTTTGCCCAATTCTGGAATTTTCATTGCCTAGATAAAACCAAATATCCTGAATTCTGCAAGAGGCAGGCGAGTGTAGAAGAGCCTTAGATTTGGGGTTGGAGGTCCTGGGTTCAAATTGCATCTCTTCTACTACATTTGTGTGCCACTTGACCCCTCATTCAACAAACCAAGGTGCTGGCTGAATGGCCTCTAAGGTCACATGTCATGAGTCTATGATCATTGCTTTCAAAACAGATAACTTGGGTGTCGCCTCATGCCACCACCAAAATAACTAGGAGAAGCCAAATAGCCTATTCTACCAGACAGGCAAGTTGAGCAGTAATTCATCTCTTTGGAGCCAGGAGAGAACACAAAGGTCACCCAGTGCAACCCCCTCATTTTAGGGATGGCCACAGAGGGAATACAGGTCCCAAGTGGCCAGGCTAGTACCTGAACACCCACATCCTCGTGGGGTCCAGCACTCTCCTTTCTACCACATTCTCTTTCTAAGATTTAAGAAAGATGCTTTCTTAATGAATGGGTAGCCCTCCAAAGCTTAGAAAACAAATAAAGCCTTTCTATTCTACCCAAGAAAGTGCAGAAACAGGCAACTTTTCCTTCCATCCACTTCCTAACCGGTCCCCTTATGTCTTGTCTCTTTTACCCTCCCCACACATCTGCTCTAGAAGAATCTTCCTCAAATACCTAGATATCATGTTACTCTCCTGCTTAAACACCTCTAGCATGTGGGGTAAGCACTCTCTAGTGACTCCAGGATAAAATCCAAAGCTGGATCATCCCTAATCCAACTCCCTTCTACCTGGCCCAATTCATTCCTCATTACTTCCTGACAAAACTCTACATCCCATACCACCATACCTCACTCTTTTAATAAGAGTGTACTTTATTTAAAAGAAATAGGCAGGGCAGCTAGGTGGCACAGTGGATAAAGCACCAGCCCTGGATTCAGGAGGACCTGAGTTCAAATCCGGCCACAGACACTTGACACTTACTAGCTGTGTGACCCTGGGCAAGTCACTTAACCCTCATTGCTCCACAAAAAAAAAAAAAAAAGAAAAAAAGAAACAGGCAGGGCAGTTAGGTGGCACAGTGGATAAAGCACCAGCCCTGGATTCAGGAGGACCTGAGTTCAAATCTGGCCTCAGACACTTGACACTTAGTAGCTGTGTGACCCTGGGCAAGTCACTTAACCCTCATTGCCCTGCCCCCCAAAAAAGAAAAAAAAGAAACAGGAAAAGTATACTAGGAAGGTATATACATGGGGTAAAACCCCTGAAACTAAAGTGGGAAGCATGAAGGGAGAAGGGCCTAAGCATTTATAAAGCACCTACTCAGTGCCAGGCACCATGCTAAATGCTTTAAAAATACTATCTAATTTGATCCTCACAACTACCTTAGGAAGAAGATGCTATTATTGCAAACAGCAGGTAAAGTGGTAAAGTTATTTGCCCAGGGTCACACAGCTGATGAGCGTCTGAGGTTAGATTTGAACGAAGGTCTTCCTGATTTCAGATCCATTTACTACACCATCTAGCTGCCTCATGCCAAGCTTCATGAAGAATATTTGGGTGAAAGTAGGAGGGAGAAACCAAAGTGATTTGGTCTGTCACCTATTCCAATTCCAAAGATAAAAAGGAACTATTTCAATGGGAAGGAAAAATTAGATTTTTTTCTAAAGAGGCTGAGATGGATGCACAGGCTACTCATCAACTAGTTTAGAAAAGAAATATGCAGAAGGAGCAAGACCAGCTATTGAGGGTGATTTGAAGAGCAGGGCAGGTCCTGTAAAAATAATGCGAGGATGAGCTGGAGCTGCTGAAGGAGTTAAATCCAACCCAAGGGGCCTTCTTAGCTTTATTGGGAAAAAAAGGAAGAACACAAAAGGGACCAGATTTTTTCTTGGGGTGGATGGGTTGGTTGTAACTGATCAAAAAGAGAATACAAAGATTGCCAATGCTTTTTTTTTTTTCTCTGCCAAGGAGAATGAAATTCAAACAGGAAAACAAGAAAAAGAAAATGGCTAATAGGATATGGGAAATAGGAAAGGTACTACAAGATTGGAAATAGGAACAGATCATGACTTTCTTAAAAGGAGAAAAGAACAGACTCTACAAGTTACAAGCCAGTGAGCTTGGCTTTGAATCCTGGGAGATTCTAGAACAGTCATTAATGAGATGGCTGGTGAATATCCAGAAAAGGAAGCCAAGGTTGCCAAGTGTCAGCAGGGCTTTGTGCCAGGCTAACCCCCATTTCCTTTCTGGACAGGATTACTAGTGGTAGATGAGAGAATGCTAGGATACAGTTTGCCTGGATTTTAGTAGAGCTTCAAATCAAGTATATGATATTATTCTTGTGAAGAATATGGAGACATCCCATTTAGAGGTTAAAACAATCAGATGACTCTGGAGCTGGTTGGTTGGCCAGATTCAAAAGTCAGTTATTACCTTCTCAGTGTTCAGCATGGCAAGAGGGCTCCGGTGGAATGCCCCAGGGATCAGCACCAGGCCCCATGACCTTTAACGTTTTTATCAGTGCTCACCACATTTATAGATAACAGAGTAAGGACCACTGAGTTGAATCTCATAAGCTGAAATGCAGTAGGGATAAATATAAGTCTTGTCTTTGGCTACAAAAAAAATCACCTTCACAAATACTAGATGGAGGGGAGACATGGTTAGGTAACAATTATGAAAAAGATTTGAAGGTTTTAGTGGACTGTCAGCTCAATGAGTCAGCAGTCGTAGGGGGAAAAACTAAGGTCATCTGAAGTCTCACAGCTTGTAGGAATAAGGGGGTGAGAGTCTGGAATGGTGGGTTCAACTCTTTAAGCCATGCTTTGCTGAGGAGTGTTGAGAGGAGCCTTCTCTGTGAAGGGCCTTGAGTCCATGCCTTCTGAGGAACCCTTGTGCTGTTTGCACACATTTAGCCTAGAAAAGAAAAGACTCAGGAGGGGTCTGATCGTGTGCTTACATATCCAGAAGACTGTCCTGATGAAGAAGCATTAGGATTGCTCTCCTTGGCCCCAGAAGATAGAACCAGGAACACCATGGGGAATTGCAAAGGGGCCAATTTGGGTTTAGACAATTTTGTTGTTGTTGCTGTTCAGTCATTTCAGTTGTCTGAGTCTCCGTGACCCCATTTGGAGTTTTCTTGGCAAAGATACTGGAGTGGTTTGCCATTTCTTTCTCCAGCTCCTTTTACAGATGAGGAAACTGAGGCAAACAGGGTGCAGTGCCTTGTACAGGGTCACACAGCTAGTAAGTGACTGAGGTGGGATTTGAACTAGTAAAGATGAGTCTTACTGACTCTAGGACCAGTGTTCTGTGCACTATGGCACCACTGAGCTGCCCCTTCCAGACCATTAGAGCTGTTCAAAAGTGAAGTGTACTGCTTCAGAGAGCTTTGAGGCCAGGGATGTGTGATGGTGGGGATTCCTTTGGGGGCATGGTTTGGACTCCTCGGATGCTGAACAAGCTCACCCTCCCATAGAATGTAAGATCCTTGGGCTCAGGGGTGTGTGTTAATTTTAACTTTGTATTCCCTGTGTGTGGTAAAGCCCCTTGGACATAGTTAAGTACTTATTAAACATTAGCTGAATTGAAGAAAATGTATGTCAACACATTAAGGATTCGTGGTTTGATCACAACTTGTCCATAACTTAGGAGGTGGGTCTTAAAGATGTCTGCAGCTCAGAAAATTAAATGCCTTTAGCCATCTTTACACAGTGAGTGCCTGATCTGAACTCAGTTCATCCTGACTCCAGCTCCAGAACCCCATCAAGGCTGCCTCTCTGAATAAAGTCTGAGAGGGTTAAAAATCTATTTTTAAAATATATATACACACTCGAGATTTGTGATCCAAAGTACATAGAGATGTCAGAGACCCCCTTTGATGAGCGTTCTGTTCTCTCTTCCAGGTCAGGGGTTTCTAACAGAAAATTCTCTCTTCTATTTATAGGATAATGTGCCTTTTGGAATGTTTATCCAAAAATGTCCTGAGTTTCCAAGTTAAGGCTAGTCTGTGGTTTGCAGCAGAGAGTGGATTGGGGCTGGGGGGCCGGGGAGAGGAGAATTACTCAGAATAGAGTATGATAAACATGTGTTCTCATGGACAATGGCCTGAGACACCACCACAGAGCCAGGATCAGCTATCTCCAGTACCTATTATGGGGTGGCTGCATCTCAAAGAAGACACTCCAATTATTATATTTATCCACTCTTTAAAAAAAAAATCAAACTGTCTTAATTTTTTTTCCTAATTATCCTCTCAAAAGATGTTATCATACAGAACAGGGATAGCAGATCAAGAGTTAAAGAACATTTTCTAAATCATCTTCATTTTCTAATGATAAATATTTCATTTCATCTATTGGGGAGGGGTGGGGTGGGTAAAGGAACCATCTAGCTTACTTCAAAAAAAAAAAAGCCTTAAAATTCATCATGGCTCTCAGAGCCTAATTTTTTTTTTTTAAAGATTAGTTAGTTTTCAGAAAGGATCCACCCACAGCAGTGAGTGGATTTGTTAAACAAAGGCTAAGTAAGCTGCAGAGCACAGTAGCTGTTCTGTGCAGGCATGGAGAATGGGAGGGCACGGTTCCAAATGCATCTGAAAGTCTGAGGAATTTTGAGGAGGAAAGAAAAAGAATGCATGAGTCAAAGAAGATCCAGCCTCCCAGTCATGAGACCCCCATTAAAATGGTATTTTTTTCTGTCAAAAGCACAAGAAAACACTTATTTTCCTTTAAAAGGCTGAGATTTAATAAGAACAAAAATAGAAAGTAGGGAAGATGGGGAGAGGGAGGGAGCTTAGGGTTAGAGCTACAAGGAATCAGCCCTTTCATTCTACAGATGAGGAAACTGAGGTCTTAGAGAAATAAAGCAAGTCCATGATCATACAAGTAGGCTCTTTGTCCCAAGAATTCAACCCATCTCTGATCAGAAGGGAAAGAAGAAACAAGAATCCCAACAGAGCTTCTGAGTTCTGTGGATGACTAAACTTAATGCTGTTGTTCAGTCACATCCAACTCTGTGAGTCTATTTGGGGTTTTCCTGGCAAAGATACTAGAGTGGTTTGCCATGTCCTTCTCCAGCTCATTTGACAGATTGGGAAACTGAGACCAATAGGGTAAAATGAGGGTCTGAGGTCAGATTTAAACTCAGGTCTTCTTGACTTCAGACCCAGGATCCACTGAGCCACCTAGCTGCTAAATTCTTAATCCTTGTGAGAAAATAATTATTTAGTTATTAATAATGGATTTCTTGGGGGGCCCAGAGATCAGTTTCAGCCCTCCCCACACACACTCCAGAAAGTGCAGTTCTTGAGGAACTTCCGATTTTGCCTGGGGCAAACCCAGAAGAACAAAAGAGATGGAGACAGACTCTTCGGTCTGGCTCAGTGAAGGATTGATGGGATCAAACCACACCTAGATACTGGATCTGGCTTTGCCCTTCAGGGAGGGTCTTTTATAGTCTTCTCGATGTCATCAGCTCATTTTAATGTAGATGATCCTCAAGTCATGTCAACCATTGGAATTGAATGATGCTAACCCTTGGCCACAGCAGGACCTTGCTCTTTGGGTGCCCACTCTTCCTGTGCTAACTGCCGCTCAGTTAATCCTTTACGGGTATATGTAATATTAACTAATAATAAATGTGTACTGCCCAAACTGGTACAATAGCAACTAATGAATTAAAAACCACAGTAATAGCAATTAATTCATAGACTACAGCAGTAGCATAAACTTACAAAAACACATCCTTTAGAAGCAGAACAGTAGCCCAGTAACCAGGACTGTGCATGCTTTCCATTCATGGAGCATGGACCAACAAAACCCGCACATGGCTGTAATGGGTGCACGTGGCTCCTGTAGATGATCTGTGGTCAACAGTGAAACAATTTCCCTTGTCATTTTTGACAAGGGGTTTTGTCGTTCAGACAGTGACTTGCATTATGAGCCCTAAGGCATGAGGAGAGAGTCAGAAATAGGGCAAATCATTCTCTGTTCTCCCTTTTCTTCCTTTCCTTATCTCCATTCCTTCCAACTTCTAAACTCTAGCACTCTGCTCTGCTCTCATGAATCCCCTTTACCCATCCTCTCTCTACTCTCCACAACATTCTCAACAAGGAAACTTGGCATGAGCATCCTTTAGAGTAAGCCCAACCTTTCTGGGAAGGGATTCTTGTTCAGTCATTTCATTCCTGTCCAACTCTTCATGACCCTGAATTTGAGGTTTTCTTGGCAGAGATACTGGAGTCATTTGCCATTTCCTTCTCCAGCTCATTTTACAGATGAGGAAACTGAGGCAAACAGGGTTAAGTGACTTGCCCAGGGTCTTACAGTTATTAAGTATCTGAGATTCAACTTATGAACATGTCTTCCTGATTGTAAGTCCAGTGTTCTAACCATTGCGCCACCCTCAGTGGATCCTAGGGTCTTAGATTTAAGATTGGAAGGAAACTCAGACATCAAGCCCAATTTACTGACTTTACCTCAGAGGGAACAAAGGCCAAGAGAAACTGGCTGCCCTGGGGAAACAAAGGACCTGAGATCAAGAAGGACTTAGGCTCAAAACCTCTTTCCAGCATGCCACTGAGTCTCTGTGAGCAACTGTTTCCTCATCTGTAAAATGGGCATAATGAGACCTTCTTCCTAAAGAGGAGAGCCAGGATTTGAACTCACATCTCCCAATTGTAGACCCCCAATGCTCTTCACTAAGAGATCCCTGCCATTAGCTGAGAGGGCCAAAAGTTCAGACTGTGATTTCCAGAGGGTAAACAGCTTTTTAAACTGCCACGTCTGGAATTGTGATGACAGTAATTTCCCTAGTCTCTTATAAACACACAGGAGAAAAATATCGAGGTTTTCTCCCACCCAATTTTCACCCCGTTCCCTCCATGTGACCAACTGTCTGCTCAGGGTTTCTCTTTGAACTGAGCAGGATTTTAGGGGTCTCCCCGGGCAGTTTTAACTTCTGGCCATTCATGTGTTTTGACAGTTACAAAGATCACAGAAATGATGCCCTTCACAACCAAAGGGAAATAATGACCAAACCTGGAGCATTAGGTGAGTATTTTCCTTTCACATTCAATGGGCATGTCTAGCTTTCCCTCTTTGGGAGAGATGAGGCAGTGTGGTACAGTGGTCTCAGAAATAGGACGGCTTTTGTTCTTATCCTTCCTCTGACCTGGAATGTCTTCCTGAGCCTGGCCAAGTGCCCCAGACTCTCCCTTGAAGGGAAGATGTTGACCTGAAGGCTAGAGAAAGTTCCTTACTAGGAGTTAACCAAGCAACTCCCAGGTTCTGTCTCTATTCCCCATCTCCTCTCCCACCAAGGGAAGAAAAGTCTTCTAGGTTTGCTACAAGGATCCTGAAATGTGACAGATCCTTCATATTTTACTTCCTTAAAATAGAGACTGGCATAAGAGAGACGAATGACCTTTTAAATAAATCCAAACCTACGAGCTCATTGGTGTGGGCAACTTCCATTGTGGAGATTCCCTCCACCAATGCACATTGACAGCTCTCTTTTAACAGTCTCAGGGAGTTTCCTGGCACACTGACAAGTTAGTGCTTTGCCTAAGATGATAAAGCCAAGTCTTTGTACCCTGCACCTCCATGGCTGACTCTCCACTAGAATATACAGCCTCTACAAATGGATTTTGATGGAGGAGCTTTCTCCATCGGATTTCATCTCCTATAAAGGTCAAGAACTGGTCAAGGTTTTGACAGTCACCAATCCATTTTACAAATAGGGAAACTGACAGTCAGATGTTAAAGTCATCAATTCTCCAGAAAATATAAACCCTCTCCAGCTGCCAATAGGAAACTGGGCTTGGACTCAGACCAGAGCTCAAATTTTCTTTTAGATACTAATTAGGTATGTGACACTTGGCAAGTCACTTCACCAACTTTCTCAGCCTCAGTTTCCTCATGTGTCAACCAGCAATATGATAGAAACTATCTTACAGGGTAGTTGTGAAGACCAAAGGCCATAACATATGTAAAAGGCTTAAAGAGCTATAGAAATGCTGTCTTTAACCATGATGATGCCGCAATTAAATTCAAACCATTTAGATGTCTCTGAAGCTGTTTTATCTGACAGAAAACAGAAGTATCAGAGCGTACACACAAACGCACACACTGAGACCTCTGAAGAAGTGACTTGCCCAAGGTCACAAAGTGGCAGAGGGGAGAAGAGAACCAGAATGCTTCGGTTCCCAATATATTTATTTCCCTTTTGGCTTCAACACATTGTAACCCGACTGGGGTCTGTGAAACAGATCTCTTCACTTCAAAGACAAGCCTCGTAAGCACCAAGTTGACAAGTTCATCCAACGCTCCCTGCTCCCTCCCTGCCCATCCCATCCCACCCTACGCCCCCACCCATCTCCCTTCATTTCTTGCCCCCAGGAAATCCATCCAAAGTCAGTTTCCTTACCTTGAAGTTGTGGGTCTTTTCATAGTTGCAATGGTTGTCATTCTGCGTTAGGGCAGCTCTTCGGACCAGAGAAGAAATCTGCGAATAGGCAAAGAGATTGAGCGGGGGCCCGAGCCAGACGCCCTTGGCCCCTACCTGGCCCGCCAAGGCCATGGCAAGGAGCTCCTGCCACTGCTTCCGGCCCGGCGAGGCTCTGCGGCGGGCCAGCGGGCACGCGGCCTCGGCCTCAGGCCACAGCTCCTGGGGGAGCCCGGGCCGGCCATCGCCCAGCCGTCGGCTGGCATCCCGGGAGCCCCGGAGAGCCGGCACGTCGGGCCAGCTGCGCCGCATGTCCGACACCCAGCGAAGGACCGGCAGCTGCGGGAGGGCGGCCCTTTCGGGAGGAGAGCCCCAGGGCATGTGACTGGCCCCAGCTGCGCTGCGCCGGGCTCGAGATGTGATGGGCTGGGCTGGGCCGGGGGGCCCTCCCTCCGAGCCCGGGTGGGCTGGGCTGGGGGGCCCTCCTCTTCAGCAGCTGAATCCGGCAACTCCCCCGGGGCTGCTTCTTAAAGCAGGCTGGTGCCTAAAACAATAGCGCACATGAATGTGCTGTGCTAGCCCGAGGGGGTGGTGGGAAGCAGCCCGAAGTCCCCCCACCCCGGGAGACACGCGCTCCCCCAGGAGCACCTCGAAGCTCTCGGCGGTCGCCACCCCCCCCCAGCAAAACACAACTGACTCCTGCTGGTCCCCCCCCCCCCCCAGAACGAGGCTGCATCCAATTATCCCCAGGCTTAGAACCTGAGGATTGTTTTTAATCTTCATGGGATAAAGGCTTGGGGTTCTCCCCACCCCCACCCCACCCCCATCCTTTAGCACCGGAGGTTTAAAGTTGTCTTCCCTTTAACGCACTCAATGAAAACATTTAGGGGCAGGGATGGGGGAGGGGGGGAGAGGCATTCCTCAGGGGCAATCCATTTTTAACAGTCCGAGAAGTGGGTCTTCGGGCTTCTGGACCTACTGTGATGTCTTCCGCTCCCCGCCCTCCCCCCCCCCCCCCCCCATTAAACAGCTCAGAAGCCAGTGTCTACTTTCCATAAGGAATTATCTGTGCCTTTCCTATTTCCAAGTGCAATCTGGAACCCAGCATCCCAAGCTCAGGATAGGTTTGTTCTTGAGGTGATGTCAATCAACAAGCATTCATTAAGGGCTTACTATATGCTAAGCAGTGGGTGTCCAAGAGAAAGCAAAATTAGGGTCCCTGTGCACAAGGAGCTTTGGAGGGGTTAGGACATGCAGTTACATACACGCATGACATGCGGAATAGAGGTAAGGCTCATCCCAGCTCTGGTTTGTTTTTTACCCCGACTGATAATTGCCTTTGGGAAATCGTAGCTTGTGTAGCTTGTGTCTGGGTCTCCACAATGAGGGTCCCAAATAAGCACTCAGGGTAATAATGAATATTACTTGGATAGCCTCGATTTCACACAGCCTCCCCGCACAAGCCCCACAGTAATCAGCGTATAGCTCTAATAGCTTGGTGGGCTCCAGTCTCCCCCTTCCTCTGCTAAGAATCTTTTCATGTCTCTGTTGGGCTGGATGGCCTCTGAGGTCCCCTCTAACCCTCCTCATATACTCTGGTCCCACTTTCAGGATCCTAAGAATATATGGTTGTGTTTTGTTGTTGTTGTTGTTTTTCTGAGCACGCTTCTTTCTTACCCCCAGTTCTCCCATCTCACAGGACCATTAGCTGTTTCCTGATTGGATTTTGGTGCCTGACTATGGCTTGCTCCATAAAAGCCATAAACACTTACTCGGGCTGTTGGATTTGAAAGCCCAGCAAGGCCAGATGGTCAATGACTGTTACTGAAATAGCTCAGACTAAGCAATTTCATCTATTGATTGACTTGGGCAGCGCCTCTGAAGCCCATCACTGAAAAGAAGCAACTTTGGAGAATAGGCCCCAATACATCCACCTCTCCTAATTGGCTATTCCTAATTAACTGATGTAGTGAAGACTGCACTTGAGAGTCAGAAGCCCGGGATTCAAATCCAGCCTCTGACACTCTGGCTGGGTGACCCTGGGCAAATCATTTCATTGAGTCTCATTTTCTTCATTTGTAAAATAAGGCTATTTGTAGTATCATTAGTTCCTCCCTTACGGGGTTGTTTTGTGAGACTCCAAGGAGGCAGAGGGAGGGCACTTTGCAAAGTTAAATATCACCTAAATATCACCTGTTGTTTTTCAGGGAGAATTTCAGCATTCTGTTCTAGATCAGAAGTTGGCTTCCCTTCCACCCCATTACTAAGTAAGCAGAGGAAGCCCCTTGTCTCTTATGAACCTGTGGAAGGACACACCGATGCTGTGTGCTTCTATCACATAATAAGCCGTGGGATCTGGAGCAAGCCAATTCTCCTCTGTGGGCCTCAGTTTCTTCTGCAAAATGAGGGGGTCTGATTACATGCTCTCTAAAGTCACTTCCAACTCTAAATGCCATGATCCTACATGACCAAGAACATGCTGCTATTTAGTGCTATGGCCAAGTCAAATCTCTGAACTTAGTCCTTTCCTGGCCACAACACAGAGACTTCAAGTCTCTCTGAGGGCTTGGCCAGTCAAATGAATTTGCATTGGGCAGAGAGCACTCTTCCAAACAGACTCATGTTCTTTTGGGTTCACTGCAGAACCACTTTAAAAACTGAGGTGGGAACGGTTGGACTATTCTTTTGCAAATGAAATACTCTGGGCAGTAATGGAGATGGGACTATGGGGTCAAATAATGTAGGCAATGGCTGAAATATTACTAATAAGAATACTCAAGGTTACTTCCTGGGTCTTAAGGCAGTTTGGTGCAGCAGTGGTTGGAGCACTGCACTTGGAGTTAGGAACACTTGAGTTTAAATCTTGCCTCAGGTCCTTCTTAGCCATGTGACCTTGGACAAGTCATGCTACCTCTCTCTTGGCCTCATTTTCCTCATTTGTCAAAAGAGAATAAAAGCACCTCTCCCACAAGAGCTGTGAGGATCAGATGAGATAAAGGGCTTTGAAAACCTACAAGTTCTCTATAAATGTGAGGGATTATAAAAGAGAGGAACAACTAAGTCTGTCATCAGACTTTTGAAAAGGGATCATCATAGCAATTCAGGAGAGAACTAAATTACAGAACTCCAAGATTAATATTTGAAATCTAAGACTGACATCATTTTTAAAATTTTAATTAATTTATTTTGGGGTTTTGTTTTGTTTTTGCAGGGCAATGAGGGTTCAGTGACTTGCCCAGGGTCACACAACTAGTAAGTGTCAAGTGTCTGAGGCCAGATTTGAACTCAGGTCCTCCTGAACCCAGGGCCTGCACTTTATCCACTGTGCCACCTAGCTGCCCCCAACATCATTTATTTAAAAACATGATTCTCGGGGAAGCTAGGTGGCACAGTGGATAGAGCACTGGCCCTGGAGTTAGGAGTATCTGAGTTCAAATCCCGCCTCAGACACTTAACACTTACTAGCTGTGTGACCCTGGGCAAGTCACTTAACCCCAATTGCCTCACTAATAAAAAAAAATAAAAACATGATTCTGTGAAGGGTCCATGGGTTTCACTAGACTGCTAAGAAAGGTGTCCAGGACACACAGGAAAGGTTGTAGAAGAGAGATGGAGAAATAGCTGGATAGATGATTAGATATGTGGATAGATGGATAGATAAATGATAAATGGACAGATGGATGGATAGATAAGTGGATAGATGAATAGATAGATAGGTAGATGATAGATGGATAAATGGATGGATAGATAGGTAGATGATAGATGGATAAATGGATGGATAGATAGGTAGATGATAGATGGATGGATGGATAAATGATGAATGGATGGATAGATAGGTAGATGATGGATGGATGGATGGATAGATAGGTAGATGATAGATGGATAAATGGATGGATAGATAGGTAGATGATAGATGGATAAATGGATGGATAGATAGGTAGATGATAGATGGATAAATGGATGGATAGATAGGTAGATGATAGATGGATGGATGGATGGATAGATAGGTAGATGATAGATGGATAAATGGATGGATAGATAGGTAGATGATAGATGGATGGATAGATAGATGGAGGAATGGATGGATAGATGATAGGTAGATATGATCATAGCCCTCCTCCACTTAAAAGCCTTTGATGGCTCCCTATAGCCTGCTGAATAAAGCCCAAAGTTCTCATTCTGGCAGTCAAAGCCATTAACAATCTGGCTCCTCTTTGGTTCACCTTACTTTCACTCCTATTTCTGTGCTTGCTTCCTCTGCCCCCAAATACATCTCAGGCTCTGTTCTGGCTGCACCTTTGGCCTTGGTCTTCTCTATATCCTGAATGCACTTCTTGACTTTTGCCTATTAAAACTCTTCCCAATCTTCCAGATCCAGCTCAAACCCCATCCTTTCTTCTAAGAAGTCTTCCCGGACTCATCAGGCAGAAGTGACCTTTGCCGCTCACTACCTGTGTGATCTCGGACAAATCTCTCAACCTCTCGGCTTCCTTCTTTGTAAAATAAAAGGACTGGAGGAGATGCCTTTGAGCATCACTTCCAGCTTTGAATTTATGACTACGATTTTCAGGACCACCCCATATGTGCCCTGCTGGGAAAGGACAAGTGACCACAGTCAGTAGAAAATAAAGCCACTCAGAGATAACAAGAGCACTTGATGTTTCCATAATGGTTTAGTTTGCAAAGCACTTCCCATACACCATCTCATCTGAACTGCACAACAAATCTTTGTCGTGGCTCCTAAAGGCATCATCAGCCCCATTTTATAGAGGAGGAGCCAGAGGCACAGAGAAGGAAAGGGACTTGTCCAGGGTCATACAACTAAAAAAAATGTCAATAAATCCAGGGCTTCTCTCCAAGTCCAGCATTCTACCCACTATTCCATGTTGCCCAAATAATTGAATCACCCCAGACTATGGTCAAGAAGATAGGGACTTTCTCTTGAGTCCCTCTCCCTCTGGTATCTATTAAGAAGCCTTCTACATTATAGGAACTTCCTAAATTGGGGGTGTCTTATTTATCCTTTCCTAGGAAAGGGTTAATCTGTACCCCACCTTTTCTCTACCTCTTTTTTTAATTAGAAGGGCCTCTCTTGCCCCCCAGTTCCTAAAATAAAATATCATGAATCCAGACAATGCCAACTTGGACTTACACTAAAAGGAAAATTAAAGAGCCCTTCCCCCCATTTTGAGACATGTGGCACCCAGAGAGTCCCCCAAACCAGGAGTCCAAAGTCTGTTTGCCAGCAGAGTTCTGGGAATGGCATTTTTAGGATATCAGATGTCAGAGAAAAAATGCAGAGGAAAAACAGAGCAGCAGAAATTCTTTAGAGAAAAATGCATGTCAGGGCATTTCTGAAATAAACTGTTTACAAAATAAACTTTAATTAGCAGAGGCTGTGATAATGAACCCTGATTGACTGGAGGGAGCAGGCTTTTTTCTGTTCCACTGTTGGATGTTGGGGGATGAGCCAGCCAGTAAACGGAGAGGTCATGAGGGCTAAGCATCAGCACATCTTGGGGTGGGGGTTAGGGAAGAGAGGGATGGGAGGGGATGGGGGAGCAAAGGCCTGGTTTGGGAAATAGCCTCACAGCTCTGGAGCTGGGAGGGACCTCAGAACCCACCTGAGCAACCCCCTCATTTTACAGATGAGGAAACTGAGGCACAGAGCGATTAAGCAACTTTTCAGGGCCACACAATTAGAGTCTGATGCAAGGGTCAAACTTAGGCTGCCCCAAGACTCAGGATCATAGATTCAGAGCTGGCTGGGGCTTCTGAGGCCATGGAGCCCAACTCCCTCATATTACAGGTGAGGACACTCAGCCCCAGAGAAGTCCAAGGTCACACAAGAAATAAATAGCTGAACCAGAATTTGAATCCAGGCTTTTGGACTCATCCCAGCTCTCTTTCTGCTCTATCACTTTAGCAGAGGGGAACACCAGCTCCCATGGCCAGGGCGGGGCACAGAGCCACAAGGTCATTTGAGGGACTGATGGGTAGGGGCCAAAGCTATCTAATCCCAATTCGATTTGATTCCCTCTAACATCAGGGATCCCCAGGTTGAGTCAGCCCTTTCCCCAGCTCCCTGGGCCCCTTAGTCTCCTTCCAGGCTGATGCAGAGCAGAGAGGCCTTTGTCAGAGATGTCACAGCTCACCCAGCTGCCTGAAGGACTGTCCTGGGGTGTGTGTGTGTGTGGGGGAGAGACAGATGGTCACTCTCAATACAAGGCCCAGGAGAAAAGGGAGCTGGGGGAGGGACCTCAAGGGTTCCCCTGGAACTTATTTCACCTCTCTCCCCCCATCTCCCTTTGATACTAGCCACATTCACACAAGGCAGGGGGCGGGTTTGTGGGCTCTACCAAGCTTTCTAGCTGGGAAACAAATGGATTGATGCCACTGGGGCTGATTTGTTTGAAAAGTTCAACCACTGTCATCCCATGCTTGGCGCTGCAGCTATTTCCACTTCAAGGGATGTCACAGATCTCAGCTAATTAAAAGGCTTCTGAGAACCCATTTAGATGTAGCTGTTGGGCAGACCGGCCCAGTCCTCACATAAAACCTTGCAACTGGCTCTCTTTGGCTTTAATTGTTTTTAAACTTGATTTCAATTTCCCCCCAAATAAGAAGGATTTGTTTCCTTTTCCCCCCACTTCTCCCCAAAATTGAAAAAAAAACCCCAGAAAAACAAAACCTTACGACAAGTATGCAGAGTCAGGGAAGACATTCCCATCTTGGCCATAGCCCCAAATGGGTCCCATTCTGCACCTCGAATCCCTCCTTCCTCAGGAAGGTGAGATTTTATCTAGGACTTCAAGGAAGCCAGAATAAATCAGTCAACCAATAAACATTTCTGAAGTGACTACTGTGTGCTAAGCCCGAAGATGGAGAGAAGGAAGGAGGAAGAGAATTCCAGGCACAGTACTGGCCGGTGAAAATGATGGAGTTGGGAGAGAAAGTAAAATGAGGTTGGGCTTTGTTGCTGATGTTCAGCCGTTTTCACTGGTGTCTGACCTTTTGTGACTTCATTTGGGTTTTTCTTGGCAAAGAAACGAGTGATTTGCCCTTTCTTTCTCTAGTTCATTTGACAAAGTGAGGCAAAAAGGGTGAAGTGACTTGCCCAGGGTCACATAGCTAGTAATTGAGGCCAAATTTGAACTCAGGAACATGAATCTTCCTGGCCCCAGGCTCTGTGCAGTATGGTGCACCTTAACTGCCCAGTGTTGGACTAGATCAGAGCTTCTTAAACTTTTTCCACTTATGACACATTTTTGCCCCAGAAATTTTTACGTGACCTAGGGGGAAATAGGTCTATAAAATAGGTATACATAATCTTTTACTATTGCCAAATTTCTCATGACCCCCACATTCAGTTACACAACCCCATGTGGAGTTGTGACGAACAGTTTAAGAAGCCCTGGACTATATGACCTCTAAAGTGGCTTCTCTCAATCTATGATTTCATGATCTGTATTTCCCCAATTTCCTCCTCTTGTCAACGTGTCTGATGCCATCTTAGCCTCACTGGAAAAGAAGCTACATTTGCTGCTCAGCAATGACCTTGGACAATGGTGTCCTCAGCGCTATGGGAGATGGAGAGCTGGAGAGAGAGCTGAAATTCACAGCCACCTGTGTTTTTCCCCTTTGTTGCTGTAACTAGCATAGGAGGCATGTCTTTCCAAGTCAAAATAAATTGTCTTCTGCTGCTTTAATTGGATTCAAATTGCCCTGCATTTGTAAACCGCAGAGATACTGTCGGTTGTTGTTGTCACTGTCGCAATCTTCATTTATAATATTTCTCAAATCCTCTTCTGGGCTTTGAGGACAAGGGCACCCCCCAACAAGACTATCCTCTGTACGGCTCCCAACTGCACATTGCTGAGGCTGCCCAATATAGTCCCTAGGAATATTTTTAAACCCAGCAGCACTAAAATGTGGAAGCTTTCACATTCCTAAGTGGGAAGGAAGGCTTCCCTCTCATCTAGACTTACTGCTGATGGGGTGTTGCTAGTGCTACAATTAGACGTCCACACTTTTTTTGGGCCTCTTCCCATGTTGTGTATAGAGTCTTGTCTCCTGGTAGAAGTCAGGCAGTCTAGACCATGTGTGACATCAGTAGCTCCTGTCTACAAGGCAGGCAAGCTATCATTCTGACATACAAACATGAAGAGTTCAGAATTCCAGTGCCCAATGGAGGGGGTGGCTGCCCCACCATGGGGTATAGAGGAGTCCTGGGGTGTGGGTATACCTCCGCCCACAGGCAGGAATTCCTCTGAGTTTACAGTAACATTCTCTAAGTTGCCAAACACTCCCCCTTGCCCACCAAGAAATGCACACAAATAAAAGGCATGTGAAATAAAATTTTTTTAAAAAAACACTTCCCAGAAGAGCCAACCCTCTGGTCTTAGATGAATCAGAGACATCAACTTATTTTCTTCTTTCAGTATGAAGTCCTCAATACTGAGCAGCATATTTTTGTTTTGATCTAGTGAAAAAGGGAACCTCAATGGTCTAAGTCTCCCCTGGTCTCTGCAGGACAGACCGCCCTGGCCCAGAAGCTCGGCCAAGAACTCTCAGCTGTTAGGAATGAGAAGTCAGAGATCTTGAGGAAAGGGCCCCATCTGAATATAGATGGTGTTAATAAGGCATGGGCTTAATAATGTGCTTTTTAAAGCCTCTTGCAAGGGACCCCAAAGTGACAACTGCATCTTAAAACAGCAGTTATGATGATAAATGGTTTAATAGATTTCCTCCCTTAAGTTAAGAGAAATGAAGAAGATAAAGGGAAAATACTTTTGTTTGGGCAATAATCATAATAAATAATTATGATAAGAGCTGAATTTATATAACATTTTCAGATTCGTAAGGTGCTTTACTTCTAAAGGGAGACAGAGGTTTTGTGCTGGCCACAATTCACGACAAAAGCCAGGGCTTTTTTTATTGACAAAGAGACATGATAAGGGCAGGAAGGACCAGGTGGACCAGGTGGATGGCAGGGGGTAACCTTGTTTGAAGCCCTTACATTTTTATTCTTGCTCAATTTCATTTACATGTAAATAAGGTCAGACTTAAGGTGGGCTTCAAAGCCCTAGAATGCACATTGTTTCTATGCTTTTCCCCTCTAGGAGTGGGTAGAATCTCCAAAGTGGAGGCATACATCAGGAGTCAAACAGCAGTTGTAATTTTCTAACTCCGAGTTAAATAGTTGTTTGGGTTCACGGCATTTGGATCAATGCCAGACATTGGCAGTTAGGGGAACAAATCATTTGAGTTTGGGAGTGCTCTGCCTGAGTTCTGTTAGCTGCTCTTAGCTAGATATGTTTGCTCATTGACTTAGCCATAGATGAAAGAAGTTTCTTCTTGTTCAGTCATTTTCAGTTGTGTCTGACTCTTCACGGGATTTTCTTGGCAGAGACACTGGACTGGTTTGCCATGTCCTTTTCCAGCTCATTTTACAGAGGAGGAAATCGAGGCAAACAGGGTTAAGTCATAGTTCAAAGGACCATTGATTTAGATTGAAGGGAACTTAGAGGTCATATAGTCCAACCGAATCATTTTATAGATGAGAAAACTGAAGTCCAGAATCTAATTACTTTGGCTAAGGTTACCCAAAGTTGGGATTAAACTTAGATCCTCCGAGGCTGAATCCCATGTTCTTGCCACTGTGCTACAGTGACTCCTTATCAATGGTGATACCTGGCCCTGACAATGGAAATAGAGGAGTGTAAAATAAAACACCCCTTAAGGTTGTCAAGGAGATATGGACGTTGAAGACCAAGACATCCTGGTCAGGATGGAAATTCACGTCCCTTCCCCACAAGCGTCTGTACCTTCTTGGAATCTCTAAAGGGCTTTGCAGAACACAGGCAGAGACAGCAAAGAGCTGATATTCCCAGGAAAAGAAAGTACCCAGCAGAGAGCAGAGTTAAGATGCTCAGCAAATAGCTGCTGTGAAGCAACATGGTAACATCAATAAAAGACATCAGCAGCCCTGCAGTGGCAGAGGTTCAAGTGGGGCCCACCACACACTCTGGACACAAGGAATCCCTTCTTAAATGTGTGCTACATGCATGTTCCTGGTGTGTATATTCTAGCATATGTGTCCCAGCCCAGTGGTGATGTGGTTTCTATCATTCTTTAATGTGGTGTTTTTAGGACATGAACCATTCAATTTAAGCCTTAAAGTTCTCTCATTGAAGTGTCATGGTTTAAATTTCAATTTACATAACAAAGGCTCATCTTTCTTAATGCCCCGTCATGGTACTCTATGGCCTACATAAAATTAAAAACAAGCATCACCCGGAGGGTGATGGAAAGGCACCTGGTAAGTAGGAGCAGGCTGTAATCCTTGGCAAACAAGGAATTACAAAGGAGGCATCAATGAGCAGAAAATGGACCAGTCACATGGATAAGGATGAAGGCTAACTGAAGGATGGCTCCACTGGCAGCCTTGGGAGGTTGAAAGAAAGAAAAGGATGGTAGGTGGGCACCCTGTGCAGAATCTCTGAGTAGATATGGACAACAGCTGCACAGGATGAGAAAGGATGGAAAGGTTGCAATCTGTGTTGTTGAAAGGAATCCCCACACTGGCAAAATCATAGACCTATTGGAATATTTGAGCTAATGATAGCCACCAAAGGGAAAGAAAAGGACAGAGTTTGCCATTTTCCTGATAACGATTTAAAAAGGACCCCTGAACTCTTTAATACCTTCATTTGAGCCATTGCTCCCCAGTGCAGATCACAACCTCCCTACATCTTATTGGGTGATCTCAGGGATGTGCTAGGGCCAGCAAAGCTCATCCTCAGGACCCAGTGTTCTAGTGATGAATCTCCCTGGTTAGCCACGCTGGGGCTTGAAGGACAGACTTCAGTCCAGAGTTGGGTTAGTACACTTGGGGAATAATTTTGGGGGGAAAATTCATTTTTACTCTGGGATTATGTAATGTCACATTTCCTCCACTCAAGCCCTTCTCTGATGCCTCATCGGGGTGTGGACACAACGTGGTGCTCTCCAAGGCTGTGCCAGGGCCGCTCAATCTCTGGCAGGCCCTACTCAGCGCCATAGACTTCAAGGACAGGTCTGGCAGTAGTTGGTACCTCTTCATTCCAAGCACAGCCAAGTGAAATCCAGCCAGACTCACAATTCCCCTACTGAAAAATCTCCAGTCATTCCTTTATTGTTTCTAAGATTAAACTCAACCTCTTCAGCCTGACATTTAAACCCCTCCACAATCTGGCTCCAACTTCCATTTCCAGAATTATTTCATCTCATTCCCCTTGACACACTCCATGCTCCAGCCAAATTGGCTTCCCCCGCTGTTCCTCGAGTGCTGCCTTCTAGCTGAGCCTCTGTGAGATCACAGAATGTTAGGGCTCAAGAGGATCTCAGGGCCACCTCGTCCAACCCCTTCACTTTAGAGAGGAGGAAAATGAGACTCAGAGAGGTTAGATGATGGAGCCAAGGTCACACAGCAAGTGTCCTGGCTGGGATTAGAGTGAAAGCCCTTTGGCTCCAGACATAGTGGGCTTTCTCCTATGACAAAGCTCTTCCCCCCACACCTGGTATGGATTTCAACTTCACCTCTCTGTCTAAGAATCCCAACCTTCCTTCAAGGCTGCTTTAGATTCTGCCTCTGGAAAGCCTTTTCTGGTCCATTCCTCCCCACCCCCTTCCTTCCCAGCTGTTTCTCTTTCTCTTTAAATGACCATTTAGTTGGCTCATGTGCACACAGGTAGAATCCCACTCAGTAGGCAGAGGGGGTTTGGTTTTTCTATTTGTGTCCCTAGAATAGTATATAATACACAGAAGGAGCCTAAGAAATGCTCCTAACATTGAGTGTGTGGGATGTTAAATGTGGGAGCCACAGAAACTCTCACGGGTCATATGCTGACATAGAACATATTCCAGATAACAACATAAACACCTTCAGAGTGGTCATGGTTTCATTTTTTTCTATTAGTATCCTTAGTCCTTGGCACATAGTAGTTGCTTAATAAATGCCTCTTGAGATTAATAGTGAAAATGTTTTACATGACTGCACATGTATAACCTATACTGGATTGCTTACGGTCTCAGGGAGGGGGTGATGGGAAAGGAGAGAGGAATAGATTTTGGAACTGTTGGAACATTTGGAAATGTTTTTTGGTTTTTTTTTTTGATGAGGCAATTGGGGTTAAGTGACTTGCCCAGGGTCACACAGCTAGTAAGTGTCAAATGTCTGAGACCAGATTTGAACTCAGGTCCTCCTAAATCCAGGGCTGATGCTCTATCCACTGTGCCACCTAACTGCCTCACATTTGGAAATGTTAAAAATTGTTTTAATGTGTAATTCAGGAAAAATATCATATAAGAAAATGTCCATTGCTTAATTGATCACTGGTGGATGGAAAATAGTCATCTTGAAATACTGAAGTAATATTTCAGGTTAAAATACTGACCAAACTCACATCATATGTTCACAACAAGTTTAAGGATTTATGTGAGGCATACCCATTACTTATGTCTATTTAAAAATTTTTTTTACATAAGTAGTATATTATTTCCAATCACATGTAAAGATAGTTTTCAATATTCATTTTTTTAAAAATAAGACTTTGCGTTTCAATTTTTTTCTCCCTCCTTCCCTCCCATCCGATACAGGTTATTCATGTGCAGTCATGTAAACATATTCCCAGATTAGTCATGTTGTGAAAGAAGAAACAGACAAAAGGGAAAAGCCACAAAAACCCCAAAAGGTGAATAGCACACTTCCATCTGCATCAGACTCCACAGTTCCTTCTCTGGATGTGCGGAGCATTTTCCACCAAACTCATGTCTATTTTTAAAAATACAGTGTGATGTGGAGGAAATCATGCTGCAGCTGGCACAAGGTGAGCTCTGGGTTCAGATCCTCCTACGCTACTCTTTGCTTTTTTATGTGCCTAGATTTAAAATACATCAGCTCATCTTCTCTGCAAACCTATCATCGTGTCGTTCTCTGATTCAGGTTCATATGTAGGTATCCTGAATCCTACCACTGTAACCCCAGCCAAGTTGTATAACCTCTCTGAGCTTCAATTTCCTCATCTGGAAAATGGAAGGTAATTCCTATCCTGACTCCCTCACATAGGGGTTTGTGAGACTCGAATGAGCTGTTACGTACAAAAATGCCTCGCCAGCCCTAAAGCCCCATAGAAATATTAGCTTTTGGTATTATAATCAGGCATGTGAGTTTTAAAAAAGCAACCTCTAGTCCTATGGAAAAATGTTGACATTTGAGCTCAGTAAACTGATGGGCTAAATTTACTTAATGTTGAAAAAAAAAGGTGAACTTTTCTGACCCACTAGAACTTAAAAATAGACCCAGCCATTTGCTTAGTGATATTGGGTTAAGAACATCCTGGAAACTCTTTAGCCCCAAAGGGTATGCAGCAGAGCCTTGTTTACTTTTGAAGGATCCTGCTACCTCTGTGTGCCCTTCTTCCAATGGGATAGTTCTTCTTGGGAACCTCCATTTTAAGGAAAGTGACCAGGCTAGCCATGTTTATCCCAGGATCCCTTCTGAACTTTCTGGGCTTCTCCCTCCATCTTACTCAGCCGCCTTCCCCCTTTTTAAATTTTTTTCCTTTCCTTTCCTTTTTTGTTGGCGGGGCAATGAGAGTTAAGGGACTTGCCTAGGGTCACACAGCTACTAAGTGTCAAGTGTCTGAGGCTGGATTTAAACTCAGGTCCTTCTGAATCCAGAGCTGGTGCTTTATCCACTTTGCCACCTAGCTGCCCTCTCTCCTTCCCCTTTTCTGCTTCCTTTTGGATGCTGTCTTCTCTCAGTAGAAGGCAGGCTTCATGAGGGCAAGGACTGTCATTCTTTTTGCCACTGGTTGAGGGCTGTCGTGAGGACTATATGCAATAATAGATGCCAAGGGCTTTACAGACCTTAAAGGGTTATATAAATGTGAGCTATCATTGATTTGGAAGCCACGGTTGGCAATGTAAGTAATCGGTGGGTTTAGGATAGACTTGAATTTCAGAACGGAGGATCACATACTATATTTGGAAGTCAATGAAAAGTCAATGAACAGTTTTATAGGTGAAAAGGACATGGATCCCATGTGTACATAAAGAAGACTGATTAGACAGGAGTATGAAAGAGGGATCGGAGGGGAGAGGTTGGCAGGAAGACTAGTGGAGGCTTTTACAACAGTCCAGGCAAATTGTAAGGAAGGTCTGTTCTAGTGTAGCTTCAGTGGGAACAGAAAGGAGGGGATGAGATTTGAGAGATATCAATAAGACAAGGCAACTGACTGGCTGTTGGGAAAGGGGAGGTGAGAAGAGTGACAGATAATAGGCTCAGAAGTAGGTGTTATTCTTATCTCTATTTTACTGAGGAGGAAACTGAGGCAAATAGAGGCTAAGTGATTTACCCAGTAACACACAGCTAGTAAGTGTCTGAAGTAGGATCTGAACTCAGGCTTTCCTGCCTCCCAATCCCAATAATAGGCTTCCAGCCTATGAGCAAGAGTGAACGGCAGCTCCAACGACAGAAGTAAGCACATCAGAAGGAGAAATCAGTCTGTGGGGAAGGATGCAGATTATTGAAGGCAATTCCTTTGGACAGGATTTCAGCTTTATAAGACTTTTTTAGCTTCAATTTCTAGAAGTTCAAGCTCACACTTTGGGGCACTGGCAAACTAGGGAGAGAGAGCTTTCATTAGGTTTATAGGATTTTAGTGGCCATCTTTTTAATGCTCTCCTTGCACAGGAGTGAACATGGGAAGTGACTTGTTCAAGGTCCAACAGAGCAAAGGTAAGATTTCAACCCAGTCCTTTGCCTCCAGATCCAGTGCTCAGCCTGTACACTGTGTGTGTCTTGCACGTGATGTTGATGTCCCATACAACAGTTTAAGAAGCCAGCCTATTGGAAGCATGATGTGACCACAGCCTGGCCCTGCTTCATGGGCCATGGGGACACTAGACTGCACGGCTAGGAGGGAGTTCTCTTTGTTCATGCCTCTGGGCGCCACTGACTGATCTGTTTAGTGACGCCATGTTGGCAGGGCCTAGACATGATCTAAAAAGTTCAGTCTTTCTGTGGTGAAAGGAGGCTGGGGAGATGATGTGCTTGGTCTGTTGGGTCTTTGGGCTCTGTACTGCTGTGCTCTTTTCAGTGGACAAAGAGAAACAGAGGAAAAGAAAGAAGTGGGGCGGCAGGTAAGAGGGAAGGCGGTAAAAAGAGCTACTCTGTGACAAGGAATCCCTGGCAAAGGAACGCAGAACAAAATCTCACATCAGCTGAAATAAGACCTCTTTTCCCCATACCTGGAGTCCCTGGGCAAGAAGCCTGCAGACCAACAAACACAAAAATGTGAGGCCACAGGCCTTTTGGAAGCATCAGAAAGGGAGATTTTGCCCCCGAGGACCACAGAGTTCCTGGCAAGAGGAATGGCTTGGGAAGAGAATACCACAGGACACCCGATCAGGCCCGAAACCCCACTGAGGGAGAACAAGGAACCATTCTTTCTTGCTTTCAGTGACACAATTCAAACAACAGAAACCCTTCTGGGGAGATGCTGGGGAGGCCTGCCCTCAAATCCAGTGACAACAGACTTACAGATATGTCTTCTGGGCACGTAGCCGCCATGCCTGCCAATTTGCTCATGTTATTCAGCCACGGCCCTAGAGAACGTGATCATAGGGTTACGGATTTAGAGTTGGGAGGGACGTCAGGGGCCACGGGATCTAACCTATTTATTTGACAGATTCGGAAACTTAAGCCTGGAGAGGTGCAGGGATTTTGCTCCAGGTACTTTGCCACAGAGCTGGGATTACAGAGGAGAGAGCCAAAGAGAAAAGGCAGTGACTGACATCTGATCTTCTTGGTTACATTGGCCCTGTCTCTTCAGGTGTCCAACCAACTGTGGCAGACCAAGGATCACCTGTGTCAACACGCCAGGCCCTCCAACAACACAGGTTACTGCTTGTCTGGAACTAACAGCCTTAGAGGGTTCCCCTAGGCTCAAGAAGGGTGAGTTGGCCTGCTCCTGGTCATGGGAGTAGAGATTTCAAGCTGGAAGGGACCTTGGGGCCATCAAGTTCAACCCCCTCATTTTACAGACAAAGAAACCAAGGCACCTAGAGGCGCATTGCCTTGTCCAGTGTTATGCAGCAAATGCCAGAGGTGGGTCTTTTTCTCTCCAATCCAGCACTCCAAATCTCTAGGCAGCACTCATTCCCTAATGTTTCTTTAGAGAATCAATTATATTGCTCTACTAGGTGCACAAGTTACTGATCTGATATAAATGAGGGGGGAATGTCCTGCTTATTATTAAACTCAGTCCCATTGGGCACTGGCATTTTGGCTTTGCTTGTGTCACTTGACCTTTCCTCAATCCATCTATGAAATGGGAGGGAGGGAGACACACACACACACAGAAAGATAGATAGATAGATAGAGAGACAGAGACAGAGAGACACAGAGAGGCAGAGACAGACACACAGAGACACAGACAGACACACAGAGACAGAAACAAACAGAAAGAGACACAGAGACAGACAGACACACAGAGACACAGACATCGAGACAGAGACAAGGAGAGACAGAGACACACAGACACACAGACACACACAGAGACAGACAGAGAGACAAAGAGAGACAGAGAGAATGATCTCTGAGGTTTCTCCAGCTTGAGAACAATATGATCCTATATTTACTTGCTGCAGCTGCTGGTTCAGGGCAGCTGCTGGGATGTATATATACCCTTAGATTAACAATCATCCAGCTATTCCAGACAATTATAAATTTTCTTAATAAATTAAAGGCTTGGGGGGCAGCTAAGGGCTGCAGTGGATAAAGCACCAACCCTGGATTCAGGAGCACCTGAGTTCAAATCCAGCTTCAGACACTTGACACTTGGCAAGTCACTTAACCCTCATTGCCTCCCTCCCAAAAAAAAAAAAGAAAAAAAAAGAATAAAGTCTCGGTGGTACCATGAAAGAAGCCCATCCATAGGCATCCCGTCTAGAATCTTTCTCCTAAGTATTAGCATTAAGCAAACATCCCAATATGGCATCAACTTTGGATGACAGAGAAAATCATTTGTGGCGATGGGCAACTTTGATTGCACACAGGGAAGAGGATGTGCTTCAGTCTCTTTTCGAAAAGGATAAAATGAGCCTGAACTCTAATAAAGAGCAGAAGAGTCCAGTTCTCAGGGCTTTCTACTTCCATCTCCTCTGGCCTCCACCCTCACAATCCTCCTCCTCCTTCAAAGATCACCTTGTACACAAAGCCTTTCCTCACCCCCTTGCCTGGCATTGTCTCTCCTAAACTCCCTTCTATAACTTTTGTATTTCTTTACTTGTTGTGTACCTGGTGTCTCCCCAATTAGAATGTAAGCTCCTTCTGAGTAGGGATTGTTTTATTCTTTGTACTTTTACTCCCAGACTTTACCAAAATGCCAGGTTCACAGTGGGTGCTAAATAAATGCGCCTTCTCATTTCTAGGAGAACATGTTGGCTTTGGCTCTTAAGGCCTTTCCAGCCGTCTCCTGCCAACATTTCCAGGCTTTGGTTCTCATTTATGTCTTTTACATTCCAGTCATACTGACCTGCTTGCTCTTCTTCATATAGGACATTGCTTGGAATGCACTCCTCATCTCTGCCTCACTCCTCCCCTGCTTCTTGCAGAACTCAGCTCAATTGCCAGCTCCCACACCAGCCCTTTTCAAATCCCATGGTTGCTAGTGCTCCCCCGTCCCCAGTAACCATGCAATTACTTTGCTCATATCATAGAATTACTTTATTTTGTTTTCTTTTTTTTTAAGTGAGGCATTTGGGGTTAAGTGACTTGCCCAGGGTCACACAGCTAGTAAGGGTCAAGTGTCTGAGGCTGGATTTGAACTCAGGTCCTCCTGAATCAAGGACTGGTACTCTATCCACTGAGCCACCTAGCTGCCCCCTAGAATTACTTATTTGTAAGGAGCCAATTTGGAAGGTAGGCTCCTTGAGAGAAAGGATAGGGTTCTTTTGGTATCACCTCATATGGTGCTTATCACATAGTAGGCAGGAAGCTAAGTGGTACAGTAGATAGATTCCCAGGCCTGGAGTTAGGAAGATTCATTTTCCTGAGTTCAAATTCAGTCTCAGACACTTACTAGCTGTGTTACCCTGGGCAAGTCACTTAACCCTGTTTGTTTGCCTCAGTTTCCTCATCTGTCAAATGACCAGGAGAAGAAAATGGCAAACCATTCCAGTATCTTTGCCAAGAAAATCCCAAATAGGGTCACAAAGAGTCAGACATGACAACAACAAATATAGTATGCATGTCATTAATGCTTAGTGATTGGTTGAATTCAACTTAACAAACAACTATTAAATACCTATCTATGAAAGGCAATGTGCTAGGCATTGGGGTTAGACTGAAATGAAGAATAGAATCTACCTTCAAAGATTTTCCATTCTGCTGAGGGTAGGGTGACTAACAGGACTGCTAATATTTTCTACCAGTTGTTACGATTTCTCTCTCTCTCTCCTAGTATATTCATATATATGTATACATACATATATAAAAATGTATTACATACACATATATAATACATATCTGATTCATTAGATAGAGCTGAATTATATAATTCATTAACATCAAAGGCTCACACCTCAGGAATGAGAAATGCTCACCCTAGTGTTAACACAGGAAAGAAGCCCATGTCATTAAAAGCCTAACGTGCCCCATTCTTGATTTCCTCTCCTAACTCTATCTAATGTTACCTTCCTGGTATGAGTTTAAATACTAAACAAAGAGACAGGAGCCCCAAGATCAGTGACCCAGTGGTGTCACCTGGAAACAAATAATAAGTAATCAGCCTATATTGTTATCTTTTCAGGAAGGGTATCGGGCCATAGAAATTGGGCTGAAGGATGAAGAAAGCCAACTGGCCACTTTGCAGCAATAGTAGCTGACATTTATATAGGCCCTTAAAGATTACAAAGTGCTTTACATACATGGTCTCATTTAATCTTCACGATAATCCTTTGAGCTAGGGATGTGCTATCATCTCCATTTTACAGACGAGGAAACTGAGGCTATTTTCACCACCTGCAGAAGTGGAAAGTGGCAGCACAAGCCTGAAGGCTGTTTTTAACATTCTTGGTTTCAAAGGTTGTTGTGGCCAAAGAATTCATCACCAAGTGGTCAGTCTACTGGTGCCACATAATTTGCCTAGGATGAAGAGGCATGGATGAAGGGTTCCCACATCAAGCAAAACACAAATCAATTGAAACATTCAAGTTGGGAAACCTGAAATAAGCCAAAGGATTTGGCTACTATGTGCTCCCCAAACCCACAAAGTTGTATTGGAAAAACAAGGCAAATAGGGTAGCTTACTTTGATCTCAGTCTCCTGTACTGAGTGACCCATTTAATGCATCCCTGGTATAGGTCAGCACCATGGCTGGAGCAGAGAGAAAGCTGACAGGAGTGGTATAATCATTATGGCAAGAGTTGCAGGATCATAGATTTAGAGTTGAAAAGCACTTTAGAGGCCATTGAATTCCAACTCCTTAATTTTGTAGATGAGGAAACTGAGTCACAAAGAGATAAGTGACTTGCCTAGGGTCACTTAGCTAGTAAATGTCTGTGGTAGGATCAAATTCAGGTCAAGCTATCTGGGATAAGTTCCTAATAGCTGAGGTGGGTTGTGGATCAAACACTGGCTTTGAAATTGGAAAAACCTAAATTCAAATCCTTCCTCAGTCATTTATTAGGTTTGTGACCTGGAGCATGTCATTTAACCTCTGTCAGCCTCAACTTTTTCATCTGTAAAGTGGGGACAATAATAGTACTGAACTCACAGGGCTATTGTGAAGATCAAATGATACACTATTTGTAAAGCACTTTGCAAACCATCAAGTGATACATGTATGTTGGTGGTGATGATGGTGGTGGTGGTGGTGATGATGGATGTACTGGGTTGGTGAGTAGTGGGAGATTTAGAGAGGACAAGCTGGTCTGGCTGCTGGAAGATGACTGACCATAATGAACTCTTGTAACAGCTGTTCCAGTTTTCTTGAGAGAGCAACCCTGACCCAGCTGAGCTTCCAATGTTTAGAAAGGGCATGGATATAATGGTTCAATTTCTGGCAACCTACTCTGATATCCATATCAGAGACATGTCCACATGTTTCTCTGGGTCTTTCCCAGGATGCCAGCCCTCAGGAAGGTGGCCAAGTGAGCTGTCTCTCTGGATTTGTTTTGTTCCCCTCTCCACGCCTCCAAGTGTAACTAGTCATTTGGAAACCTTGGGCAAGTAGCACAAATCAGGCCCAAGGAAAGCAGCATGGAGTAAGCCCTTAAATCAACTCTGTGATTTACATTGAGAAAATAATTCAAGAAGTAGTAAAAATAAACTCACTTGAGCAGGAGGGGAGAATTTGTAGTTTCAATGTGGCTGAAGGAGTCATTTGTGTTAAATCATTGTGCTGTGGAGCAAAGGTTCATTTGACCTTCTTTAATTATGGTTCTGGTGTTTTTCCAGTGTCTTGAGTGCCATGGCTACACTTGGTTGTTCAACCCATTAGCGTGGGATCCAACCTTCTTGAAGTCTGTCCTGAGATAGGGTATGTTAAATTCAAAAGTGCTACAAAACTACACAGTAGTGACCCATATATTATTATCTGCAGTGAGGCCCATTATTCCTTGCCGGTGAATCAATGACTACCCAATGCCCCTGTATATAGATAGTGGTAGCCCATTGTGGCTAACTTGGGAGCTCTTTGGTGCTGTCCTTTACCATAGTGCTGAATCCGCACAATGTCCAGTATCTACCCTAAATGGCTTACCTGACACTGTGGCTATGGGTGAAAGGGAGTAACTCAATGTAAATATTTCTCAGGGATCATTAGTTTTCCCAGTGATTTTTTTGTGTGGGGGACAATGGGGGTTAAGTGACTTGCCCGGGGTCACACAGCTAGTAAGTGCCAAGTGTTTGAGACTGGATTTGAACTCAGGTCCTCCTGAATCCAGGGCTGGCGCTTTATCCACTGCACCACCTAGTTGCCCTTCCCCCCCCCCCCCCCAGTGATTTTTAAAAGCACCCTGCAACCTGGTGGGTGATATCATTGGATTTATGGGCTTTCTCAAATCCACACCCTCAAACTCTCTAGCCTGGAATTCAAGGCTTTCCATTATCTACCATAATCCAACCTTTCCTATTTTATCACACACTCTTCTTATCACCATGACCTCTATAATCTAGTTAAGATAGACTACTTGTCATCCTCCATATTCATCTCCTACTTTCCCAAGTCCATGCCTTTGGCTATACTATTCCTACCACTTAGTATGTCTTCTGTCTTGTTGAAATTCTACCCCCTTCTAAGACCCTGGACAAATGCCACCATCTTGTGATGCTTCTTAAGAAATAATCTTCCTTTTCTCCCTCAGACCTATAACAGAAAATGGGTTGCTCCTCTGCTCTACACTCTTTTCCTGTTATGTTTTACATCATGGTCATTTGTATTTGTGCCATAGCTCCCCTACCAGACTATAAAGCAGTGACTGCATTTTACTATCTTTATTATTATTTTGTATTTCCTTCAGTGCCGAGCACTTAGTGCTCTGCCAAAATAGGTACTTAATGTTTGTTGAATTGAAATAAATCTGGAGTTTCTGGTGTTTCCTTTTTTCCAGAGCTTTAACAAGGACAAGACAAGTGAAGCATTTGCCTTGGGTGCACACAGAGGGAAGGGGGACAAAAAATGAGAAAATATGTAAAATAATTACCATGAAATTACAAAGGGCACAGTTTTATACCTTTGCCTTAAGTGTAAAATTGGCTGGTTAGACTATGACTTTCTGTCCATCCACTTCCTACAAAATCCTTTCTGCTTTGGAATTTGCCCCTAGCAGTCAACTAAAGCTGCCTTTTGGGAGGTTTCCAATGACCTACTCATTGTCAGATCAGCTGGTCTTTTCTCAGTCGTGAGTCTCTTTGATCCCCCTGTAGTATTCAACACTACTGACCAGCCCTTCCTTCTTGAAACTCTTTCCTCCTTTGATGTCATTGCATGGTATTAGGCTGCCTCTCCTTCTACTTGGGATCCTCTTTCTGTCCCCCCCTCCCACCCCCAGTTCAGCTCTCTCCTAGCTTCTATTCTACGGCTTCTCCTCTGCCTTCCTTCTGAGATCTCATAGCACACTAAGATCATAGCTAGAGCTAGAAGGGCCTAAGCGGCTATTTGGTACAATCTCATTTTAGAGAGGAAGAAACCAAGTTCTATAAAGATAAAGTGACTTGGCTAAGATAGAAAGTAACAGAATCAGGATTCAAACTCAGGGTCCTGTGACATTAAATCCATCCCACTCCCTCAGGCTATCTTAATGACTTCTCATTTTTAATTCTCTGCAGATGACTCACCCAAATACTATCTTTAGTCCTGAATTTGAATTCTGGCTCTGCTTTTTAATGTCTGTGAGTCTTTGGGCAAGTCAAGACAAGTCAAGTCAAGTCAAGACAAGTCAAGTCAAGGAAAGAAGCATTTATTAAGCTCCTTCCACGTGTTGGGCCCTGTGGAGAGCACCAGAGATGAAAAAAAAAAAGCCTTGAAGTAGCTTACACTCTAATGGGGGAGAGAACATGCAAACAATTCTGTATATACATGATAGAAATGGGCTGAGATGGTCATCTCAGGGGAAAAGGTACCAGCATTGAAGGGGGACAAAGGTAAGGTTTTAGCTGAGACTTAAAGGAAGCCAGGGGAGTCAAGAGGCAAAGGGTCGAATGGGGGGGCACCCAGAGAATGGGGGGCACCCAGAGAAAAGGGGCGATGAGTCATTTCACAGTTTTAGTCCTTGGCCTTCTCATCTTCAAAATGAGCAGGGTTTGACTAGACAACTCCTGAGGTCTTTCACAGCCCTTCCTATGATTCCTATTGATGCCCCTTGTGGCAGAGGGTGTGTGTGTGTGTGTGTGTGTGTGTGTGTGTGTGTGTGTGTAAGAGACACAGACACAGAGAGATGGAAAGAGAGACAGAGGTAGAGACAGAGACACAAAGAAAGACAGAAAGAAAAAGACAGGGAAAGAGAGACAGACAATGACAGACAGAGAGAGATAGAGACAGGGCACACAAAGAGAAAGAGACAGAGGAAAAGATAGGGACAGACAGACAGTCAGAGACAAACAGAGAAAAGACCAAGGCAAAAACCTTGGCTTGTCAGAGAAGGCTAAAAGACTTCCCAGTTCCTGTGTGGGCTGTTTTATGAAATGTGATTCCCAGGGAGGGTATCAGGTTTGTTCTATGTTTTGTACAGTACAAAATACACCACGGGAGCTCAATAAATATTAATATAACAGCTGACACCGCCGCTGAGCCACTTCTATTTATTAGAGGCCTATTTCAGCTCTGAGCTTTGGGCCTACATAAAATGGGGCTTGTCAGGGAGTTACACCTGGAAAAGAAGGGCACACGGATAGAAAGGCTGGGAAGCCATCTGGATTCCAGTTGGGTGAGGCGAGGCAGGTCATCTGATCCCTCTGAGACTCAGTTTCCTCATCCGTAAGCAGCTGACCTAGATAATCTTCAAAGACAAGTTCAGCTCTAGCATACTTTAATTCCAGTGTAAATGTCCATTTTAATGACACGATTTTCCACAATCAGAATAGAAATCTCCCCAAATTGATGTATCTCAGCTTTCTCCTCTGCAAAGAGCTCAGATTCCTTGGCGGAATGGGGACATGAGCCTTGTGTTCATACGATAGAATGCTCTGAGTATCTTTCTCAGCTGGAAGGGTTCTTAAAGGGCAGAGAAATGTTAGGGGAAGAGAGAGCTAGAAGGGAGCTCAGAGGTGGTCTAATCCATCCCCTCTCCTTCTATAGGAGGATAAACTGAGGCTTCAACATGCGAAGTCAGTTAGTTGCACAGGGAGCAGGCGGCAGAGCTGGGGCTGAACCCAGACCCTGGCACACCAGATCTAGGACTTTCCCATTTAGCCACATTCATTCCTCACCTCAGACGGTGCTTCCTTTGGAGCAGTCAGTTTTATTCAGAATTGTATTATTTGGGCTGGCAGTTTCCCGGGGAAGTCCTTGTATGCTTGATGGTTTAGAGGTTCAAAGTCCATACTCAGTCATGGACTCCATGTTTTTTAGCCACTCAATCCAGTACAGGTTCAGAAAAAGCACCACTCCTATTGTTGTTATAATAATAATTACTTCCTCTAGTATTGATCATGGAGAACAAATGAGAGATAACAGATGGTCAGTCCAAATGGAACACTTAAGACCCTGAGTATGATTTAGTGGGATAGGTCAAAAGTCGGTTGTTTTCAGTCATGTCTGACTCTGTGACCCCATTTGGGGTTTTCTTGACAGAAATATTAGAGTGGTTTACCATTTCCTTCTCTAGCTCATTTGACAGATGACGAATCTGAGGTCAACAGGGTTAAGTAACTTGCTCAAGGTTACATTGCTAGGAAGTGTCTGGGGACAGATTTGAACTCAGGAAGAAGAGTCTCCCTGACTTCAGGCCTGACACTCTATCCACTGTACCACCTCACTGCCACAACAAAAACAATAATAAAAAGTAGCAATAATAATAATAATAATAATATCTATATTTCCTACCCCCTAGGGTTGTTGTCAAGAAAGCATTCTCCAACTGTGGGTGTCCTCTGAGGCTCTGCCTTGAGCCCTTTTCTCCCTTTGGCCTCTCCATTGGTCAGCTCCCATGGGTTCAACCATCACCTTTATGCTGTTGATTCCTAAGTCTGTACATCCAATCTCAGTCTCTCTCCAGTTCCCACCCTGCCCCATAAACTGCCTTTTGGATATTTCCAATGGGACGTCCCATAGGTATCTCAAATTCAACACATCTTAAACAGAGCTTATTATCTCTCTAGTTCATCCCTTTTCCTCACTCCAGTATTTTTGTTGAGCACACACCATCTTTCCCATCACCCAAGTTTGTAACCATGGAATCATCCCTGACTCTTCCCTCTCCCTCCTCACCCCTTACATACACATCAGTTTTCATGTCTTCTTTGTTTCATCTCCACAACAGATGTCGAGTACGAACCCTTCTCTCTACTTATATTCCCATCACCCTAGGTCAGGCTCTGGTTCATTGCCTCTCACCTGGACTATTTTTTTTGGGGGGGGGGCAGTGAGGGTTAAGTGACTTGCCCAGGGTCACACAGCTAGTAAGTGTCAAATGTCTGAGACCAAATTTGAACTCAGGTCCTCCTAAATCCAGGGCTGGTGCTTTATCCTCTGTGCCACCTAGCTGCCCCTCTCACCTGGACTATTATAGCTGCCTCATCATCTATCTCTCTACCTTTGGACTCCTCTTCAGTCCATCCACCACATGGCTCTCAAACTGATAGTCCTAAAGCCCAAGTGTAGCCACATCACCCCTCTGCTCCAGAAGCCCTCAGGGCTTCCTCTTGCCTCTAGGACAAGCTTACAAACTCCTGGTTTGGTTTGTAAAGTCTTTGGGTACCTTTGGAGGCTTATTTTACATTTCCCCCTTTATGTACTCCATGTTCCAGCCTACCAGGCCTTGTTCTTTCATGATCATATTGGACATTTGCACAGGCTGTCCCCTCTGGTTAGAAGACACTCCCTTCTCATCTCAGAACCATAGAATCCCGAGCTTCTTTTCAAGGAAATATAGGTGGTTCAGTCTTATAGGAGACCATCGTTAGTGCCCTCTACCATGAAGGCTGGTTTTTTAAAAATTTTACATTTACATGTTATTTTCCCATTAGAACGTAAGCTCCTAGAAGACAGGGACAGTTTCATTTGGTCTTTGTAATCCCAGAACCTCTAAGAGTCCCTGTTACAACATGGAGAGAGGGCTGGCCTGGAGGGTAAGCAGAGCTGCCTCTGACACCTACCAGCCATGGGAGTCACTTTCTTAGCTTCTCAGTGCTCTAGACAACCAAGTTACAGAGCAGGTACCCACCCACATCTGCAGGAGTTTTCTCATCTCATTGGTAATGAAATCACATCATTAATCCCTATCCCCAGTGCCTAGCGTAGTGCCTAGTACATAGCAGGTGCTTAATGCTTGTTGTTATTATTTGTCAACATTGAAGTACTATGGAGATGTGAGTCGTTTTTATCAGAGGAAAAAGGTGTGCAGCAGGTTGGTTAGATAATGCCTTGATACTTTTTGGAAAAAATGGACAAAAATAGACCAGGATGAGAAGGCATGAGAGCTGCAATCTGCAATACGCACACACACACACACACACACATACACACCCTGGCTCCGTCAGTGCCATCCCAAGAGGCAGTATGGAGCAGTGAGTAGCATGCTGAATTGGAGTTCCAGAGACCTGAGTTTGAATCACAGCTCTAATACTTACTATGTGATTGACTCTTCTCGGCTCTACATCAATGATCCTATGATCTGGAAGGGAGACTTTCACAGTCCTTTCAGTTCCAAATTTGTGATGCTATAATCCCCATACTCTGATGGCTGCTCGACACTAGACAGACAAAGGATCTATTAAATACGTATTATGTGCCAGGAACTGAGCTAAGTGTCAGGGATACAGATATAAGAAAGTAACACAGTCCCTTCCCTACCTGTGGCATTGACTCATTCACCAGAGAAATCCTAAATATCTGCAGAGCTCATTGAGGGTTTATAAATGGAAATAAACCCCAAGACATAAGATGCATCCTTATTGGCCAATTTGACTCACGCACCCAGCATGGATTAGTGCTTTTCTAAACACCAACCCCTGCTTCCTTGAGATTTCCCTTTACTGGATGATTCAGGAGACATTCCTGGTTTTGATGGCTGGTTGCCCAGATGGTTAGAGGCTCTTCCCTCCAGCCATGTTACTTTGGAAAGACCTCTTGCTTATATATCCGTTCCATATGCCCAGAACTATTTCCACCAAGGCCCTTCTTGGTAGACAGGAACTGGGATCCAGCTCAGCTGGTACAGTTCAGGTTGTATGTGTGACCAGAGCTTCATCACTGACTTGGTACATATACCCTTTGTGCACGAACAGAGAAAAAAATGCAGGAGCCAATACCAAGGGAAGGAATGACACTGATGAACATGCCTAACACACATCACAATGACCATGTAGGTGGCCCTCCAAGATTACACACTGAATATGCTACCCCACATTCTACAATTCCACTGACCATTCTCTTTCTTTCTTTTCTTTCTTTCTTTCTTTCTTTCTTTCTTTCTTTCTTTCTTTCTTTCTTTCTTTCTTTCTTTCTTCCTTTCTTTCTTTCTTTTTTTGCTGGGCAAAGGGGGTTAAGTGACTTTCCCAGGGTCACACAGCTAGTAAGTGTCAAGTGTCTGAGGCCAGATTTGAACTCAGATACTCCTGAATCCAGGGCCAGTGCTTTATCCACTGCACCACTTAGCTGCCCCACTCCACTGATCATTCTCAATGCAAGTATCTGTTCATCAGTGTCATTTCTTCCCTTGGTATTGGCTCCTGCATTTTTTTTCTCTGCTCATGCAAATGAGGATGTTACACTCGATGACCTCTGAGGTCTTCCCAGCTCTAAATCTAAAACCTTATGACTCTGCCCACAGGAAGCTTATACTTTACTGAAAGGACATAACATGTCGAGAAATATAATAACTATTCTGCTAAGTGCTGTACTAGAGATTTTGGACAACTGTATCTTTAAGATCCAAATGGAATGATGCAGAATAGGTGCTATACAAGTAAGAAAAACACAAAAGGATATGTAAAGTGATGCAAAGTAATTGAGAAAGAGAGACAAAGAAAGAGAGAGACAGAGACACACACAGAGACATAAAGAGAGACATGGAGAGACAGAGAGAAGGAATTAAGGTGAGCAGGAAAGACCTACTACTTGAGGTATAAAGAACTGTGTTTTATTTGTCTGTTTTTGTTTTTCGAGGCAATTGGGGTTAAGTGACTTGCCCAGGGTCACACAGCTAGTGTCAAGTGTCTGAGGCCGGATTTGAACTCAGGTCCTTCTGAAGCCAGGGCCAGTGCGCTATCTACTGAGCCGCCTAGCTGCCCCCAAGAACTGTGTTTTAAAGGATGTTAGACCCTAGAACAGTGGTGTCAAACTCAAATTAGGGTCACAAAACTGTACATGGACAGCTAGGTGACACAGTGGCCAGAGCGCAAGATTTGGAGTTAGGTTCTTGAGTTCAAATTTGGCCTCAGACAGTTAGTAGTTGTCCAGTTACTGTGACCCTAGTTAGTGTATTAGTGTGACCCTAGGCAAGTCACTCAACTCTCTTTGTCTCAGTTTGCTCATCTATAAAATGAATTGGAGAAGGAAATGGTAAACCACTCCACTGTCTTTGCCAAGAAAACCCTAAATGAGGTCATAAAGTGTTAGACAGAATGGAAACAACTGGACAACAACAAAAACTGTACATCAGGATCCTCGTGGGCTGCATATTGGCTTAGACAATCACATATTACTATTGTCTATGATTTATTCTATTTTATTTTGTCAAATATTTCCCAATTAAATTTTAAGCTGCTTTGGGCCACACTTGGGAATGTTTAACAGCTCTGTTCCAGAAGCCCTAAGTACTACTCTAATAAATCTGTGATCTCATCGATGTGGGTATTTCTTTCAATGATGCACCTGGCAACACGTCCATTACCTGCCTGTCCTGTGGGACTCTTAACCGTGCCCTCCCATAAGCCTGCCACAGGAAGTCCACCCAAAGTGCTAAGGGCCTTCCTTGACTTCTCTTCTTGTCAAAAGGGTGGCAGTACAGCAGTCAAGCTGAAAATGAGTGTTCCCTTACCACCACATGACCAGGCCATCATTTTTTCCCCTTTTTTTGGATCATCCATTTCTGATAAATCCTTGCACCTCTTCTTCTGCATAATTCATTGTCTGGAATGTGCTGCCACCTACTCAAGCCCACTAGACACTTCTCCATCGTTCTCTGGAAGATTCTTCACTTGAATTCTTTGGAGACATTCATGTTTCATGACTTGCAGCCCTAAGGACTCTTGCAGAAATGTCAGAATAATCAATGGTCTCATCTGATGGCAAAGACCGCATAGAGGACTTTCTCTTGGGGCTATGGATGACAGCTGCTGTATACCTCTCAGTCTAGAATCAAAGACTTAGAGCTGGATATTAAAGGCCAGCAAGTTCAACCTCCTCATTTTATAAAAAAGAAATTGATGCATTGAGAAGTAAAATCACTTGCCCAGGGTCACACAGCCTGGATGTGTCTGAGAGAGGATCTGAAGCCAGGTCTCTTTGATCCAGGTCCAGAGCTCTCTCCCCTGTACCACACTGCCTCTAAACCACACCCTCCAGACCCATGGGATCCCTATCTCCTGAGAGCAGCCTCTCCTCTTGTAGCTCTGAGGTCATCTTCCTACCAACTCCTTTATCTGTGTCAAATAGTGAGAAAATGAAGGCTGCTGAGAGGGGCGGAATGCAGGACTCCAGACTCCCCATCTGATGTCAGCAACCCTGTCACCTCACATATCACTGCCTCCACATGGAATCAATGTGAATTGATTAGGAAAAAAAATGCTGGTGACTCTGTTTCCTGGTAATCTGTATTAATTCAATTCAACACTAATTAAGCACCAACTATGTGCCAGGCACTATGCTAAGTGCTTGAGATTCAAAGGTGAAAATGAAATCATCCTTGGCTTCAGGGAGCTTACATCCACTATTACATATTGGCGGAAACAAGATATGAACCAACAAATAAAACATCACAAGATCACAGAGTTAGAGCTGACATTGACATCAGAAGTCATCCAGTCCAACCTCCCCCTCCCCCCTTTATTTTACAGGTAAGAAAATGAGGCCCAAAGAGAGGAAGTGATTTCAAATTCAGGTCTCTGGATCCAAAGTCAGCACACTGGTCCTTTCTGCCTCTCCATGATAGAGATGGTTTGATAGAACCAAGCTATCGCTGGTATGTATACTTCCTGAAGTTGTTGTTTGTCCTTCATTCTCAAAGAGGACCATGACATGGGGGTGATGTCATGAATTGCAATGAATTGGATTTAAGTGAGGAAGGGCTGTGCAAGGTCACCAGCCTCACTCTCTCCTCCAGAGCCATTTGGGTCCAGTGGTGAGATATACACCAGGACAACTGGAGATGGTAATGGATGTTTAAGGCAATTGGGGTTAAATGACTTTCCCAGGGTCACACAGCTAATAAGAGTCTGAGGTCAGTCAGATTTGAACTCAGGTCCTCCTAACTTCAGGGCCACTGAGCCCCTCTGTGTCTTCTTATCCTCAAATATTCTTGTCCATACCTTCCATAAGTCATTTTGCAGATGAGAAAACGGAGGCCCAGAGAGAGAAGTGTCTCCCTTGATCAAATATAACCTCCTCAAGGACATTTTTCACTTTTTTCTCTGTGTTCCCTCATCTAGCACAGTGCCTGACACAAAACTGAAGCTTGGTAAGGGCTTGTTAAATGGAATGGATGCCCGATCACCGGTAAATGCCCCTTGATTGCCCAAGGTTACCCAGGTAATAGATGGCACAGGTGAGATCTTGACTCTTTCTACCTTCTCCCCCACACCCCAGTTTTGCAGGGGAGAGAGAACTACTAAGATGAATGGATGTGAAGAAGGGGAGGGGGCGTGAGCAGTGACACCTCTCTGATGCCCGAGCAGCATTCTGCAGGCTTCTGAGAGGTGGAGATGACAAGGGTGTGTGTCCCAGGCAGAGGGGAAAGAAGACCCATGGGCTATCAATTTCAGGAAATAGTGAGCAGTCCAGTCTGGCTGCAACAAAGAGTCCAGGGAAAGGAAATAAGTCTGAAAAAGGAAATTGGAGCCAGGTTAAAGGCCCCTGCAAAGGGCTTTTCAGGCCAAGCTGAGGCGGCTATATCTTATCCTAGAGATAACAAGGACCCCTTAAGGGGTTTGCACAGGGAAACGACACAGTCAGATGCTGGCATTTTTAAGTTTCAATCTTTAGATATTGGAAAGTGTCAAAATCATCTCTCGTCCTCAAGGCTATGCTTTAATTTGGCTTGGAAAAGAGTTCTCGCTGGGTTGTCAAAACATCGGCCCACACCTGCACTAGTAGTTTGTTACACAATGTCTCATGATGTCAATCAAACTCACCCATAGGTTGAGAAGTATTTACACAGTATTGAGTACACACATAAACCGTGGCCTTTCTTTCCCAGAACAAAGAAGTTCAATTTTTCTCCTGACAAAAAGTTGTGTAAATAAGAAGGCTTTTTACTGAAAATCTCCCAAAGCCAACAGGCTGAGGATCCTTCAGTCACCTGATCTGCCTGATGAAAATCAAGTGACCACAGAGAGACCCATTTGATCAAAGGGAGAAGGTGACTCACTCTCCCTTCTCCCTTTCACAGACACACAAAGAAACCTTCTCCAGGTTTGCTGAGAAAGCTAGAGAATACAATGGCCCACGTCTCTCCTTCATAGCATGGGTGACCCTGTGGGATCCTGAGGGTCACTTGGCAGTCAAAACCAGGACTGGAAAGAACCCCAGAACAAGAGCCAAGGAGGGCAATTTCATCTGGCTCTTTGTGCCAGGCCATGTGCTGGCCAGTGTTAATTACAGTCCTTTGTGGAGGGCGCAGTGGACAGGGAGACCAATTAGAAGGCCATTGCAGTAAGCCAGGATTAGTGTGATGAGGGTCTGAATAGAGAGACGGGGGATGATGTGGGAGAGGGACTCCACTTTATTGGAAGTTTTTAAGCAAAGTCTGGATGGCCACTTGTTACATTTACTGTACAGGACATTCTGGTTAGGTACTGACTAGATGGTTGAAGATAGACTGAGAAATGGAACTCCTTCTTTCAATTTACAAATGAGGAAACTGAGACACAGAAAGGAGAAGTGACTTGCCCAGGGCCACACAGCAAATAAATGTCCAAGGCAGTATTCGAACATTGATCTGCCAGCTCCCTAGCCACAACACCTGGTTGACATACCTTCCCATTCTGAGATTCTGTAATTCTGTGATGATAGCAAAGAATTTGTAGCCAAGGTCCTTGATAGACCCCGTATACCTAGAGCCACCACAAAGCAGACTCAAACTTTCTTATTTTATTTCAGGACCTAACTTGCCTCCCACGGCACTCTGTTACATGTGAGATTCCCTGGGAGTTTCTAAGCCAAACTAGGTTCTCTGGTTCTGTTCATATTCCTACTTGTGTGTCCACATTGGGGTGTGTATGTGTGTGTGTGTGTGAATGGGAGTGACTACAGCTGGCCCAGGCTGTCACCAGCAAGGTCTGTTCATGTCTGAGCATGACATTTGCCAATCGTTTGCAAACATTCTCTTCGTGAGCAGGCTCCTGGGGCTCCAGACCATGGCAGAGTTTATATCTGGGTGTGTGCATATGTGTTCCTCTGTTCGTGAGTGACTTCACACAGGAGCGGGTGGCAGGACCACAGAATCACAGGCTTAATTAGAGTTGGACCTCAGAACATCTAGCCTATCCCTTTCATTTTACAGGTAAGGAAACTGAGGCGATTTGCTCAAGATAATCCAACGAGTGTCAGCAGAGCAAGGGAACTTACAAGTTGTTTGGATTATCAAAGCCCCAGGAATGGATAACTTCTGGAAGTCATTGACTCTAACTCTCATTTTACAGATGAGAAACTGAGGCCCAGGAATGGCCCTAAGTGACTTGCCTACCATCACAGTGTCAGTAAGCATCAGAGACAGGATTGGAGTCCAGGCACTCTGGCTCGAGAAAGGAGATGGGAATGAGAACATATGCTGTATGGGGATGAATTCTCTCTTTATCCATATGACTCTTCAGAGTTCTTCTCTACAAAGGATCTAGAATTGGATTCTCCAACACGCTGTTTCCCAAAGGGTAGAGTCCCTCTGGATACCACTCTGACTACTGGTAAAATGGCCATTTAACTTGTTAGAAATAAAATGACTCCTTCTATTGTTGCTTCCTTTGTGCGTCTTAGCAGAAGATATGGAAGGGGAAGGAGCATGCTGTCTTGTCTGTCTGTGAGGTTGTACAGGCAGACTTGGTCTCACAACCACAGTGAGAAACATGATTTTTGACATTTCCCTTCATTTAATGGCCAGCATTACTATCTGAAGAATTCTGAGGCTTTCTTATGGATCTCTCTGGCTAGCTAGGATCCAGCATCAACCCTGCTGAGTACATGACACGTGAGAAAATCAAAGCCTGTGAGGGCAGGGCGGCCCACTTAGTGAAAGGTCAGATTGCCCTTCTTAAAGGGAGAACTTTGTATTCAGTAGCAGAGAGCTCAGAGGCAGTGAGGCAGGCTCAGGTTTCAAACTGGGATTGCATTTTTAGGGCTCCCTAAGTGATTATCTTCCTGTTCTGCTTTTTAAGGTTTCTTAATGTGTAAATAAACATCCATTTACTCATCCCTTTCTTCTTCCCTCCCCCTTAACCATCTGTCTATCCATTCCTCCATCCATCTCTTCTTCCATATCATCCCTCCCCCCCTCTCCTTCATCCATCCACGCATCCATCCATCCGTCCTTCCATTTATCTATCCCTTCCCCTTCATTCCTTTTTCCATTCCTCCCTCTCCTTTCATCTGTCCATCTATCCACCCATCCCTCCCCCTTCATCCATCCCTTAATCATTCCCCTTCATCCATTTCTCCCTCCCTCTATCCATCCCTCCACCCACCCACCCATCCATCCATCCCTGTAAATATCTATCCAACATGACTTGTGCCAGGTCAGTCTGTAAATGGCAAAGCTAGGACATGGAGCCAGGATTTCCGGCTCTGGATTCTATGCTCTTTCCATTCTATGCCATGGGGCCTCCAAGATGGAGTGGGGGAACACTGTGAACAGACTTCAAAGACAAACTTCTCCAGCTTCCTGGGCTCTAATCTGGCCCCTACAGAGGCTTCTCTACCCAGAACCAATTGTCTGCCTATGACACCCTAAGCACCTGCTCCTAGAGCTTTCTGACCTCTGCTCTACATCAAAGACTCATCCACCATCTTCTGTTTATTTGTGCCCAGGGGATCTGGAGGGTGGGGCTATTTGAAGGGTAAAGTCGCTGTAATAACCATGGGATAAAACTTGGCCACACCTATCATCCCTAACCTCATCCTCTCATGACCCAGACCTCTTTTCCTGAGATTTTCAAGTGCATCATAAATGTTTACAGAAGAAACTTTTTATCCACCATGTTAAACTTGCCAACTTAGGGATTCTGAGGGAAGGCAGCTACCCATGTTTCTAAATTTGGGGGTAAATTCTAAGTTATTTCAGGCTGAATTCCCTTAGGTTCTAAATCACTAATGCAAAAAATAAAAATAGACCCTTGATTACTCTGAAAATTCTGGGGTTCACTGAGATCAACAGGAGAGTACGGCCTATAAGAAAGCAAAGTGCTCAGAAAGCCCTGGACAAGTTTCAGAGGAGACAAGATATCAACCTTCCCATGGTAATTCACATCACCTCCTTATGTAGCACCTTTTGACCTAAGTGATGCACATAAGGGGGTGGGGTAGAGAGAGGGGGAAGGAAGGAAGGAAGGAAGGAAGGAAGGAAGGAAGGAAGGAAGGAAGGAAGGAAGGAAGGAGGGAGGGAGGGAGGAGGGAGGGAGGGAGGGAGGGAAGAGCTGCCTATTGTTTGTGAAACTCACATACCCGAAAGAGAAATATCAGATTGTTAGGGACAACAAGAGCTGGGAAGGAGAGATCAAAAGGATGTATGTTAACATGGAAACCTGGTGCAATGAACTGTTAAAAGGCATAAAGGGGATGGTGCGGCACATGAAAGAGGGAGGAGACTCACTCCACTTGCCCATGGAGGGCAGAACTGAGAAAGTGGGTACAAGGTTCAGAGAGGCAGGCTTTATGTTGGCCTGATGTAAGTGTCATTCACATTTAGGGAGTGGAGGAGGACTCTCTTTCTTACTAGAAATGTTCAAAAAGAGGCTGGGTATGGAAACATGGGAGAAGGGATTCTTGGGGCATACACACATATACAAATATACATAGGTATGTGTGCATATATATTTGTGTGGATATATATGTGTACATTCATGGATGCTGCATATATACATTTATATATACATTTACACATATATACATGTACACATAGTATATAGTTACTAAATCTGGAGTCAGAAAGATCTGAGTTCAAATCTAGCCTCAGACTCTTACTATGTTACCCTAGGCAGATCACGTAACCTCCATTTGCCTTGGTTTCTTCAACTATAAGATGGGGATAATGATGACAATAACACCTACCTCCCAAGATGGTTGTGAGGATCAAATGAGATGCTTGTAAAGTGCTGTGCAAACCTTAAGAGCTATATAAATTCTAACTATTATTATCTACACATTTATGTTAAATATATCTGTTATATCCATCCATCCACCCATCCATCCATCCATCCATCCATCCATCCATCCATCCATCCATCCATCCATCCATATATTCCATACCCAGTGACAAGACTGATCAAAGGCTCATCATAAAAACAAAAATATATCTATTTGAACGTCAATCCTCTTATGCCTAGTATGATAGCAGACTATGCCTGCTCTCTAAGTGTCTGTCTATCACCATCATCCATCCATCCATCCATCCCCATCCATCCATCCATCCATCCATCCATCCATCCATCCATCCATCCATCCATCCATCCATCCATCCATCTATCCATCCACCCATCCATCCACCCATCCATCCATCCATCCATCCATCCATCCATCCATCCATCCATCCATCCATCCATCCACCCACCCACCCATCCATCCATCCATCCATCCATCCATCCATCCATCCATCCATCCATCCATCTATCCATCTACCTTCCAAAGTCATACATATTATAAAGTGGCAAAGTTGGAACTCAAAACCAGCTCCAAATTCCCACTCTCTCACGCACACATTTACATGTGTCCATGTAGAATATATATAATTTATAGGTTAAAGTATATAGATACTTAATGTAACTGTATATGTATACATAAATATATGAATCAACTATATATATATTATTTAGCCAGGCTACCAATTAATGAATATATTTTTAAACTGGGAAATAGAAAGTGGTACATGTTTGGCATACTTGGTCTAAAGAAGCAAACATTTGTAAGGAGCAGGGGGGAGTGTCATCACTCTACCTTTCTCCAGGTACCCAAGTTGCAGTCTCATGGAACTTGGTCTGCTCTTGAGGCTGGATGAGGAACGGTGGGCAGAAAGTTGCAAAGACGCAGCTTTCAATCTTGATGCCAGAAGAACCTTTCTAACATCTGAGTCATTCCAAAGGGGGATGGGCTGCCTGGGGAGAGGTGGGATCTTTGGGCAGAGCCTGGATAACTATTTGTTGGGTATGTTTTAGGGAGAATTCTTGTACAAGGTGGCCTCCAAATGTCCAACTCTGAAATGCTATGATTCAAGGTCTATAAGGGCTGGTGTGTGTGTGTGTGTGTGTGTGTGTGTGTGTGTGTGTGTGTGTGTGTGTGAGGGGGGCAGGGAATGGGGAGACAGAGAATAACTCAAATTGTCAAGATCTCTACTTCCTGGGGGCACTTGCTTCAACAAGAAGGTATCAACCATCACTCACTCCTCTTAGCACCTGCAGGAAATCATCCTTAAATGTAAGTAGCACAATTCCTCGTGCCCAAATTTCCAAGTGAAAGGTGTGTTTTTGTTGGAAATGCTTTCCAGTTCCAAAAAGCCACCCTCTAACCCATGAGTCATTAAAGGTTATTGTTGCAGGTTGCAGGTTGCAGGTAAGGTGGCAAATTCCTTAAGGAAATATTAGAGATGATAAAAATAACTCCTTCTTTGCTTTGAAGAATGATTTCCACTAAGCCAATGACCAGCACACCATAGCCAGGAACAGATACTACAAAATGTGCAGAGGAGATGCCAGAGTTTTTTGTTTTGTTTTGGTGGGGGAGGAGCAGTGGTTAGCTTGCCTCTGGGAAACTGCAAAGTTCTCTTAAAGATGCCAAGCATTTCCCTGAAACAAAGGCCCATCTTTTTCATGTCACTGTTTTTCTGTGGATTTTGTATGGCTGAGATCTAAATTACAGAATCAAAATTACAAAAATTACCACAGATTTAAAGTTTAGTATCCCCCAAAAGGCTTGTTGGAGAGAAGTAGATTTGGGGGTAGATTTATAAGAGTCTGCAGCATATACTCAAGAAGTATTTATTAAGCTCTTTGTGCCAACATTACACTGAAGGTTGGGCATATGAAAATAAAAATAAAGGAGTCCTTGTCCTCAAAGAACTTACACTCTAAGTGGAAGAGAAACACACACATAAATGAGGTTTTTACTCCTTCTGCATTCCGTTTAATGAACTGAACTTACTCTCTATATATGGGAAATGAGTTCCCTCAAATATTCAAATTCTTCCAGGTTCCTGAAATTTAGTCATGGAAATGCCTGTAGACCTCTAATGGTCATTATGAAAACCAGCACCTTCAGTACTCCAAAGTGATCAGGTCAGATGAGAGGGTCACAGAGTTGTGGCTCTTGTTATTTCAGAGCTTATCAACTACAGTCCTTTCATTGTACACATGAGGAAACTGACACCCAGATATTAAGTACCTTGCCCAGACATGTGAGGCCGGGCTTAAGGTCTTCTCCACTGATGCTGTTGACACTTCGGCCCACGTCAAGAACAGACACAAATTTTCATTAAAAAAAAGACCAACTAGGCCATTTTCTCCAGAACAGCGGCAGGATTTCCATGGCTATAAGTGAGTTAGGATGCAGACCCAGCCCGATATCCCCCAAGCTTACAGAGACAAGAGATTCTGCTCCTGAAACAGACTAGCTTAAATCGGCCACCTGCTTTCCTGAAATCTTCTAAGTATTCCCTTCAGTCCCTTTAGAAAGAAAAGATCAAAGTATCGCTTGTTCTCCCAACAACTCTATTTTCTTTTAATCAAGCCACGAGAAAGATGAGAAGGAAGGACACATGCAAAACATCCCCCAAACCCACTGTCTCGCCTGTGATCATCCCCTGGGGCAGCTTTGCCTATGATTGCTGACACCTGGATAAGGTAGGAGGGCATTAATATCTGCCTTCTCATCCATTTGCATTCTGACATACATACACACACACATGCATATGTCTTTACAGAGGGATAACTCCCTCTCAGGTACCCTGAAGCCCCTTCCACTCTGGGATTGAGCTCAGTTGTTAGAAATCCTTTCAAGCATTAATAAGTGCTCATCACTTGATGAACCTGCTTCTCTGTAACTCTTCCTCGTAGCTCTTAGTTGGCTCATCTGGAGCCAAGCGGAATGATGACGACACCTGCCATGTATGTAGCACTTACAGGTTTATACATTGCTTTCTATATCATCTCATCCAAGCCACACCACAATCCTGAGAGGGAGGAGCCATTATTATCCCCATTTTATGGATAGGGAAACTGAGCCTAAGGGAGGTTAAAGTGCCTTACTGTGAGAAATGGGTAGCTGTCTCCTCTCAATGTGGATATAACAGTCAGTCATACTCCCCCTGACCTGTTTGTAGGACAAAGGTTTCAGATCCCCTCCTCCCCCTCAGGTTAGCAAGGTCACATGGTTCAAGGAGCCCTGGTATCAATAAGATCCACTCCAGAGTTGTGTCCATATAAGGAACTATAAGGTCCACTCCTGAGTTATGCCTATACAAGGAAGAAGGGTGGGAATACTGCGTTCTGATTAGCTAGTTTTTGTGCATAGATTGTAACCCCACCAGTGATGAAAAAGGGGAGGGTCCATTCGAGTTAGGGACTAGGGTATAAAACAGGGCCTGTGAGCCCCCTTTCTGGGTACCCACTAGCTGCACACTAGGGTACCTCCTTCTCATGAGAAGAAAATAAAACCTTTGTCACTTCGCTGCTGAGTTCCTGAGAATTATTGAGAAGAGAATGGATTATTTCCTCACACTTACCCAGGCTCACACAGCAAGGAAGTATCAGAGAGATTTGAACCTTGGTCTTCGTAACTCCAAGTCCAGTACCACTTACCTGCCCCTAACAAGGCTCTTTCGTGTGATGGGACACCCCCCCCCCATACCTCAGTCCTCTTTTCTCTGGGCTAAGCATCCATAGTTGTCTGGATGAATCCTCATATGGCAAAGAATTCAAATCCCTCACCATTCGGGGTGCTCTCTCTAGCCTGGATTCTGGCTTGACAATATCCTTTCTGAAATATGGCACCCAGGCCTAAATGGGATCATTCCGATGTGGACTGAGCGCATTTCCTTTGTTCAGACCCTCTGCTTTTACTAATGCGGTCCAAGATCCTGTTAGCTGACATGTCCCCATATTAATTCATAATGACTTTGCAGTATCACCTTCAAGCAGGAGAAATGGTGGGTCAAAAGACTTGACATCCCTACTAGTGGAAAGGGCTAAATTAGACTCTCTTAGGCCAGAAGCCCAATCCAATTAGCTCTATTGTTGGACAGGGTGATGGGGCCGGGGGAAGAGCATGAGTCATTGAAATCCAAAGCTTTTAGCCAACAGCTTCAACTTGGTCCACCCATAAAACCCTAATATCACAAACACTCAACTTTTACTTCCTTTCCCTGCCCACACTCAGAGAAATTCCTAAGAGGCAGTAAAATGACCCCCGGGGAGGAAGGGAAAGCAAAATGACTGGGCTCCTTCCTTCCCAAGAGCACTTTCCTCAAGAGCCCTACAATGGATCCTTGGTTGGGCTGGCCACGCACAGGCCATCCCAAGAGAACAAAAACCATGATATTAGCAAGGGAAATGGTCTTAATTCCAGGCTTGGGGGTAGGAAGAGAGGAATGAAGAAAGGTTCTCAGCATTTAAGTCCAAAGCGAGGTCTTTTTGACCTGGGTAGAGAACTGGTCCGTAACAGGAAAAAATCAAAGCAACCCAACAACCAAAAACCAAAGCCTGCCAGGTACTTTTCATTGGACAATAGACTTAGCTCCCCATGGAACCACAGGGACAACAAATTCACATTCTCATTTCACAGATGAGGAAGTCCTAGGTTCTGCCTTAGATTCCCTATCTATAAAATGAGGATAATAGGGTTGTTGGGAGGATAAAAGGAGATCCTATTTGTCAAGTGCTTTGCAAACCTCAAAGCTCTGTAGAGATGCTATCTTATTAGCTAGGTAGTGATTGCAAGCCTGGAGTTAGGGAGACCCGAATTCACATCTGGCCTCAGACATTTACTAGCTGGATGACCCTGGGCAAGTCTGTTTGCCTCAGTTTCCTTATCTGTAAAAATGAACTGGAGAAGGAAATAGCAAACCCCTGCAGTATCTTTGCCAAGAAAACCACAAATGAGGTCACAAAGAGTCAGGCATGACTGAAATGACCGAACAACAAAAATTATTATTAGCTGTGGATAGTATGAAGCCTGGGATTTGAACCCAAGTCCCCTGCCTCCTTGTCCTCCCTTTCGTACTGTGCCAAACTTTTATTGAACTTTGGTTTCTCCCTGAAAGAAAGACCCACCTTTTAAAATATCAGTATTCTTCTGGGGACACTATAGAGCTGTGGATCATGGAATGACAGGGCCTCCCAAAGACTAAATTTTCAGGCCATCCAGAGGACAATGGAGAGGCACAGGGCACAGGTGAGTAGGAACTTGCTTAGGAGCAGCTCAAAACACATTGTCAGAGAGTTTATGCCTGGAAATGATGGAGAGCACCATTGGTAACTCCATCACGGTGGGGGATCCAGGGGAAGATGCTTCCCTTCCCCATCCCCCCAGTACATTGGGGTAGACCCCTTCTAATGAACTCATGGGAGAACATGGGACAGGGTGTGCAGGGATAGATGGGCAGTACTCAGCATGTTTGGAGGGAATAGCCACATTGATGAGACCTCCCAAATCTATGGGGAAAAAATCCAAACAAAATATAAAAAAACCTACAGCTACAAAAACTTACCATTGCTTGCCACGAGAACTTATTTTTATACAACTAAAGCTGGTGTCAGTTCCTGGCAACTTTAAGGAAAACCTGCCACCTAGTGTCAAACCCGTATGATAGCGTGGATAAACCATCCTAGAGGCTTAGAGAGGGGCCAGAAGGGACCTCAGAGGCCATCTGGTGCAACCCTCCCATCCCCTCTTTACAGATGAAGAAACTGAGGCCAGAGAGATGAAGCGACTTACTCAAAGGCACACATTGCCAGGAAGTGTCAGACCTATAGTTTGGACATCAGAAAACCTATCCAGGCACTGCTGGTCTGAGCTTTGGTTATAGCTGCATCTTATGGAAACCTTCTTTGAACCAGTTGGGAGAAAATCGTCAGCCCCCTTTAGAAGATCAGCATTCCATTCATACCGTTCCTCTGGTTGTGGATTTGCCAAGTCCAAATAAACGAAATCTCACTCTACTACCACGTTGAACATTCAGTATGTGTGTGTGTGTGTGTGTGTGGTGTGTTCTGAGATATTCTGAGGCACACACTGCCTGTGGGACCCTCGGCAAGTCATAGAACATTTTGCTCTAGGTAACTCTAGGAACTCTAGGGGTGGCTAGGTGGCGCCATAGTGCATAGAGAACTGGGCCTGGACTCAGGAAGGGTCATTTTCCTGAGTTCAAATCTAGCCTCAGATACTTACTAGCTGTGTGACCCTGGGAAAGTCACTTAACCCTGTTTGCCTCAGTTTCCTCTTGGTTAGAGATAGCATAGAGTAAAGGATAGAGTTCTGGACTTGTGCTCAAGAAGATGCTCATTCAAATGCCCCTTCCAATACATCCTAACAGTGCGACACATAACCCTTCTTTGCCTCAGTTTCCTCATCAGTAAATAGGCTCTATGGTCTATACTCACTTTCAACCTGAGAATTGATGATTTTGAATCCAGAATTATTTGGCTTTAATATTTGAAGCCACAATTTTAAATTGGTAGTAGATACCCCTCCTTGCTTATATTAAGCAACTTCTTTCTTTCATGCTCATTGACGGATAAAAGGTGTCTCCTTTACTACATTGTTTCCCAACAAAGTCATTGGTTTTCCTTTCTCTTGGACATGGAATCACCAAACTTCAAAGGCTGAAGGCCCTTTAGAAATCATCAGGTCCAACCACTCTTTGACAGACAAGGGAACAGACCCAGAAAAGCTGAAAAACTTGTGAAGGCCCCACAGAGAGTTAATGGAAGAATCACGACAAACCCAGGCTTCTCACTCCCTGGCTCAATGTTCATCCCTCCACGTCCAGCTGCCTCTGCCAGTACCTTAGTCTTAGAAGTAGTTTCATAAATCACAGCTGGGGGGCAGCTAGGTGGCAGCTAGGTGGCGCACTGGATAGAGCACCAGCCCTGGGGTCAGGAGTACCTGAGTTCAAATCCGGCCTCAGACATTTAACACTTACTAGCTGTGTGACCCTGGGCAAGTCACTTAACCCTAATTGCCTCACTTAAACAAACAAACAAACAAATAAATAAATAAATCACAGCTGGAATCCCAGCAGCCATTGGGTCTACCCCATGTCTAACAAAGTATCCCCTCTACAACCTACCCTAGGGCACCTGATGTTCCTCCTTTTTCAAAGAGGACCAATGATATCACGGGGGACTGAAGTCATTCAACTGCATGAAGGGCTAAAACTCCCACAGAGCAATGGAGAAGATAGAGGGCTAGGCTTGGAGTCAGGAGATCTGGGTTCAGATCCTGGCCCTAAAACTTGCTAGCTGTAGGACCTTTAGCAAAACACAACTTCTCTGGCACCAAATTGAGTCAAATGTTTATACTCTATGCCAGGCACTACACTAAGGTCTGGGGATGGGAAGAAAGCCCCTGCCCCCCACAGCGCCTGCTCTCAAGGAGCTCCCCATGTAACTGGGGAGATGTGAACAACAACATACAAACAAGCTACAGACTGGCTAAAATGGGTGGTCACAGGGAAGGCACCAAGACTGAGGACAGTTAGAAAAGGCTTCTTCTAGAAGGTGGGATTTTGGCTGAGGCTGGAAGGAAATCAGAGGGGCCGAGTTGAGGAAAGACAGAGCACCAGGCGTGGGGGATGAGCTAGGGAAGATGCTGGGGGGGAGGGGGGAAGGAGAAGGAGCTCAGTGTCACTGGATGCCTGAGGATGTGGTAGCGATGTAGACAGATCGGCAGAAATCCTCCCCTGGAGTCTGATGCTAAGAATCATGTAACCCACTTCACTAGGCTGTGAGGACACAGCCACCAGCACCAATGCCACCATTCTGAAATCTTAAAGTCTGCAAAGCACTTTCCTCACACAGCCAACCTTGAAGAACAATACCCACGGTGAGTTCTTATTATTTATAGCTTTCTAAGACTATAAACTTCAAGGCTAAGGCAAGAGGGGAACTGGCCGGCAGACAACCTCCTGCACATTCATAAGGCCAAATATGGCACCAACTCCGACTCATCCTCATTTGTTTTTCCACATGCTAGAAAGGAGTGAGATGAAAGCTTGCTGGCAGACCTCTTATCACTGTGGGGTTTAGTCAAATGATGAATCAGGTCCTGCCAACCCTTCGGAAATGTCCACTGACTGAAGACTCATGTGGGAAGGGGCTTGGTTGGTCTGGGATGAATACCTCTTTTTCTGTCTCCCTCAACACTCGCCCTTCCTTATAAAAGCAATTCAGCCCAGAGTGAAAAGTTGATGAGAACAGTGCTACCGAGTGATTGGGCCTCGCTATTCATAAAGGGAAATGACGCTGGGAGTGGGAAATGATTCTGAGCATAATTTCCTATGTAGACCTTTCAAACTATCCAAACCATAATTCACTGTGGGAAGAGGATGGAACGTTTTCTTTATACCTCAATTTCAGGGAAAATTAAAGCATACTTCATAGGAAACTTATGACCTAGAATAAGCTCTGGCCTTGGCCCTGTGCCATCATCCCAGCACAACTACATTCAGTAGAAGCCTGCTGGAAGACATTAGGATTGGACAGCCAGGTATTGTTTCTGATACTTAGTACTTCAAGGATCAGCGATTTTGCTTATATGGGTGCCCTCTCACCAAAGTAGATTCCAACCCCTCCATGACTCGGCCAATGGAGTTTGAGATACTGTGGCCAAAGAAGTCATCACCAGCCTTATGGCTAAAAACACTCCTCTCTCAACTTAGCCAGGTTGGACAAGTGAAGACCATTCCCAGAACCTTTCCAGATCTGCTGGTAGAGCCTCCGAGGAACTGTGGCTACCTCCATACCTTGATGAGATGGTGGGAGAATCCTTCTATGATCCATAATAACAGAGCAGCAATTCCAGAACCTGGGACACACTCAGGGTATGAGGAGGGCAAAATCTAACCATGAATGTGCTAGCAGGAGAGGGGGTTGCCTATCTGCTCCCCTGCTTCAGATCTCTTTAAAAATAATAAGTTAATTGTATGTGCATCCATTATCTCTTTCTCCTGATGCCCCTCCTCCAAACTGAACAATTTAGGGGAAAAAGCCCTCATGACAAATGTGCATAGTTCAGTCAAAAAGATCCCCCACATCGGCATTTTTAAATCCACCACCTCTCTGGAAGAAGGTGGGTGGCATGTTTCATCATTGGTCCCCTGGACTCATCACTCATCATTGGGTTGATCATTGTTCTAAATTCTTTTAAGTTGTTTTTTTTTCTCAATAATATTGTCATCATTGTATAAACTGTTCTCCTGATTCTGCACTGGATCATAGAGGAATTAGCCATTTCCTCTGAACCTGTCCATTTGGTACAGTAATTTCCATTCATGCATATGACCTAACTTGCTGATCCAATCTCCCTTTAGTTTCTGGTTTGGGGCTACTATGAAAAGGGATGTTATAATAATTTTTTTGCATACAAAGGTGCCTTTCCTTTTTCTTTGATCTCTTTAGAATACAGGCTGAGTAGGGGCATGTTGGACTCAAAGGCTCTGTCCCAGGACTCTCTTTAGGTCCCCTCTGGACCCACGAGGTCCTTCTCAGGACCCTGTTTGATTTCCTGGCTGCACTTACTGCTCTCCTCAACTATATCTAGTCACAGGTTGAAAGGTGAAACCTTTGACTTCTTAGTAATCAAGACAAGTTGAAAGAAAAAAGGGAAGAAAGGGATGACAAAGAAACCCATAGGGAAGTGATAAAATTGTATTTCCAGCCTGTTGTTATCTCTAAACTCTCCTGATTCCTGAAATTCATCAGGTTTGTAAATGGAAGAGAGGCAGGAAGTGAAATATTAACTGGGGAAATTCTTCAGTGATTAATTATAAGAACAGACAAAGCCAGCAGACATTTATAAACTGCCACCATAAAGCAGCCAGACATGTCATTATTAAGAAAGGAGCAATCCCTGTTTTACAAACCGCCATAGAAACAACAAAAACAAACAATCCACTCCAGAGCCTGGATGCTTGAATGCCCATGAGTGTCAATGCAAATCGTCTGGGCGAGAAGGGCTGACTGCTGCTTGCTTCAGCCCCAGCATGAGCATCAGGCCTCAGGCACAAGAACACCTTCCACCCCAGGTGGCAGTGGAGAGGGCCAGGTCCCTGGGTCTCTGCTCCACTGTGGACACAGCAATAGCTCATAGGATCCACTCACAGCTGCAAGAAACCAGGTAGGTCATAGCTCTAGTCCAAAGTGCTCATTTCATAAATGAGTAAAGTAAGAGAAAGCAAATGGCGACCCATCTGGCTCTTGATGTCTTCTCCTGTGAGAGGGCCTTCCATCTTCCATCCCTGGATATAGCTTGTATGTGCCTGGATATTTTTGTGTTTGCTTCTCTGTGAAGACTGTGCATTCTTCTAACAGGATGTAAGCTCCTTGAGCTCATGGACTATTTAATTTTTCTTTGAATCCTCAGTGTCCAGCACATGTTGCTGTTCGGTCACCTCCTACTCCTTCTGACCCTGTATGGGGTTTTCTTGGCAGAGATAGCAGAATGGTTTGCCATTTCCTTCTCTAGCCCATTTTACAGGTGAGGAAACTGAGGGAAACAGGGTTAAATGACTTGTCCAGGATCACACAGTGTCTGAGGGCAAAGTTGAACTGAGGTCTTCCTGACTCCAGAGCCAGCATTTTATCCACTGTATGTGCTTAGTAAATGCTTGTTGATTTAATGAAAGTTAAAACACACACACACCCACACACACACACACACACCCCTCTCACAAATGATGTGAAAGTAGTTTTTTTTTTTTGGCAAAGATTCAGGATTTGCTCTGTCTGTAGGTGATGAGTTAAAGCCTATAGATCCACTGGTCTCTACCTTCCTTGATCCTCTAAGGAAGTTACCCATCTATTTATGTTGAGCCTTGGCTCAGTAGCTGTCACAGAGTGGGCGCTCAATAAATGCCTATTGATTTGTTGATTGAAGTGAATTACAAAGCAGAGGAACAATAGCCAGCTCACCTGGTCTTCACTACAACCCAGGGAGGTGGGTGCTATTATCACCTCCATTTTGTACTTGAGGAATTTCAGGCTTAAAAAAGTTAGGTCAAAAAAACCCAACAACTTAGGTCATTTCCCAGGGTCACTCTCAGATAAGGAAGGGTCTGAAGGAGGATTTGAACTCAGGACTTCCTGATTCCAAGTCTAGAATTCTACCCACCTTGATGCCCTAATAAGTGCCCTTAGATCAGAGCCAATGTGTCCAGTTGCTTGTTTGAGACCATACTCTCTTGTCTTTTCCTAACTCTTTAGGAGCCCCGCCTAGCTGGTATGACTCCACTGGCCACAAGATGGCAGTGTGCCTGCAGAGAGCCCTTCCAGGCTACATCCTTTTTCATGCTTTGGAAGAGGGACACCCCGCTTTCAGAGGCAGACTATTTATTATAACATCCCTGATGGTCAGGACTCAGCCCTGTACTTGGTTTCTTTAGGCACTCAGGCATTGTGGGGGGAGTCTGGGGACTCGTCCAAGGAGGCACTTTCAGGGAGGGGGAATACAAGGTGATGGCAGCTGCCAAACTGGGTTCTAAGACTCAGAGATGAGCCTCGCCTCCTCTAAGCCTCAGGGGATTTCTGTACCTGAGGACTGGACAGATCGAGCTCTGGTAAGTTAGAGATGCCGGCTCCTGACCTTCTCTACTGCCACTGCTTTCCTTTGGGTTCGAGGGACCATTTTAATGGACATGCCTGATTTCTGTGTAGCACTTCAAAATGTCTAAAGTGCCTTGAACAAATTTGAGCCTCGTGGCAATCCTGTTAGGCAAGCACATCAGGTATCACTAATCCCCTTTTTGCAGAAGGGAAAACTGAGACTCGGAGCTGTTAAATGATTTGACCAAGATCACACAAAGGAAGGAGTCGGAAGTGAGATTTCAGTCTTACTCTTTCCAACTCCAAGTCCACCATGACGTCTCCAATGACCCTATGCTTCTCTACACCCTAGCCTCTTAAACTGTGGGTCTTGGGGGTTGCAAAAAATTTGGCAACAGTAAAAGATTATGTACACTTATTTTATATCCTATATACCTGGGGTCATGTAAAATTTCTCAGGCAAAAAGGGGTCGTGAGTGGAAAAAGTTTAAGAAGCCATGTTCTACACCATGTTGACTTGGAATTACAGTTTAATAAATGAGTGAATAAAGGAATGAGTGAATCAAAGAGCATCTGATAAGTCAGTCACTGTATCAGGCACCAGAAATACAAAGAAAAAAAATGGAATAATTCTTGCCACCAAGGAATTCACATTGTTGTGGAGAAACATCATGACCTATGCTACCAAAACAATACAAATATTTTTTGCATATTTATTCTTTATCAGTTTCCTAGGAACTTATGACAAAGTTCACTTGCAGGGATATTTGAAAGTTCCACTTTCTCCCTCTATCCATATTACTTGTTGTATACTTTGTTTTTATTCAACTGAGTACACATTGTTTCACCCTAGTGGAATGTATGCTTCTTGATTTCAGGGGCTGTTTCATTTTTAGATCTCTGGTGCTTAATAATTGCTTGAATAAGTGAATGAATGAATGAATGCGTATATGCTGAACTAGAATTTCTTTTTGAAAAGACAAACTAGCAGGAAGCCTCTCAAACTTGGGTGGGCCAGTTCTTTCTCTTAATCATAAAACACTGTCAGTTTCCCCTGATCTAAATGTAATATGTTCTCTCTGGCTTACCTTAGAGATGATCAATAAGACAAATGGACAAATGAATAAAATGGAAGTAACTTGGCACATAAATCCCATCTCTTCTTGTAAGGAAGGACTATTCAGAAGCTGAACCATTCCACTCATTAAAACCTTCGTTATTTGCTATTATCGAAGGCGACAGGCACCCCAGGCAGTTCTAAGTCATTCGATTCATTCGCGCCTTCCCTTTTCTACTTACTGTTGCCATGGCAACTGCCCATTGACCTGCCCATCGGGGAAACAGAATCTCTGGAAAGACCCAAAACGTTTCATAAATTTGCTTGTCAATGCGGGTCAGGAAGGAACAGCCAGATTTTTACTGAATGATTTACAAAGCCCACTAATGGAGCGAGCAGCCCCCAGGGTCTCACTCCAGCTTTTTTTTTGGGGGGGGGGGTTCACTTAGTAAGGACCAACTATCATTTAGAGTCCGAGGGGGTAACCTGTTTCAACCTCTCTCTAAGCCTGCCTCTATGCTTCAAGTTTCTGCTCTCTACTTTGTTTGTTGTTGTTGTTGAGTTGTATCTGACTCTCTGTGATGCCATTTGGGGTTTTCTTGGCAGAGACACTGGAGGGGTTGGCCATTTCCTTCTCCAGCTCATTTGACGGATGAGGAAACTGAGGCAAACAGGGTGAAGTAACTTGCTCAGAGTCACCCAGCTAGGAAGTGTCTGAGGCCAGATTTGAACTCAGGAAGAAGAATCTTCCTGACTTCAAGTCCAGCACATCATCTCTACTGTGCCACCTAGCTGTTCAATATCTCTATTGAGAGGGTTCAAATGAAGTGGGTATCCCCTTGAAAGTGAGCCCATCTTAAAGTAATTCATTTCAACCTTAATTTGATCAGCAAAGAATGATTGCCATAGGAGAGTGCTGCCATGGGGAAAATGCACCTTGAAGGCTTTGCTTTTCTTTCCTCACTGAAAAGTATGATTCTTTCCTCAGCTTTTCTGGGACTGAAGATGAGGAGTTGAAGACATGCAGTCTAACCTGGATGTAAGTGGTTGTGCCAAATGACACTTCATCAGGCTTACTAGGGAAATCACTTTAAAAAAAAAAACTTTTTTGGTGAGGCAATTGGGGTTAAGGGACTTGCCCAGGGTCACACAGTTAGTAAGTGTCAAGTGTCTGAGGCCAGATTTGAACTCAGGTACTCTTGACTGTAGGGGCAGTGTTTTATCCACTGCACCACCTAACTGCCCCTGGGAAATCACTTTTACTCAGTTTTTCACTTGATGGCTAGTTGGACGTCACACAATAGTGGGACTCACTGCCCTTGGATTGGGAAGTACAAGTAAACAGTTCTCAGGATTGTTCAAGATTTGTTTCACAGTTCCAATGTGTGATTTTCACAGCTATGAAGGTTGGCTCACTTTTTTTCTTTTCTCAATTACTTTAAAACTCATATAAACAACAAAGGTAACCAAAATCAGGAGAATGAGCTACACGACAGAAAAATAAGCAGAAATAATGCCCAAAGGCAGTGGAACTCAGAGTGATTGCAATGACTAACCTTGGTCCCAAAGAGTGCATGAGATGACACATCTCCTCTTGGGGAGAGAAGTAAAGGAACATGGGCATAGACTGTTGCATTTGATGTATCAGATAGTCATTTTTGCAAGTTGGTTTTGTTTAACAGGTTTTCATTTTTAGGGTCACAGGTCTAGAGTGGGGAGAGACCTCAGAGACTTTTGAGTCATGGGGTTCTTTTTGTGTCATGGACTCCTTGGGTAGCCTGGTACAGCCTCTGGACCCTCCTCTCTGAATTATTGATTTTTAAATTTCATAATAGAGGTAAATGCTAAATTTAAACTCGAGGCTAGTGAAAACAAAGATGCCATTTCCCGCCCCCCCCCATTCAAAGTGACAGATCTCCTGAAATCCTCTATTCATAGACCACTTGGAGGTTGGTGGACCCCACATTACGAACCTCTCATCTAGTCTAATCCCTTCAAATTACTACCAACGAGGGAACAGAGACACATAGAGGTTATTAAGTGACTTGATTAAAATCAAAACAGCTAGGAAAGTCCAAAGGTAGGATTTGCATCCAGGTTCTTTGCCTCCAGAGCCAGGGCTCCCCCGACTTACAAGGTAGGGTTCCAGCGAGTGTGTGTGCATGGGAGACTTGGGGGGTTATATAGCACAGAATGACTTTGGGGTAAAAACAAAAGCTATCCATAAACACACCCAGACACATACACATAAACATGTGCAAGGAGAGGAGATCACCATTCAAGAAAATGGCTTTGGAGCAGACTTGGTAAACTTATATCTATCTATCTATCCATCCATCATTATCTATCTATCTATCTATCTACCTATCTACCTATCTATCTATCTATCTATCTATCTATCTATCTATCTATCTATCTATCTATCTATCTATCTATCCATCCATCCATCCATCCATCCATCCATCCATCCATCCATCCATCCATCCATCCATCCATCCATCCATCCATCCATCTATCTATCTATCTATCTATCTATCTATCTATCTATCTATCTATCTATCTGTCTATCTAGCCTTCTATCCATCTATCTATTACATACACACACATATATGTATGTATGTATGCATTGCTCTAGGATGAAAAACAAATTGTGAGTTGAGAATGTTGTTTTTAAAGCAAAGAGCTAGAAGCCTGATCAACTTCGTCAGTGATTTAGTTCAAAAGGAAGCAATAGTTTCTCTGGCAATATGGAAGCTGCAGGAGAGGAGAAGTGATGACAAATCATCTTTTTCATGAAACAGCTGCTTGCCGTTGGATGGAAGCTCATTCTCCTGGACTAGGAAGCTCAATGAGAAAATCACTTAAGACCATCTTCCTTTCCTGCCAACATGGCAACCTGACCCCTCTTCCTCCTCCCTGTTTTGGATCAGATTCCTTGCAACCCTGTGAGAGCACTGGAGACTCCTTGGTCTAGGTGCTGGTCATATCTAACAGGGGGTGGCTGGGTGGGGGTGGGGGACATTCTCGGAATAACAGATTAGCCACAAGCAGAAGGAGCCATCTTGGCTCTGCCCTGCCCTGCCCTGCCTCCTGATATCTGTCCTCACCTTTGCTTGCTTTAGAAGATCTGCCCAGCATGGGCTCCATCGCTGCACAATCATCTGGCCGGCTGTCACTTTGTTTCAGGGGAACATGTTAGGGCCAAGCAAAGCAGATGGTTTGTAAAGGGGCCACATCCAAAAAAACAAAAACCCCAACAACTCTGTGAGCAAAGTGTGGTGTTGTCTTTCAAAACTACAGGAACAAGGGCAGAATGAAAACAGTTCTTGGCCATCCTGTCCTTCTGTCACAGGGGCACTTACTCTTTTTATACCACAGACTTCCTTGTCAGTGTGGTAAAGCTGTTGCTTGTCTTCTCAGAACAACCTTTTTAGTTGCATAAAATAAGAAAGCCTATGCTTACAAAGGAAACCAATTACATTGCAATACAATTATTGAAAGAGTTTTGAGAAATCACTTATGCAGGCTAAGAATCCTTGCATCATACACCCATCCTCCCTCCAGACATCATATACTCTCAGTCACTAACTTCCCAATCCCCTCAAAGGCAAGACCAGTCATGTGGAAAGCCATGATCACTGTCTTCTGATCTGCCCAGGCAGAACAGCAATCACAATCATGGTCCTGCCTACTATGTACCAGGCACTGTGCTCATCCTGGAAGATACAGAGAAAGGCAAAAGACAGTCCCTGCTTTCAAGGGGCTCAAAGCCTAAAGAGGAGACAAGATGAAAACAACTAAGGACAAACAAGACAGAGACAGGAAAGAAGCGGCAAAGGGTAGCATGAGTGTCAGGGGGAATCAGGGAAGGCTTCTTGTAGAAGGTGGCACATTAGGATTAGAAAGCCAGGGAAGCCCAGAGGTGGGGACTGAGGAAGGAGAGAGTGCTTGATGTGGGGACAGTCAGTAAATGGCTGGATACCTTGGAGAACATTTATAAAGAATGACATTTCTATGGAACCAGGGCTGGTTTCCACTTTGTTGTTTGTTTGTTTGTTTTTTTTTGGGGGGGGGTGAGGCAATTGGGGTTAAGTGACTTGCCCAGGATCACACAGCTAGTGTTAAGTGTCTGAGGCCGGATTTGAACTCAGGTACTCCTGAATCCAGGGCCGGTGCTTTATCCACTGCACCATCTAGCTGCCCCCAGGTCTCCACTTTGGAAAGTAGCCACATCAGATGTCAAGATTTCATAATTCTTATCAAGCTGCAACCAATCTTTTTTTTTTGTGGGAAAAAGGGGTTTAAGTGACTTGCCCAGGGTCACACAGCTAGTAAGTGTCAAGTGTCTGAGGCCAGATTGAAACTCAGGTCCTCCTGAATCCAGGGCCAGTGCTTTATCCACTGCACCACCTAGCTGCCCCCAGCAACCAATCTTGATGGCAGAGACCTGATGGAGAAGCTTCTCTCCCTTCTCCTAGTTGGGGATTGGTAGACTCTAGGTGTAGCATGAAGCAGGCAATTTCGGACATGGAGGCTGACTTGTTAGAAGGATGCTTATTTATGTACAGGTTGCGCCTCCCCAAAAGAATATAAACTCCTCAAATGTAAAAACAAAAATATAAACTCCTCCTTTTCCCCAAAGTAAAGCACAGTGCCTAGTACCTAGCAAGTACTTCATAAATGTTGGTTGGTTGGTTTAGTCTGTTGTGGTGGGAAGAGAGTCATTGGGAAGTGGCATTGACATAAAAGAAAGGATATCAAGACAACATTTAGGAAAAGAGAAAGAAAAACTAAGATCTGTACTATAAAACTCCCCACAAGCCTATTTTGTGCATGCATAGAACTACAGGGAATTGAAAGTCCTTTTCCCTGTGTGGGAAATAGTCCAGTAAGGTTCATAATCACAGCATCCCAGATCTCAGAATTGGAAGGTACCCAGGAAGCTAAGACTAACCTGTACCTGGATGGGAATCTCCTCTCCACATCACTAATAAATGCTCATTGATCCTCCCCTTGAAGGTTTCCAGTGGTGGGGCAACCCAATCCCCACCCCTCCCCCGCCCCCAGCCATTCCAGTTATGGAAGGGTCTCTTAATAAATTCTTACTGGTTGATTAACTAGGGGGTTGTTCCTTATTTTATGATTCGATATGCCACTCTTTTGACTTCCACTTAGTGTTCCTAGTTCTTCCCAAGTAGAGTAAGGATGTTCCATCCCCCATTTCACAGCCCTCCAATTACTAACATGTTGAGCCAAATGCTGATTTCAAATACTAGAGTTATTATCTATTCTCTGCTAAAGGCAGAGAGACATTCTCAAATAGTAATTAAGGGGAAAGGGCTCTTTGCCATGGTCATTGGTCAATTTCAATGCTCCAAACCATATTTTCAATGTCTGCTTAATGAACAGCAAGTTGAAGTGATTCTTCCCTCTCCAAGAGCTTCAGTAGACTCACTGGGGATTTTCAAAGCACTTGACAACATTTTTAAAAATCAGCCTATTAAGTGAGGAATAAAAACCACAAAGGTCAATTTCTTTCTACAGATCAAGCCTTACCTTTTCAACTGCTGGATGCTCTTCACTGGTTACACTTGTTTTTCTCGATTCATTTTTTGACCTGCTCAGTCTCCTGGATACCTTCTCTCTTAGCAAAGTGGCATAGCCAATGTGTTCATAGATAGGGTTTGTTGTCATTTTGGAAATGTATTCAGAGGCTTTTGTTTCTATGTACAGCGTGATCAAGCCATCTGTCACCAAGTCGTGGATGGATTCAAACCTCTTCTCTCCCACAAAGTGTTTCCCATCATAGAAAAGCCGGTAGTTAAGGGTCTGGTTTCCAAACCTGCATATTGGAGAATGAGAGGATTCATTAGCAGCTGTGATGATACAGGCATTATTAGAACAATCAGACAAGCAGACATGCAAATAATACTAGCACCACCATTCATCTCATCCTCAAAGAGGAACCACAGTATAGGTCAGTTCCAACTTAGTCCAAACAACCTGAGGACTGGTCTAGAAACAGCTGAGGGGAGGGAGAGGACAGGGGTTTGTTGCCATTGCTGTGGACCACCCTGCTGCTTCTGAAGTATTGGGTCTTCTGTGGCCCTCTGCCCCACTTGGCACACCTGCACTCCTGCTTCTAGACCTCAGCAGGGTCCATGGAATTATTGCCAAGGGTCTGTGACTGTCCTTTTATCTTTATTTAGCTCCAACATAATATGCAGCATGAATGCTAGCATAATAAATGAGCAAATATCCCTGCTGTGGACTGAATATATAATATGTCTCACACATATCTATGTCAGACTAATTTTCAAATGTGTAAAGATGCTGTTGGGCTAAATGGGATGCACATTCACTTAAAAGCAGGAAATAGCAAGGTGACCTCAGAGTCAGAAATACCTGGGTTTAAGTCCTACTTAGGACTGAAGCAAGCTCAGCTGACCTTAACTACACAACCACAGCTTCCTTCTGTGCACTGGCTACCACTGCTCCTGGGTAGCCTTCCAGCTCCTGCCCTGGGGCCATGCTGGCTGGGAAACTCACTAGAGCTGGTCCCCCTCCTTCATCCACCCAACTATGCTCCTCCTTTTTCTACCACTTGTTTTGGGGCCAACGTTTGGTCAACAGAAACATTGCTTATGGAAGAGAATGTCATTTAATTGCCCTGTGGTCCTCATCATTATCTCTATGCCTTTACCCTTCCTTGGCCACAATTCTCCTATACATATTGTCTCTCATTATTAGAATGTAAGCTACTTGAGGGCAGGTACTGGATCACTTTTGTAGTTGTATCTGCATATGGTCAGCACCCTGTCTAGCACATGGAAAGTTCTTAACAGGTGTCCCCCCCCCCATTTTTTCATTCATTCATTCATTCATTCATTCATTCATTCATACTACCTATATGATCTTGGGCAAATCGCTTACTCTCTCAATACCACCAGGGAATTCTCTAAATACTCTAAGGTACATAAGAATTGCCGACCTACATTGGTGAAGGGAGTCCCCACTTTGGAAGTTTCTACCTTGCTGTGATCATGGGTCTGGATGGCTGAGAAAAAAAAATACTGCAGAAATGTACCAATGTGTGAAGGTTCTGTGCACCAGGAACACTCTGTGTGCACACACTGCTCCACTTTCCTCCCTCCCCTCCCCCACCCCACCCCAGCCCAATTTGGATCATAACTTGTCTATGACTTGGTAGATAAATCCTAGGGAATGAAATACTTTTAATAGAGAATTTAAGTGACTTGCCTAAAGTCATACAACTAACTTGTCAGAATCAAGTGGAATTTTAACCCAGGTTTTATTAATTCCAAGCCCAGAATTCTATCCACTACAGCAAGATCCCTCATTAAGTAAATGACAGTAAATAGTGACAAGAAAAGAAGTGACAAAATGTAGTAAATGACTCTCATTTCATTAGTGCAAATGCTACGAAGTTTACCTCAGTGCTAATGTGTAGCAGCCTGGCTGTCGCTGGCTTTCTCTGAGAATATACGCCCCCTCGGCACCCCCAAGAAGCTCGTCGGCTTGCTCGCGAGAGATGATCCCATGAAACCTATGGAAGGAGAACAACATCATAGCCCGAGAAACTTTGGTAAGAAGAGACAGCATGGCAGGTATGGCTCATTTACATATTAAGACCAACAATAGGCACAGGTGAGGTGATGCCCTGGGAAGTAATGCCCTCAGGTAGGGAAGAAAACAACTGTGAAGTAGAATTTCAGAGTGCCCCACATGAGGTCTGCCTTGCTAATGGTGACAGAGACAGGAAGACTCATAGGCATCCCTGAGCAATCTGGGGCATTGGCCTGTTAGAGCAAGAGACAGACACTCGGAAGGTTCAACTTCCAATTTGTCCCCTAGCTATGCTTTCTCCTATGGCTAAAGACTGGAGTCCCTGAAGTACACGGCTGTTTATTTGTTTTTACTGTGGCCCTTGGGTAATCCACTCACCTACTCTGAACCCCACTTTCCTCATCTTCTTCCTCCTTGAGGGAAGAGACTGACTTTGGGGTTCATACTCCCAGAGCATAGCAGATAGTACTTAATCAATGTTGATTGATTGATTGATTAGTAAAATGAGGATAATATTATCAGTTGAGAGGGACAGCTTGAAATATGCTGACTATGGTGGTGGGCCAGACTGTTAACTTCTCAATAGACACCCCACACGCCGACCCCCTACTCTATAAGGTTTTCAGTTGCAAAGCAGTCATTCATCTGCATTGGCAGAGGGGTATTCCTCACTAGGAGTTCCCTACAATCTTAAAATGGACACCCACTCATGCCTAAGCAAGAGGACTCTGTCTGGATCCTCCCAGGAAATCACTGACTGAGAAATAAGGACTCACTCTCCCTGCTAGGTGACTTTTGCAATTTTCTTCCTGGGCATCAAATTGAACACAGCCCTAAAGGGCCAGACCACAGTTCTTTTTTCCACTTCTGTAAAGATACCAGAGGTGCACCCAGGATGGCCATTGGTTATATCCCTCATGCTCAAAGCATTGCCAGCCCAGTGTCTTTTTGAGTCTTTGGGGGACATCCTGTCTCCCTGGTCTCCTGAGCAGTTTGTCATCTGTAATGGATGACAGCCTGCTCTTACCCATCATTCACCTCTCCTCTTGCCCTTTGGGTGAGCCTCAACTTAATCTTCCTGAGGCTATGGTATTTGTGGGTCACATGCTTCACAACCTCACAGGAAGGATGTTGATGTTAAAAACATCGGAGAAGCAAATGTGTTACACTTTCCCCAAAGGCAGTCCACCCTGCTGGCCTCCTGCCTCTCCACTCTGGATCCAGATAATTTTTTCTGTGTGGTGCCTGTCTAACACATATGTACCAATGGGCAAACTCTCTGCAGAATGTCCCTCAAACTGCATGCCATGCTCTGGACAGGAGGCAAACATTATGATCCCATTCATGCAGCCCAAGGTCCCACCAGCTCCTCTGAGAATTACATCCCACAGTTGCCTGCTGTGAGTTTGTGTTAAGCTGAAACCCCTTGACTGATGCTTAATTACAAGCCTGAGGTATTTTTGTAGTTAACACAAACACTGAGGTCTTTTCTCACATGAATAGTTGTATCCATCTCCTTCATCTGTACTTGAATCTAAATTCAGAACTTTGTATTCAGCCTTTGTCAATTCAGTCCAACTTGCTTTGTCAGTTCAGTCCAACTGTTGCAACTGGTTACATTTGTTTTCTGAATTCTATGGTTTCAAATGGTCACACAACTTTGAAAAGTGGGACTGTCTGAATAGGATAGGCTGAAGTCATTTTCTCCTAACAGCTGGATTCTTGATCAGTGAACTCCTATGTTTCCCACAAGTTTTCCATAGATGGTCCTTCCAATGTGTTGGAGACCTTCTTTGCTTCTTCTCAGTGTCTCCAGGGTACCAGTGGAGTGCTCTGTTCACTCACCTATCAGCCTTCACTGTTGCCACATGGCTGGCCCATCTTCTTATCCTAGACTGCCATCCCTGATGACATATTTTATTCCTGTTTTTCTTTGGAGCATTAGCCATCCCTCTTAAATGCATAGCATCTGAGATTTTGATGTGGGAGCCTTTGATATCTTCATTCAGTGTTCAGAAACATGAGGGGACTCAGGACCTTGCCATTGGGGGATCCTTTAAAGCAGCTGGGGATGCTAGGGAAGAGAAGGCTCCCAGGGAACATGAAAGCTATCTTCTAGTATTTGAAGGGCTGCCCCCATGATGGAGGGTAGACTTGTTCTGCTTGGTCAGAGAGGGTGATGGGGAGCAGGTTGGGGCAGGGGGAGTTGCAGGGAGGCAACTTTAGGTTTGATGTTAGGAAAGCTCCTAATAATGGAGTCGTTAGAAGGAGAATGGGTGGCAGTGGGAGGTAATGGCTTCTTCCTCACCAGATGTCTCTAAACAAAAAAGGGCAAATAGGAAAATGGCAGCAATTGCTGACCCAGTGGGTTACTTAACAATCACTGCAACATCTGTCTCAGAATGATCCAAATATTGGGGGCAGTGAGGTGGTGCAGTGATAGAGCACGGGCTCTGGAGTCAGGAGAACCTGAGTTCAAATCCAGACTCAGACACTTGACAGTTACTAGCTATGTGACCCTGGGCAAGTCACTTAACCCCAGTTGCCTCACCAAAAAAAAAAAAAAAAAGAAGGATCCAAACATGTCTTGAGGAGATTGTGAATGAAGTGAATGGCAAAATGCAGTGTGTGAGAAAATAATTATTAATAATGGGCAACTAGGTGGTGCAGTGGAGTCAGGCCCTGGAGTCAGGAGGACCTGAGTTCAAATCTGGCGTCAGACACTTAACACTTACTAGATGTGTGACCCTGGGCAAGTCACTTAACCCCAATTGTCTCACAAAAAATAATAATAAATAATGTTTTTTCCCACCTCCCCCTTGAAAGTTTAACTCAGGAACTTTAGCTGGTCTCTTTCAGAGCCAGCTCAAAGGTACAATAGAGATGAGATTGATTAGCTCAGTGAAGTAAGGAAATTAAAACCACACCCATTTGAATGTGCCTTTGCCCTCAGGATACAGGAGTGGCACCCCTCTATTCCTCTCCCACCTTCCTGCCACCTAAAGACACTCTAGCTGTGAATGTACAGCCCTGATCGGACTAGTCAAGAACAAGTGATGATACAGAGATGAAATGCATGTAGGGCAGGTCTCCTTTACATGAAACAAATCTTCCTGAGAAGATGGTGGGTCCTGAGTTTGCCCCACTGTGTTGGTTGCGTGGCCTTACAGGTTCAACCCTATGAGAACATTTGGGGGAAGATGCTCCAGGCTGGAAGTCAGGAGGCTTCATGGCCCAGGGTTCAGGGCTCAGGGCCTGCTTTCAAACCCAAGCCATTGGAGGCAGTTGGCTGAGTTCTGCAAGGACACACAAGTGATGTTAAAAAAGATGCCACTGCTATGATTAGAGAGAGGCCACAGGTAAGTGAAGACCTGACTCTGGCTGAGAGGAGGGAGGGAAAGGAGGGAGGGTTCAGTTGGAGCCTGTGAGATGGACTTGAAGAGAAATCCCCCCATTAATTCCCAAAGGGTGGAGGTAAGAGGGCAAGTGATAAAGGACTCTTTACTCCTTGGTAGAGAACAGACCTGGCTCCACTGTTCTAGCATGCCAATGTGACTGAGAGAGGAATATCGTAATAATTGTAATCATTCACATTTATGTGGTACTTTAGGGTTTTCAAAGAGTTCACCTTGGATCTAGAAAATTGGCAAAGATGACAAAGGGCCAGTTGTGGGAGGGTTGTGGGATGATAGGCACACCAGGGCAGTGTTGGTGGGGTCCTGAATTATTATAACCATTTTGGAAAGCAATTTGGAATTATGCAAATAAAGTGACCGAAATGCCTATATCCTTTGATCTGGAGAGCTCATTACTGGGCTTATGCCCTATGAAAGCCATTGATAAGAAGAAAGTCCCCATATATACCACCATATTTCTTATAGCAGCACGTTTTTGTGAGAGTAAAGAATTGGAAACAAAGTACATGCCAATTGAATGAGGAATGGCTAAACACATTGTGGTAGATGAATACATAAATGAAATATGATTGTGCTCTAAGAAATGACAAATGGGATGAATACAGAGAATCATGGAAAGATCTACATGAAATGAGGAAGAGTGAAGTCAGCAGAGCTAAGAAAACAATATGCACAATGATTATGACAATGTAAACAGAAAGAACAATACCACTCATAAAAATCAAAAAAGAAAGTTGCAAAATTATGAAGAACAAGCCTGGCTCAAAGAGATCTCTATCCTTTCCCTTTACAGAAATGGAGGTCCATGATTATTATACATATTGTATACATATAATATACAATCTATAAATATTGTACATATCTTCAGACTTTTCAATGTATTGATCAGTTATGCTGATTTTTTTCCTCCTCCTCTTCTGTCTCTTTCCCTCCTTCCCTGTCTCTCTCCCTCAATTCTTCCCTCTCTTTCTCCATCGGTTTTTCTCTCCCTCCCTCTTTCATCTCTCTGTCTGTCTCTGTCTCTCTCTCCCTTTTCTCTCCTCTTCCCCTTCCCCCACATTTAGAAAGATAGTTTTTGCTATATGGGATGACTGGGATGAGGAAGGAATGGCAAAGATACTGAGAGAAATTATGTAGATGTAAAAAAGAGACATAAATTAAAAACAAGCATAAAAAGCACACAAAGGCAGACACCCAGTGTCTATTTTTTAGCAGCTGAAATGTCAGGCAACAGCTTCCTAGCAATTCGAGTCATGAGAAAGAGAAGGAGCTTCCCTGGGAGGCATACAGTTCTTCCTCCTCAGGAATCTTCAAGGAAAGCTGCAGAACTGACACCTGCAGGCTGCTGTTGCTGAGAAAGCAAATGGAGATACTGAATGGAAAAGGGAAGGGAAGAAAAGGAAAATAACATTATTAAGGCAAGCCAAGGGAAACCTTGATTTGGGTCTCATACAGTTACATGGCAGTGATAAGGCTTTTTCTGATTTCTATCCAATCTTCCATCGGCTGAACTAGATTTAGAGCTAGAGGGGATCGCAGACACCATCTTGTCCTACACCCTCATTTTACAGAAGAGGAAACTGAAGTCACAGGAGGTTACATACCCTTCCTAAGTGTAGAAAGAGGTTTTGAACCCAGGTCCTGGGACTCCGGAGTCAGGGTTCTTGTATCACACGGGTTCCCATTACTCTCTGGACTCTGCATCCCTTTGGACAAGTCTCCCCCACATCTTCCCCAAACTGAAGCCCAAGTAGGTGCAGTGACTTTCCCAAGGTCATACAGAGGGCAAGAATCAGAAGTGGGATTTCCATCAATGTGATTGTAGTTAGAATGTTAGACAATCCAGACTTTTACATTAAATTTGAGTGAAAATGAAACAAAAGATTCCTATCAGCTTCAGTAGTGCTACTGAGGCTGTCTTCAAGTCCAGACAGTAACAGCACTCAGTCACTGCCCATTCTGAAAGGAACTTGACATGAGGAATCTCCCCTTCCAGCATCAATGGAAATAAGGCCAGAATCTGCATGTCATAAAGAAAACTGAGTACAAAGAAGTCTGATTACATTTACTCTTGGTGACTAGGTTCTTGTAGTGTGGCCATTTTGAAAAGAACCATAAATTTTAGAATATTTTAATATTTAATATCTAAGGACATACAGTATGACACACCGACTGATTACATATTAAATTATTAAAATAAAGAACAGTATAATACGTACTCTCTTCCATAATATTTTGGTCTGTTCTCCACCTATATTGAAAGAGAAAGAGAGAGAGGGAGAGAAAGAGAGAGAGAGAGAGAGAGAAAGAGAGAGAGAGAGAGAGAGAGAGAGAGAGAGAGAGAGAGAGAGAGAGAGAGAGAGAGATCCATTAATAATGCATTGGAATTCAAATCATGGAGATTAAAATACCACTCAAGTAAGCAAGGTGAGAATTCCAACGGCAACTTGATCACATTAAGGATCTGTGGATTTTTTACAGAGCTGACTGTAAAAAGAATGAAAAATATAACCTGAGTAACTTTTTTGTTGAGTCATTTTTCAATCATGTCTGACTCTTCATGGCCCCGTTTGGGGTTTTCTTGATGGAGATACTAAAGTAGTTTGCCATTTCCTTCCCCAGCTCATTTTACAGATGAGGAAACTGAGGCAGACAGGGCTAAGTGACTTGCCCAGGGTCCCATAGCTAGTAAGTGTCTGAGGCTGGATCTGTACTTGCAAATAGGAGCCTTATAACTCCAGGTCTGGCATTCCATCCACTGCACCACCTAGCTACCAACCTGAGCAGCTTACAGATGCAGAATCAGGATGCTGGGAAGAAGCCAGAGATCTAAACCCTGTCTCTGAACAAGGCAGCCTAAAAGTCACCCCCACCCCCCAAAAGGAGTTGTTTGCTTTTTAAAAAATTAGACTAGAATCCTTGCAAGAAAAAATAGACCTCCCCAAATATTTCCTTTATTTCAATAGGGAAAAAGGGTCATTACAGTCAGTTGTTGACTCGATTATGTAGAATAAAATCCAAATTATTCAAGCATAAATAAAACTTAAGTATTTAGGTCATTTTCATCTGATTTTTCCAACATAAATTTATAACAAAACATGGCAATGGTGTTTTTGTTCATGTTAATACCAGTGTTTCACACATTTTATTTTGCTTCATTTTTCATTTTAATATTTCATTTTATTTTTTGGTAATTTTTTAAATTATTGCTACCTTTTATTTTAGACCATAGTCCTTCTCTTTAACCCACCCCTACAATGGAAAGCCTTCCTAGCAACAAAGAAAAAGCATCTAAACAAAGCCATTTGATATAGTGACCACATTTGATTATATATACCACATTCTACATCTGTAGTTCCCCACCCCTCTTCAACATTGAGAGGAGGAAGGTGTGTTTCCTTATGAGTTTGCCAAGACCAAGACTTTCTGTTATAATTCATCAGAATTCAACTGCTTTTTGGGGGGTCAGGATTTATATCATTGCCTCCATTGCCCAGATTGGCATGACATCATAGGCTCCCAGAGCTAGAGCTGGAGGGGACTTGTCTTGTGCAACCCCCCTTATTTTATAGAAGAGGAAACTGAATCCATGAGACATTATTTTCCTTTCCTAATGTCATAAGGTCCTACCCAGGTGTAGAAAGGTTTAGAAACCAGGTTCTGGGACTCCATCCCTTGTATCACATGGATTCCCACTGTTTTACTGACTCTTCTTTCTTCCCTCTGCAACCCCTTATACAAGCCCTCCCCCCCCACCATGTTTCTCTGCATCCCTTGTATTTTCATCTTTTCTTATTGCAAAGTCACATTCAATTATGTTATAGAAGCAGAGATTTAGACCTGGAAGGACCTTAGCGATCATCGAGTCCAACGTCCTCATTTTATAGTTGAGGAAACTGAGGTTTGTAGTGGTTAAATTATTGGCCCAAGGCCACAGATGGGGCCCAAGTTGCAGTGTGGCATATAGTCAGATATGTTCACAGTGGGAAGGGTGAGATTTGAACCCAGGTCATCTGACTTGAAATTCACAGAGATCTCCTATGGGTCTCACTGCCTCCTTACCTAGAAACACCTCCACTACTAATGCCTGATTCATGCCCACTGGAAAGTGGGGTAGGGATTGCCCTAGTAGAGGGAGACCACTGCAGAAAGCGGTGGTTGAAGGCTTCAAAGATGAATGGCTCAACTTTATAAAACCACAGTGAGAAACCCCGCTTCCCAGAGACACCCAATACACACAACTCATCATCTAGCATTTGCAAATATATGCTCATTTTCCTGTGCATATTATAAGGGAAAACTACTGAGCCACAAGAGGGATTTATAGCCCTGCATATCCAAATCTCTGATGCTTGTTTGTTCAGTATCATTTGGAGAGAGAGAGAGCTCTCAATAGCATCATGGACAGACAGGTAGTGATCTCTAAACAGGCACTTAATTCATCACCTGATTTCCTCCCCTGCCAGGAATGTCTTAATAGAGCTTGGGGGGGGGGGCGGTCTTTGAATGGGGAATTCTTTTTCCTTTGAAACTCTTTTCCAAACTCTTTTTTCATTTCAAACTCTTTCATTTGAATTGCCCTATTGACTTTAAAAATTCTGTCATCCTCGAATGAACCTGTCATTTCTTATTCCCCACTAAAATAGATGTCTGTGACAATAAGGTATGAAAATTCAGACCAAGAAAAGCCAACAGCTGCAGATATTTATAAATATTTTCCAGAAGTTTAAGAAGCAAGTAGCTTGTTCAATGTTTTTAGAATGTTAGCACCTGTTTTGCTTTCTCGTGTGGTACCTTGTACATGAGACACTCAGTAACTGTTGAATTTAACCAAGGCACTGTTTCACCTGACTTTCCCACCTCCAAATAAGCACAATGAATTTATGGAAAAGATAACAACCATTTTCTTATGGTCAGTATTTTAAATCTCAAAGTGACTTCAACTAAGGCAATGTCAGCAACATCTTTCTAAATTTAAAGCCCTTCACAATCTGGCTCCAGTTCACCTTTTCTGACATTACATATACAGCCCTCCTGTCTCCAACGGTATGGTTCAGTCACACTGCCCTACATCATATTCAATCTCCCACCTCCATGCCTTTGCACAGGTTCTCATGTCTGGAGTGCTCTCCTTGCTCACCTCTGCCTCACAGAATCCCTACCTACCTTAAAACTTTAGCTCAAGACCCCACCTCCATGAGGCCTTTCCTAATTCCTTAAGGGTGCTAGTGCCCCCATCCCCAGAAAATTATAGTGTATTTACTTTGTATATAGATGTGTACATAAGGTAAAAGCTACTTGAGGGCAGGGACAATAGTCCCTTTTTTTCTTTTGCCTTTGTAGTGCCTACTCTAGTGCCAGGCACATAGTGAGTGCTTAAAAATGCTTGCTGATTAATCAATTAAATGAACCATAAAACAAGACAATTGTCTCTTTTTATTCTCCTCTTTGCTTCAATATAAAACATGACAGTGATCTTGAAGATAATTGGTTTCCTCAGTTAATTATTCAGTTGAGAAGTATTTATTGTGAGCCTACTATGCTCAAGACATCATGCTAGGTATTATTCATGAGCCAAGAGCAGGTCTGTGGAGGCAAGGACAAAATGAACAGAACATTGGTATTTTTGACATGAGGAAAGATTTGAAGATTTTTCTGACATGGACAGAGAGACTGGGGTCAGGGGGTTAAAGGTAAAGCAGATGCTTTTGAGGTCAATGCCATGCTATTGATTCATATTGAGCTACCTGGTCATTAAAAAACCCAGGTCTTTCTTCACAGGAATTGCTGGCTAGCCACATCTTCTCCACCCTGTACTTGTAAAGTTGACTTTCTGAACCCAAGTGGAAAGACTTTGTCTTTATGTTGTACTTATTCCTCACATACAATACTTCATCTCCTGACTCTAAGCATTTGCCCTGACTGTTCCTCATGCTTGGAATGCTCTCCTTATCTCTGACTCCTATCTTCCCTGGCTTTCTTCAAGTCCCAGCTAAAATGTGAATTTCATTCTGAAGCCTTGCCCCAACCCCAGCCCCAGCGAGCTTTCAATTACACTGTATCTACATAGTTATTTTGTCTCTCCCATTAGGCTGTGAGCTCCCTGACAGTAGGAGCTGGTTTTTGCCCTTCTTTATATCCATGATGCTTAGTACAATGCCTGGCACATAGTAAACATTCAAAAATACTTGTTAACTGTTAATTTTCATCTTATTAGCTTCATCCCATGTAATTATACACATGTCTATGTGTAAATACATACATATACAAACACATTTCAGTTGTGACCATTTTTTCTTTGATTCCCAGCACTTAGGACAGTGCTGGAAATACAGTAGACAGTAGATGCTTCTAAAGTAAATGAATGAATGACTGACATGGGCCTGAAGTGCTGTCAAAGGATAGAAAAATAATTTGAATAGCTCACTACAATTTTTTTTTTGGTAAATAATATTTTGTTACAGAAAACCATTCAAGAAAGATCTAAGACATTGGATAAATGAATAACCAATCCTGGGGGAATTGAGAAGAGGGAAAGATCAGCATAGGTGGGTTTGAGTGGTCTGAGAAGTTGATAATATAATGAGGAGCTAATAATATAATGGGGGAGAGGGGAAAGAGTGTCTGCTGTGATGTTTAAAATCTATATTGTGTGATCGCCTTATATTAGAAGCTTCAGCACCAGTCTTTGGGCATTAAACATTTATTAAAACATACAGGTATTAACATGGAGTTCAGAAAGTTAAGAAAATGCCTATCTCCAATAGAGTTCCAGCCTGGTTGGGTTCTTCCCCAAGTCCTCCTCCATGAGCCTGCTTTAATCAGGAACTCTTTCCAGCAAGCTGATTGTGGAAGCTTTTTATATGTCTGGAACAGAGGTGGTCCTTACACAGTGCTTCAAGCTGATTGGTTGGCATCATCCAAATCCATTGGTTCTGAAGGTGTTCTCAAGGTGTGATTACAATCCAGTTAACTTGAAGTAGGCTAATCAGCAGTCAATCACTCTCACTTGATTCAATCGGTCTAGATTAATCTCCAGGTGGGTCTTTGAGTATCTGCTAAATCTCATTATTTCATCACACTGCCCTCAAGGAGTCTGTGTGGGTGTGGGTGTAGAAATGAGATTGTTTGAGGATGAAGAAGGCACAAACAAATGGAAATAAGAGAAAATGCTTATCAAGGCAAGTGAAACCTGAGCTGAGGTTTGAAGGATTGTAAGAGATGAGCACAAGTGCATTCTGGCCATGGGGAGCTGGTAGGAAATGGTTAGTCATACTAGCAGATGAGTTTGGCTGGGATGTAGCATGTAAAAGCAAATGACATGAATTAAGTCCAGAAAGGTTATTTGGAGTCAGAGCTAGAGAGCCTTCAACATCTGGTTGAAGAGATTGCATTTGATCTTGGGGACCACAGGGAGTCACTGAAGACTTTTTAGGAGACAAGTGACATGGTCAGACCTGTGCCTTAAGATTATTTTGGCTGCTGTGTAGAAGATGGATTAGAAGAGATGGGTGGAGAGGGGGAGACCAATCAGGAAGATTAATAATAATAATAATAATGATAAGAAACATTTATATGCGCTTTAAAGTTTGCAAAAATGCTTTATGAATATGATCTCATTTGATCCTCACAACAACTCTGGGAAGTGCTATTATTATCCCCATTTTACAGATGAGGAAACTGAGGCAGAGTGATTTGCTCAGGGTAACTCTGCTAGTAAATGTCAGGGCAGATTTGAACTTAGGTCTTCCTGATGCTGGAGCTAGTGCTCTATACACTTTGCCACCTAGCTTCTTCTGCTGTTAAATGAAAGCTATATTTAGAAAGAAGGGGAGATTAATCTGTAAATGAGTTTATTTTTTTTTGTAGGATTATTCCCATAAAGGTAAATGCAGATTCTTTCATGTTCAATGAAAGGTAATTTAATGAAGACTGCTGAGTCCTCTGTAAACAAAGTTTCCTATTATTGAAAAAGAAAGCTTTCCTAATCTCTCAGCAGCTGGTAAATGTTAAGTTTTCATCTACCAGAATTCATTAAAAAGGAAAAAAAAAACCCAAGAATTTTAAAGCCTTTCACGCACACCAGCTAGAGCACTGACTTTCTCTCAGAATTCATTAAGCCGAGTGGAAATGCATTTGATTGGAGTTTAGACTTATGAATGTTGAGCCAATTTAATTCTGAGGGAAAAAAGGAGGATTTCGCTTAAAATTAGAAATTCTGGTTTCATCCTGAGGATGAGAGAAAAGAAAGTGGCAGAATGGTAAATTATGCTCTGGTGACCCAGGAACTCAGTCTGGAATGAAAACTTTTCAAAACCTAAAAATTGCTATTTTCTTTTCACCCAGAATCTACTTCTTGCTCTTCTTCAGACCTTTACCTTGAAGCCTTCTGGATCTTACCAGAGTGATGAAGAGGGAGCTTGCTCATTGTCTCCATTGGAACCTTAACAATATAATAGAATGTTACTGAGCCACAAGAAATGACAAAGGGAAATGGCTTCAGAGAAACCTGGGAGGACTTGTATGAACTGATGCAGCATAAAGTGGGTAGGACCAGCAGAACTATTTACACAAAGACTGCAACACTGTACAAGAAAGACTTGAGAACTCTGATTAATGCAGTGACCAATTACAATACTAGAAGATTGACAATAATATGCCAGATGCCTCTTGGCAGAAAGATGACCCACGAGAATGAGACATGCATTCTCAGATATTGTCAAGGTGTGGATTGATGATACTGACTTGTTACAAGTGTGTATGTGTGGGGAGGGGATGTTTTTTCTTTTCTTTTTTCATTATGAGTAATTAGTAGGAGTGGTGAGAGTTAGTGATAGCAATTAAATAAAAAAGAAAAAAAGACCATTAATAAAACATTTAAATATATATTTTTAGAGAGAGCAGAAGGAAATTCAGAAGAGAAAGTAAGAAGCAGGCTAGTGTTGGGATAATCAAACTAAATTTTATATATATATAGTGAGGCAATTGGGGTTAAGTGACTTGCCCAGGGCCACACAGCTAGTAAGTGTTAAGTGTCTGAGGCCAGATTTGAACTCAGGTCCTCCTGACTCCAGGGCTGGTGCTCTATCCACTGCGCCACCTAGCTACCCCAATATATACTTTTAAAACTAAAAAAAAAGGTATTGTAAAGCTCTTTACAGACCTTAAAGTGCTATGTAAATGCTATTATTGTTGTTAATTATAATAATAAGAATAAAGATTATGATTATAAACCAAACTGTACTAAAGGACGTGAACAAAAGTGTAGTTGAACAATATGAGCAAATGTGGACGTTGATTGACACCGCAATCTGCACTTTTGCAGAGGATGCTTTTTACCAATGAGATAACAGATCCATGAGTGTAGTCATGGTATTATTTACCACCCCTTCTTCTATTCTTCTTTGTATATGGAAATGTTCATGGCTGTTGACATTTGTCAAGTCATTGTAACAAAAAATAAAGAATATACTCATGAATCTGGGATCTCATGGCTATAAATACCCTCTAATGTTACAGATTAAGGCAGCTAGATGGCGCTGCAGTGGATAGAATGCTGGGCTTGAAGCCACAAAGATTCATCTTTCTGAGTTCAAATCCAGCCTCAGACCCTTAGTTATGTGACCCTGGGCAAGTCACTTAACCCTGTTTGCCTCAGTTTGCTCATCTGCAAAATGAACTGGAGAAGAGAATGGCGAATCACTCCAGTATCTTTGCAAGAAAACCCCAAATGGAATCACAAGGAGTCAGATACAACTGAAATGACTCAACAATAATGATGTTATGGATCAAAGCCCATCTATGTCTTCCCATTCTGTATGACTGCACCTTTGTTTATGTTCTTCAATAAGTTTCCCACTGAGAACCCACTGAAGGGCTAGGGGCACTCTTTCTTCACCTTCCCACCAAAGATCTCTTGTATTTCTTTTGTATATATTCCTGTAAGTACATGTGTTGTCTCTCCTGAGAGAATGCAAGCTCCCTAAAGGCAGGCAACCTTTTATTTTTGTCTCTGCATCTCCAGCTCCTGACACAGTTGGTCCTTAATAAATTCTGGAGGATTGACTGATTCCCCCAACACTGTGAATATAGCAGTGGTGCATAAGGGCTGGCCACTAGTCCCTGTCTTGTGCCTCCAGGGAGGGGTCACTGGTCCATCTCTTTTTGTTTGTTTCCCTAGTCAGACATTCCTCTGCTGACATCCTTCGCACTGCTTTTCTTGTGTAGCTACTTGTTTGTCTTGTTTCCTGACTTGTTCACATGCACCCCTGTGCTTCTCCCTTGGCCTCTGGGTGATTGTCAACATTCACAAACTGGCGTTTCATGACTTGCAGACATAGCACACCACAGGATGAATATTGGTCTTAGAAGATAAGCCTTTTTGTATATACAAAAATATTTATAGCGCTTCTTTGTGTGGTAGCAGAGTCTTAAAAACTAACAGGGCACGTACATTACTTGGGGAATGACCGAACAGATTATGGCATATGAAAGTAATGGAATAATATTGTGCCATAAGAAGTGATGGCAGGGATGCTTTCAGAGAAACCTCCAATGACTTTGCATGAATTGATTCAAAGTTGAACAGATCAAGAACCACTGATACAATAACAACAACACTGAAAAAAACATGACTTTGGAAGCCATAAGAACTCTGATTAAAGCAATGGCCAACCACAATTCCAGGAGATGGATGACACCTGCTACCCATCTCTTGAAAGACAGGCGACGGACCCAAGATGCAGGAGATACATTTCTCTATCACATTGAATATTGAAATTTGTTTAGCTTGACTATATATGTCATAAGGATTTTGTTTTTCTTTATTTTTCCTCATTGGATGAGAAAGAAGGGAGAGAAAAATACTTGTTAATATATATGCATATATGAATCTATGAATCTCTCTCCATATATATATATCATATATATATGTATATATGTATACACACTCACACACATATACAGGAAACAAATAAGCCTTTGTTTCAGGAAAAGCTTATCATCATTAAGAGTATGACCCAGCTTCCCATAAGCAATATATGCCACTGTCCTCCTATTCTATGCTGGGTCAGCTTTTGCTCCATTTGTACTGTCTGACTAAGGTATATACACTGATGGGCACTCTCTCTGTGGGCTGTCCTTCCAATTGCTTACCATAGTCCAGCCAATAGGCAGTCATCGGGATGTTATAATTCCATTAATGTAGCCTAACATGAGATACTTCCCTTGGAAGTCTTTCCAAAGGAAGTCATTAAAATAAAATAAATTTTACTAACTCCAAACCCAAATAACTGAGGGAATTAAATAAATGAACTAACATAATAAGAGGTAGGGGAAAGGAAATATCTGTCACTTGTATTTGATAAGCCTTATTCTGTTTTTCAAATGGAAAATAGGACTTCAAATCTTTGTGGATGCTGCTAACTGCAAAAGCAGCCCTCACAGGATGGATGCACACAGAGCCAACCACAGGAAAACCTCAAGAATTTCACAGGTGGGGGAAACCCCATCTTGACTTTGGATGAAGCTAAAATTCATTTTTTAAAAAGTGCTTTCATTGCTTGGACGTGTTGTGTCCCTAGCCCTTAGATGGAGAGGAGGGAGGAGGAGAGCAGCCTGTCCTGGAGATTAAAATATGATTAACAGGAGGGAGGAGTGCCTATAAGCCTGGCAGGTGTCATAAGCTTTGAGATATGGGAAGGGACCCTGGAGCTCAACATTGTCCTATCACAGGAAACCAATAGAGTAATTAAAAGTAACAACTGGTATTTGTATAGTGTGTTAATGCTTACCAAGTCTCATTTGAGCCTCACAAAAATCCTATGAGGTAAATATGTTAGGTATTATTTTCCAGGTTTACAAATAAGGAAATGGGGGCCCAGAGAACCTGGGACTTGCCCATGGTTACACAGCTAGTGGCAGAGACTAGATTCTAACCTAAGTCTTCCTGACTTGAATCCCAACACTTTGGTCATTAGGTCACACTACCTACTCCTTCTTCCAGGGTCCCAAGCCCAAACTATAACCTAAAACATGTTTCCAGATCAAAGCCATAAGTCTATAAAGTAACTGATCTAGGGGGTGAGGGTTTTAATTTAAAATAAGGTTTTAATTCAAGAGCAAAGTGTCCAAATTTGGAACAAGGAAAACATGGAGTGAGCACAGGAAAATCCCACAGAGGGTAACATGCAAGGTATCCATTAAAGCCAATTTTCTTCACATGAAGAATTCATCTGTGGGAACATTGTTCTTGAGTCACAGTGCGTTACAACTCCCACCTTCCCATCCCCAAATCAGCTGATGAAATAAGGCAATGCAGCTATGAGCTCAGATGCTCTACCTCCTTTTAGAAGCTTCTCTGGAGCTCAGGGCTCTTGCTTAATGGGCTGTCATTGGCAGAAGTCTTTCTCTCACTCCCAGACATCTATGTTTTTCCTCAGGTCCATAGCCCTTCCAGTTTATCATGTAAATGATGTGCCCTGTTGCCTTTGTGAATATAAAATCTATTAGCAAGTGTACTCCTCTCACCTATTCATGATCAGTAGACACAGGCAAAGGTTCAGTGGCTATGATTCTGACTGAGGTAGGTCCAATGAAAAAAACAAAACCAAAAACAAACAAAAACCCCCCAACCTTCCAGTGGGAAAACAAGGTAAATACACATTAAGACAGATAATCCTGAACCCAAATCTGTGGTGCTCACTACTTGCATGCCTTGAAAAGATCTTAGTGACTGAGTTGCCAATTTCTTGAATGGTTTCAGGCAGCCAGCCAAACCTGATCTCTGCCACATGAAGGCACCCCAGTGGTGATGTGCCTATCAGCTTCCCATTGATACATAGCCTTGGCTGTGTGTTAGGGTTACATACCAACAACTGCCTAGGCAGCCTCCAACTCCTCTATGTAGGCAGTGATCATTCATTAAAATAAAACCTGGCTGAGGAGAAGAACAGGGAGGGTAAAACCATAGGGTGAGTAAAAGGGTAAAAATAGTAAAAAAAAAAATGAGTGGATTGTTCTGCTAAAGGAGAAATTTGTGGTGGGCATTAAAGCTTTCATTTTCAACTCAATTTTAGAAGTCCTTCCTCGTGCCACACACTGAGTATACATAGATAAGAGTCATCATACTCCATGACACGTGGGCATTGGTGAAAGAACTAGGAATGTGTAGTCTGAAGAGAAGAACTAGGTTATATGATATATGATAGATATCTTTAAGACTTTGATGGGTCACATGGGAGAGAAATTAGCTTTATTGTTTGGCCCTAGAAGGCAATACACTGCAGAGAGATTTAGGCTTGATGTTGGGAAAAACTTCTTAATTATTAGAACTTTCCAAGAATGAAAAGTGATGGGTTTCCCCACATTTGATGGCTTTGAGGAAAGGATAAATAATACTTTATTGGGATTATTGTAGAGGATTGGATTGGGCCGTCCTCTAAGGTTTCTTATAACTTTGAATTCTGTGGTTCTGTGACATCTTCTGGGACTACGTGGAGCCAGAAATACTGCTCAAGGGTGTCCTGTTAGTTTGCTCTGTCCATAAGAGTCAGGGCAATATGATGTGAAGAAGGGGAATTTTTACCTAAAAGGCAGTGAGTATGAACCAAAAGAAGGAGATAGACTGGTGTCCCTAATTGAAGATGAGAGGAAAGATAGAATTGGAAAATGTCTTGAAGGAGTAAGTGCATGGTTTTAGGGGCAATAGGATGTCCAGCACAGGCCAGGAAATGAACCATTTTGATCATGGTGCTCACAGCTACCAGGATGATGTCTAGGGTTGGGCAGATCTAAAATGAAATCCAACATCATTACTAATCAAGGATGAGGGGAAGAAACTCAGAGGCATTGCAGTAATCTTGTTGCCTTCCCAATGAGGTCCTAGGTCTGAGTATATGCCTTCTAGGACCAGAACAGACTGGATATACCAACAGATTCCATGAACCATGTATGACCACCAAAATTCCTGAGTGATAACATGTACTGTTTTCAACAGGTTCACATTTAGCAAAGAATTGGAAACAAAGTAGATGGCAATCAAGTGGGGAATGGTTGAACCAATTGTGGTAATTGATTATTGCTGCTCTGCTAGGAACAATGAATGTGAGGAAGTCAGAGAGGTATTAGAAGAGTTGTTTGAACAGATGATGAAAAAAGTCAACAGTACTAGGGAAACAATGTACCCAACATCTACAACAATGTCAGCGGAGAGGACAAAAAATAAAATCAACTCCTATGCTATTAATGACCAAATCTGCCATCTCCCAAACTCCCACTCCCTCCAAAGGTAGGAGAAAATGAAGCGTCCTCTCTTCTTTGCAGAGGTGTGCTATTGTGGATGTGGAACATAGCAGATGCTGCCAGACCCAGTTATTCTGTTGGTTAGTTTTGTTGAATTGCCTAGGTGCTTCCAGCTTGGGGCAGATAGAGAGAGCCAGTCCTTAAAAAATGAATGTTAGCTATGATGATAATAATTGATGATGGTGGTAAGAATGAGGAGGAAGCAGGCTACCCACCTTCAGAGAGAGAGGTGATGGATTCAAGATATACTAAAAGACATTTGTTTATCAATATGGCCAATAGGTGGATTTATTTTTGGTGACTACATTCATTTATTGCAAGAAGAGTACTTATTTTTATTTTTAGTGGAGGGAAAGTTGGCAGGTAAGGGAGATAACAACAGTGACATTTTAAAAAAAGAAAGGAAAAAAGCATCCATGAATCACTAAAAATACACTGGAGATAAGAAATGATGAGCAGGCAGATTTCAGAAAAACCTGGAAAACCTTAAGTGGACTCTTACTTAGTGAAGTGAGAAGATCCAGGAGAACATTGAACACAGTAACAGCAACACTGTGCAATGATCAACTGTGATAGACTTAGCTCTTCTCAGCAGTGCAGTGATCCAAGACAATTCCAAAGGACTCATGATGGAAAATGTTCTCCACATCCAGAAAAAGAACTGTGGAATCTAAATAAAAATTGAACCATACTATTTTTACTTTTTGTGTTTTTTTTTTCCTTTTTGAGGTTTTTTCCTTTTGTTCTGATTTTTTTCACTACGTCACTAATGTGGAAATATATTTAATGTGATTGTACATATATAACTTATATCAGGTTGCTTGCCATCTTGGGGAGGGGGAAGGAAGAAAAATTTGGAACTCAAAATCTTATAAAAATGATAGTTGAAAACTATCTTTACATGTAACTGGAAAAAAATAAAATACTAGTCAGATTAAAAAAACATGCTGGAAAGAGACGAGGGAAGTTCATAAAGGGACACAGACAAGCAAGGCAGTGTTGAAACTACTGTGTTAAATTGGAAATATTCTTTTAAAAAGCAATCTATTCATGGTGGAGAGTCACAATTTCATGGATAGCCCTATTTTTCTGTTGTTTATATGGAAGAATGTTCAGATTTGTTGATGTTTGTCAAGTTAATAATATAAATGATTTTTTTTTTAAAAGAAAGGGCTTTTATATTACTGTCAAAGTTTCCTTTCAGGGATGCCTTTAATTCATTGTTGCCCCCGGGGCACATTTGAAAAAAAAACACCAGTCTTGGTCCATCCCCATGTGAGTTCTTTGCCAGTGCTTAAAGGTCTTATGGTTTAGTTGTGGTTCCAATCATCTATTTCTGTGCTTATATTTCCTAGAATATCTCTTGATTCTTTTGGGGGCAGTGAATCACACTAATTTTAAAAAGCATGCAATATTGATGGCAATGGGAAGGAAAAAAGCACCATGAATTAGGGAATAAAATGGTAAGACAATTTAGTTCATCTCAGCAAACACTTGGTAACTCCTTCCTTTCTCCCCATCATTCTAGGTACTGGGAATACAAAACCCAAAATGAAGCAGTACCTGCCTTTAAGGAGTTTACACACTACTGGAATGATACAGATTGCTACTGGAAATATGATCCTGGACTCGGGAGTTGGGAAGAGCTGAGTTCAAATCCCACCTTTGAAATTTCCCAACTGTATCACCCTATGAAAGTCACTGAGCCTCAGTTTCCTCATTGGCTAAATGAAGGAGCGGGCATACACAGAATCCAAAGTCCCTTTTCAACTGTAGACATGGAACCTGTAACCTTCACTTGATAGCATTTTGTGAGGATCAAATGATAATAGTAGCTAGCATTAATGTAGGGCTTTAAAGTTTGCTAAGCACTTTACAAATATTTCATTTGATCCTCACAACAATCATGGGAAGTAGGTGCTATTATTATCTACATTTTACAGATGAGAAAACTGAGGCAGACAGAGGTGAAGTGACTTGCCTAGGGTCATGCAACTAGTAAGTGTCTGAGACTGGAATTGAACTCCTGACTCTAGGTCAAGCATTCTATCCCCTACATCAGAGATTCTTAAATTTTTTCCACTCATGACCCCTTTTTGCCCCAGAAATTTTTACACGACCCTGGGCACATAGGTATATAAAATAGGTATATATAACCTTTTGCTGTTGTGAAATTTTTGTGACCCTTACATTCAGTTACACAACCCCATACACAGTTTAAGAAGCTAAGTCCTATACCACCTGGCTGCCTCATATGTTTGTAAATCTTCTATTTCTGTAATTATGTACATAGGTAAGTAGAAAACAAGATTTTTAGAGGTGGAGAACATTAGTGGCTGGGGAAATCTCCCAGGAGAATCCTCCCAGGAGGAGATGGCATTTGTGCTGAGCCCTGAAGAAAGATTTAAAATAACCACCCAGCATCCATTAGGACCTGTGACACACCCTGGACTCAGCAGAAATAGAAACTCTTACCATAGAGTTATTAGCTATTAATCTGGAGAAATCCTGGGTCCAGCAAAACTACCCAAAGGCAAAGGTGTTGCCTGTCCTGGAAAAGGCCTAGCCCAGGTCATACACCTGCAGACCTAGCAGTTACAGGTACAGAAATCGATTGTCCAGAAATCAGTCTGCAGCATCCAGAGTCCTGTGAGGTAACAGGTAGTTACCCACCCACCTTTGTACCCTCCTAGAAGGCTTCATTTCCTTCTGGGAGACAGGAAGAGAAGATCTTTGTAAACAAGGAAAAGACAGATGCCATCTTTGGGGCTGGTTTTCTAGTTTGTCCAACAATACATCCATGAGCCAGGAAGTCCCAATGTGTATCCCCTGGTCCTACTTCCAGTCAGGTGGATGCAGGTGAAGATGAAAGATGGCTCTCAGAGGCAGTGCCACATGGTGAGCAGGACTGGCCAGGCTCAGTGTGGTCTCCTTGGACTTACGGCACTGAGGGGAGTCCTCTGAAATCTGCCAGTGAGACTTTCACTCAAGGAAGGGATTAGAATTGAGGAAAATCCCTGATGTATTATAGAATCAGAGCTTTTGGGAACAGGATCACCTAGGCCAGGGATTCTTAACCCAAGACTCCATAAACTTGTTTTAAAAATATTTTTCACAACTGTGTTTCAGTAGAATTGGTTTCCTTTGTAACCCTGTATCTCATTTGATGCATTTAAAACCATTCTTCTTTGCAGGGGTCCATAGGCTTCACCAGGCGGCTGCCCAATGAGTCTAGGACACAGAAAGGTAAGAAACCCTTCATCCATAGGAGCATAAGTCCAGAGATCAGAGATTTAGAGGGAGACCACCCTGTTCAACCTTTCCATTTTACAGATGAGTGAATGAGTTCCAGTGATTTGCCTGAAGTTACCCAGCTAGCAGGTGTCTCAGGTCTCCTAACATCATGTCCAAATGCTCTCCATGACCTCATTCACCCTTCCTGAAGGACAGCTAGGTGGTGCAGTGGATAGCATGCTGCCCTTGGAATCAGGAGGGGGCAGGGATTGCTTTTTGCTTAGCACAGAGCCTGGCACATAGTAGGGGATTAACAGGTGTGTGTTGACTTGACTCACTGTTAGTTTAGTCTGTTTATATGAAATTAGGGCATAGAACTAGGTAAATGATACAAGAAAGATGGGAGATCATCCTTCCTCTAGCTTGGCATAACCCAGGCCTTTGTGAGAAGGCCCTTTCCATTCAGGGCCTCTGAAATACAAGCGAATTTAGAAAAACGAGAAGACTGAAAGGAAAGACACCATGATTCTTTATGGGGAGGAGAAAATCTTATGAGGAAAAGATTTGGATTTTGCTTCCTTCCATACTTCAAAAATTTATGATTTTAAGAACTCAGTCCCTGAGGCAGTCACCCTTCTGTGCCTTAGTGATTCAATTCATGTCATGGGGTTTTAGTTTTGGGGGGTTTTTTGTGGGGCAATGGGGGTTAAGTGACTTGCTCAGGGTCACACAGCTAGTAAGTGTCAAGACTCTGAGGCCAGATTTGAACTCAGGTCCTCCTGAATCCAGGGCCAGTGCTTTATCCATTTCACCCTGTAGCTGCCTGCAGGGGTTGTAGATTTAAAGCTGGAGGGGATCTCAGATGTCATCTGGTCCAGCCCCCTCACTCTATTGGGGCAGGGATGTGCCAGGCACGATGAGAGAATTTGAATTACAAAAAAGACAATTCCTGCCTTCAAGGAGCTTACAGTCTAATGGGAAACTATACATAAAAGGAAGCTGGAAAGTAGAAAAGGGAGGGGGTGGAACTAGAGGGAGGGGAGGTATGATGGGAGTGATGGAGGAGGCTAAAAGAATTACCAGATAACCTAAGACTTGAGTTACCAATAGTGCCTAAAAGGGTTCATAGAGGAACTAAGCTTTAAGTTCTTATCAACAATACAGTAACTGAGAGGGTTCAAGTTCCTATCAACAAAATAGAAGCCAGGGATTAATAATCCTGGATGACAGGAAACAGAAACTGTATCTAGAAACCAGATCTTAAAGTAAGAGATATCATAAAGAGAGAGACCCTCCAGCTCTGACAAGTTTAAACATGTTTTAGGAACATGTGCAGAAGGACCAAATGTGTCCTTAGATTCACCTGATGACGTGTAAACCCCGAAAACACACTCCTTGGGGAAAAGGTACCCACCTCGGGGGATGTTTTAGGACCCCAAGAATTCCAAATTAAGATATGAACCTCCCACAAGGAGATTAAGACAATGAGGAGATAACCCACATTTTTCGCTAGAAATATAACCATTTTCCTCTCCCTATTTGTGACACCTTTCTCCTTGGGGTGATTCTCCCTGTGGTCATCACGGTCTTTTAATATAACTTAGAAACAGAGTCACCGAGTCTTGTAATTCTTTGGGACGCCTCTCGTTCAATTGGATCAGTTAAATGCATCCCCACTTCAGAAGGAGAAGCCCAGAAGAGGGCAGCAAAGAAGTGTCTGGGGCAGGAAGTGGACCTAGCTCTTCCTCACTCCAAGCCCAGGACTGTGAACGCTACACTCAGTTCACGGGCAGCCAACCAGCATTCTGCCTATGATGAGGGAAAGCACAGTGAATAATGAATGGAGAGCAGGCCCAGGGATCAGGGAGACCTGGATTAGAAGTCAGCCTGACATATCCCCACTGGGGGACTCTGGACAAATCACTTCATTTCTCCATGCCCCAGAAACTCTCCAGGTTGTCTTTTATTTATTTATTTATTTTTTTGGGTGAGGCAATTGGGGTTAAGTGACTTGCCCAGGGTCACACAGCTAGTAAGTATCTGAGGCCAGATTTGAACTCAAGTACTCCTGAATCCAGGGCCGGTGCTTATCCACTGTGCCATCTAGCTGCCCCCAGGTTGTCTTTTCATCACTCATCTGCTTTGGTCGAGGGATGTCCTCACCAGGAGTTCCCTAAACCAATGGTCTGGATTTTTTTTTTTTTTTTTTTTAGTGAGGCAATTGGGGTTAAGTGACTTGCCCAGGGTCACACAGCTAGTAAGTGTTAAGCGTCTGAGGCTGGATTTGAACTCAGGTACTCCTGAATCCAGGGCCAGTGCTCTATCCACTGTGCCACCTAGCTGCCCCTGGATTTTTTTTAAGTGTCAATCACTGAGGATATTGTGGAGCAAAGTATGAAAATGATGCCTGCTGGGGCAGCTAGGTGGCGCAGTGGATAGAGCACCAGCCCTGGAGTCAGGAGGACCTGAGTTCAAATCTGGCCTCAGACGCTTAACACTTACTAGGTGTGTGACCCTGAGCAAGTCACTTAACCCCAATTGCCTCACTTAAAAAAAAAAAAAAGAAAAAGAAAATGATGCCTGCTCTGCTTCTGTCTTGGTCGGTGACCTTCATTGACCTTAAGGGGCTGTGGCTGACCCTGCTCTTCCTCACAGGGAGCTCCTTAAACCAATGAAATCAGAGATTTGGACAAAACCCAAACTACCGCAAACCAACCATCGCGACCCTAAAACGGGGAAGCACTTCTCAACCCAATCATTCCTTGCCTCCGCCGGACCGAGCTCACATCTCTCCCAACTTCTAGGCTGGTGTTCAAACAAAGAGATGTGCATACAATTCATCTGTCGCCAGGCTCAGGCTGGGCTTGGTTAGCCAAGAGCAAAGGAAAGTTAGGAGCTTTTAAATATCCCAGTCTCTTGCAGCTGCTTTGGGGACTTAGAGACCTTTTCAGAAGTGAGCCAGCTACCAAAGCGAAGACAATTGCTTATTACTGGTGCCTTTTACCACGCCCAAGAGAAGGCACTTCACTCCAGAGGTCCAGGAGTTTGTGGGAGGATGATGGGAAGGAGAGCAGGAATTCGTTGGGATGATGGTTACCTGAGAGATAAGCTTTTATACATATACACACACACTCACACACACATAGACACGCACATGACCTTAAATATACATAATCACATATGTATATATATAAAAAACCTTCATATATATATATATGTGTGTCTCTCTATACATAACCTTATATACATCCACATATGTACATATAAACCCTTCATATACATACATATATACATATATGTATGTGTGTATATGTGTGTAATGGGAAACAATACATAAAAAGAAGCTGGAAAGTAAGGAAGGGAGGGGGTGGAACTAGAGGGAGGGAATGGATCTAGATCTAGATATATGAAGGAGGTCCCAAGGGAGGAGGTGTCACGGTATAGTGAAAAGAATATTGGTTCTGGGCTCAGAGGACCTGCATTCGAATCCTGTTTATATGCCCCTTATCACCTCAGTGGCCTTGGAGAAGTCTTTGGGCCTCAGTTTCCTCGTCTGTAAAATGGGAAGATTGAACTAGACGTCCTAGCACTAGATCTCTGATTCTAGGCTATACTCCCCACTTTTCCTGGAGAATCTGGACCTTGGGTGAGAGGATGAGAGATGCCCCCTCCCCCTGACCTGGTGCCAGGTTTTGCCAGTCTCTCCTCATTCCTTTCCCGCATGGTGTGTGGTGGCATCAGGGCCACACAACACAACCATTCAGCAAGGCTACCAGAAAGCCTGATGTTTATAAAGGAGGGGCAGAATCTCCCTCTGGGAATCTACTTGCCTCTATGTCACAGGGAGCTAAGTGCCAAATAGGTAGCATGTGACAGGTCTCCAGCAAGAAAGAGACTGTGTTTGGGGGAAGAGGCATCTAGAGAAGGGGTGGAAGAGGGTAGCAGGTGAAAAGGGGAGCCTGTCCAGAGAAGAGAGAGTCTGTGACCGGACGAGGAAACTTCCTCCAAGCTGGGGAGATTTTAGGGTAACTGGACTCAGCTCCTATTTTCATAGCTATGATGCTGCTGGGCCAGTGTTCACTCAACACCCATCCCACATTCTATCAGCCTCTTCATCAGTGAGTTAAGCACAGCTTCCTAACTTGGGTCTGTGAACTTTAATGAAGAATTATTTTGGCTACTGAGTGTCAGTATAATGGGTTCCCTTTGTAATTCTGTGTATTTTATTTTATGCATTTAAAAACAAGATTTGGGGGCAGCTAGGTGGCACAGTAGATAAAGCACCAGCCCTGGATTCATGAGGACCTGAGTTCAACTCTGGACTCAAACACTTGACACTTACTAGCTGTGTGACCCTGGGCAAGTCACTTAACCCTCATTGCCCTGCAAAAACAGAAAAAAGAAAAACAAGATTTTGAGAAGGGCTCCATGGGCTTCCTCCATCTAATGCCAGAAGGGTCCAGAACACAACCAAAAGGGTTAAGAAGCCCTGGATGAAAGGATCTCTCCAACGAAGATGCTGCCAACTTGCTTTACAGCTTCAGGTAAAGGGACAGGACAACTGAATAAGGGATGAATGAAAATAAGGAAAGAGAAAAAAATCCAGAGCAGGGAAGCAATCGTAAATTATTAATGAGAAAACTGTTTGAGATTTTACCATCTCTTTCAGCTGGAAAAATAGAGCTGTGAATAACTGGCAGGGCCACAACCTTTCCAAAGCTCAATGGCCAACACCATGTCGGTTAGGCCCCAAGACCCCAGGAAGCCGAGTTTACTGGGGCCAAGCGCACATCTCAATTCACGCCTTCATCAGCATTGTGCCTCAGCCCTAAGTTTTGTCAGGTGAGTAGAACAGAGAGAATCTCTTCAAATCTTACGGCTGCTCCCTGGCACACATCTTGACCTGTGTGGCCGTCCACGATGAAGATTCCTCTACCTTGGATCCTGTGGATACTACAATCTCTTTCTGAACACCAGCTGTGAGGTTAGCCCTTCAAAGGCTGCTCATTTCCTCCCAACCATTAGGCTCCAATCTACAGTGATCTCTTCCACATTGCCCAAGGGTTAGAGACACGATGCCCCCACAATCTGGAAAATCCACATAAATTCTTTTAGCCCTCCCTTCGTAGCAGAGAAGTCTGAATTTTTTCTCTTTCCTTTATGGGGTGTTTATGGTACCTTATTGTAAAATCTGGATTAAGTATTTGGTCCTAGGCTCTGTGTTGTCTATGGCTTCCACAGAACCCCCCCAAAATTCTCATGTAATTTCTTATGCCAACTCACAAAATATTGACCCTCCTGCAGTGGGGAAAGTCTCGATGTGGAAGGGATCGCTGTATATCATGGTCGGTAGTGTGGTCTTTGCTGTCAGGAGGTTGGTTGCTTCCAAGGCTTGCACAACAGCACAGATTCAGTCAAAGATCCATTTACTGCAGACATAGAACTTAGGAATCACAACTATCTATCCATCTATCTATCCATCTATCTATCTATCTATCTATCTATCTATCTATCTATCTATCTATCTATCTATCTATCTATTTTGCTGTGGGACAATGAGGGTTAAATGACTTGCCCAGCGTCACACAGCTAGTAAGTGTCAAGTGTCTGAGGCCAGATTTGAACTCAGGTCCTCATGAATCCAGGGCCAGTGCTTTATCCAAGGAATCACAATTATTAAAAATAAGACCATAATTATGAACTCTATTAGGGATCACTAACTAATTACTAACAGGAGACATTGAATGGAATAGTAGTTGGAGAGCAGGTATTGGAACCGGGAAGCCCCGCGTTCAAATTCTGCCTCTGACACACCCTGGTGGAGTGATCCTGGGCAGGTCCATGCCCCAATAGAAGGGGCCAACCTGCATCAAAAGAGGGAGTTTTCTTATGCTGATGAAATCACAGCCCTGTCTTGTCCCTACCCTAACAAGGTAAAGACAATTGGAAGAAATCCAAAGATCTAAGTATAAGTGGGGCACTTGCTAAGCTTCACTGGTTCTTGGTCACTGTTCAGAAGAGCCTTCATTTTGCATAAAGGGACACTTGGACTTCCTCTGACTTGTACTCTCCACATCCAGAAGTCTGTGCACAACTCAGCAGGCAGCTGTTCTGCCTGGCCCATCAAAGTCAGTCTGTCTGCTCTATCTTGGGGCTGAAGGGCAGCTGGTTGTCAAAAGGCCCCTTATCTCAGAACCACAGAATCTTAGAACTAGAGAGGAAGGGACCACAAAGGAAATTCAACTTGTTCTTGAACCAGAAACACCTTGTCATACCCCGCCCTTCCAGTGGTCTCTACTCCAGGATCCACTAGAAGACTTCCTGTAGAGAGAGATGCTTATCTATCTTGGGGCAGCTCCCCACCCCCACCCCATTGCTGTTAAGAAACTTTTCTTTACCATGAACCCAACTGGTCCCTTGATAACTTCTATTAGTGGCTCTTGGTATTTGCCTTTAGGGAAAAGCTGGATAAGTCAGCTCTCTCTTCTGTATCTACATGACTTGTTCCCAAATACCTGGAGACAATGGCTCCTCTTCTACCCCCAAAGCTTTCTCTTCTTTAGCCTAAGCTATCCTGAGTTCTTCAAGCTGCTTCTCAGGTGGCATGATATCCAGTCCCCTCACCAGGCTCACCTTCTGGACCCTATGTGAGTCCATGGACCCCTCTGGCAGTCTGGTGAAGCCCAAGGACCCTTGCTTAGAATAAAGTTTCAAATGCATAAAATAAAAGACAGGATTACAAAGGAAACCAGTTCTATGAAAATAATGATGTATTTTTTTTTCAAATCCAAGTTCATGGATGCTTTGAAATCTATCCCCAGACTCCAAATTAAGATGACCATTCTCTAAACCCATGTGATCTAACTAGAGATGGCATGCTGGGATTGTCAGAGTATCACACAGGAAGAGCTAGAAGAGACCTTAGGGGTCATTGAGTTCAACCTGCTCATTTGACAGATAAGAAAACTAGGCTCAGAGAGTGAATGACTTGTCCAGGATCACACAGCTAGTAAGTATCTTAGGCAGGATTTGAACCTAGTTCTTCCAGACTTTTAAGCTCAACATTCTATTCACAATCCCATGTTGCTCATCATCTTGGAGGGAGGGGGAGAGTGAATGTTTTCTTAGTACTGATAATACAACATTTTTATAGCACTTTAAGGCTTACAAAGTGTTTTCCTCACAACCCTCCAGAAAAGTGACTTAAAGTATTGTGTGCATGGGTTGGAGGTAAGGGGGCATAAATGAATGATGGATTCATGAATTACTGAATAAATGATGCATGAATAATCAAACATTTATTAAGCATTTACTACGTGCCAGGGACTCATTGTGCTAAGAGTTGGTAATACAAATCCAAGCAACAAGATGGACCCTGTCCTCAAGGTGCTTACATTCCAATGGGGAAGACAACACATAAAAGAGAGGTAGAAAGAAGAGAGGCATGAATCCAGGGGCAAGGTTCAGAAGGTGGAGGCCTGGTTTCAGGTAAGATAAGATGTAAGTTCACCTCTCAGAACCCAGAGTCCAAGGGGCTCAGGAAACCTGGCCCTTCTTCCCCACGGTGGGATGAAAGAAGTTCTTGATCATTAAATGAGATTTTATTCTGTTTTTGTTTTTTAAATTCTATGATGTCAGACCTGGCAACGTCAGATTTAGGCTTGACATCAGGAATAACTTCTCAAGAACTAGGGCTGACCAAAACGAATTTCTCCTTTCTGGGAAGCCCCTGGCTAGATGCTCACTTGTCTGGCTTGTTGTAAGGTGGATTTCTTATGGCCCAGGGTGGGACTAGGTGGCCTCAGAGCTTCCTCCACCCCTCACATTCTGTATGACAATAAGGTATGGTGGCTCAGGGGCTTTCTGATTCTTGGGAGGGCTGTGTACCATGACCCAAGGTCATAAACACCTAGGCATGAAGGAGGTTTGTTAAGATTAATAACAAAATGGGGAAAAGCATATAGCTGAGGGGCTAATTTATGCTAAAAAGAAAAGGGGTTTGCTTGTTAATTAAAGGAACAAAGCTCTCAGCGGGAAGCACCCACCACAATGTGATGTCATCTGTCCTCTTCCAAAACAAAGGATAAACAACAACTAAGGAACAAAGGGAAAGGGAAAGTTTATAGTAGGCCAGTATGAACTAAAGTAGTTGGGGAAAGAACCTAACACAGTCATTTAAAAGATAAAAGCAAATGCAAGTGACTAAAGGCAAGCCAAGAGAGCATGAACTATGCCACTCCTGTCTGAGATCTGCTCTTGTAATCTGGGCTCAATTCAGCCATTGGCAGGAAAGAAGAAAAATGGATTTGATCATATGGGCCTGGAGTCTCAATTCCATCATTCCTTTTTACTTAAAAAAATATGGTTTTGGTTTTGGTTTTTTTTTAATAGTCTGTTCTTAGGCGTGGGATGGGAGGGATGAAGCCGCCTTCTTTTAAAATTGAAATCCATTCAAAATGGCAATGGGCGATTTTATTTCTGTGTTTGAAATTGCTTTTCTTAATCACTTCTCCGATATAACAATCTCACAAGAAGGCAAGCGGCACAAAATCACTGTCATTCACCAAAGATCTTTTTGCTTTCTGAGTGTGTATCAGAATAATTTCACATTCTCCCTTAGATCACTGAAGCAGAGCATATGGCTATGTCAGTCCAGCAGCACAGCCCCACAGGCTTGGTGCTTAAAGAAATGAAGACTTTATCTTAAAAGGAATCAGCCTGGAGGGTCGGTACAAGTCAGAAGGTCACCTTCAGGCCCAGGACAAAGGACAAGATAGTTTCCCTGCCATTGGTAATAAGGGGTGAAGAGTAAATCTCCAAGCATCATCATTTAGAGCCAAGAGACCTTAGTAGTAATCTAGCGTAACTTCTTCATTTTACAGAAGAGGAAAATGAGGTATAGAGAAGTTAAATGATTTCCCCAAAGTCACATGGCTCCCTAGTGTCAAACTGAGGATTCGAACTCAGATCCTGTGGTTCCAAAGCCAGCATAACTCCTCCTCAGTTCATTACCCAGTAGCAGGCACACAAAAGGCAATGAATCAATGCTTGCTGATAGATATTGGGGCTGGTATAATTTGCTGGACTGGAAGATCAGAGGCTCATAGTTTGGGTTGTTCAAGGCCAGTTCTTTTAATACTTTCATTTTACATATGAGAAAACCTAGGCAAGGAGAGGTAAAGTGACTTATCCAAGGTCACACAGCTAGGAAGTGGCCAAGTAGAATTCAAAACCAGTTCTTCTGCCCCTGCCCCCCTGAAGTTTTCATTGACCTATTCAAGTCTTTACTGTTTGGATCCAAGAGATAAGGGGGGAAAGGTGGTAAGTGCATCAAAGATCCCCATTCCACAAAGGATGAAGCAGGGCTCAGAAGGTTAAGTGAGCTGTTTAAGAGCACAGGGGCAGAGGCAGGGTCCATCTTGGAGCTAGTTTCCAGAGGGAGAGCTTGGGGGAGGAACTGAAGCCTGGAGGTGCTGGACAAGCTGCTGAGGATCACACAGGCAAGTGTCAGGGACACCCTCCAACCAGCACATCTTCACGCTGAGTCCAGGGCATTCCCAGCACACTGGGCTGGCTTTTGACAAAAGCTAGGGAAGCAAGTCTTCTTGGCTAAGGGTGGGGTGCCAGGTGTTGTCAGCCGCTCAGTGAGATGTTATTTCTACAACAAACACTGGCTAATTATAATAATATGTATATTTATAAAACATCTATAGATAATTTTTATATATCATTACCATAACTAGCATTTTCATAGTTTTTTAAAGGTTTGCAAAGTGCTTTATGGCTTTTTGGGGGGGGGTGGTGAGGCAATTGGGGTTAAGTGACTTGCCCAAGGTCACACAGCTAGTAAGTGTCAAGTGTCTGAGGTCGAATTTGAACTCAGGCCCTCCTAACTCCAGGGCCGGTGCTGTATCCACTACACCACCCAGGCTGCCCCACTTTATGTCATTTTATAGAAGAAGAGACTGAGGCTGAGGGAAATGAAGTGACTTGGCCAGGGTCACACAGCTAGTAAGTGTCTGAGGCAGGGTTCAAACCCCAGGCTTCCTGCTTTCAAATGGAGCATTCTATGCATTTCATGTACCACCTCACTATCCCAGCTGGTTTCCTTAATTGGAGTTCTAGCCCCATCCTGAAAACAGGCACCTCCTGTTCCTCTTGTCAGCATCTTTCTTACTTGTGGCTGACCCCAGACTTGGGCTGCTTGCCTTGTTCCAGCTTACCATCTTTTGGTTCCTGCTTTGCCCAAAGATGCTTGGAGAGACACGATTATCTCCCTCGACATGATTTTTTTTGTACCCTGCCTTCTCCTTCCCCTGATTGGCTCCCTGACTTTGCCTCCCCCTCTACCTCCCTATACCATGAGGAAAGCCTCGGGAAAAATGGAGGGTCCTCATCCTTGCAGCTGGCTCTGTCCCAGTGCCCCAGGATGATGGCATCCAACTCTGTCATTTTTTCTATAATCACAGCCTTAGCTACACATTCATAAGCCTGAAGTGAAGGCTCACACATCAAGCTACAGCAAGACAACTGGGATCTAGAGAGGTCATTAGTCACCAGAGAAATGAGAGACTGGCTATGGAGGAAGGACCCAGTGGGAGGAGCTGGTCAGGGAGGAGCAACATTGCCCCTCCTTAGCTCTATCTTCTGGAAACTTTCTCTGCCTTCAAGGCTCAGCTCAGTGTCCACCTCTTCTACAAAGCCTTCCCTGATGCCTCTGCTGAAAAAAAGTCTCTCCCTCCTCAGAGGGCCTTCTTTGTCTACCAGGTGCTTAGCATAGTGTCTGGCACATAGTAAGCACTTAATAAATCTTTATTGACTCACTGACTGACTTCATGCTCTGCAATCCAGACACACTGGCTGACTTGTTCTTTCTTACACATGAGATGATCCATCTCCCATCTCCTCACTTTTGCCCAGGCTGTACTCCATGCCTGCAGTGCTCTCCCTTAGCCCCTTGGAATCCCTATCTTTCTTTAAGACTCCACTTAAGCACAACCTCTTACAGGAAGCCTTTACTAATCCCTCTGGCTACTAGTGTGCCCCTTCCCAAAATTTCCTTATATTCATTTGGTATATATTTTTTATATGCTATCTCCCTCAGTAGAATGAAAGGTTCTCAACATCTCACACCATAGACCAAGATAAGGTCAAAATGGATATATGATTTAGACATAAAGATTAATATAATAAGCAAATTAGGAAAGCATGGAAAATTTTCAGATTTATGGATAAGGAAAGAGTTTATGATCAAACAAGAGATAGAGGGGCAGTTAGGTAGTGCAGTGGATAGAGCACCGGCCCTTAAATCAGGAGGACCTGAATTAAAATCTGACCTCAGACACTTAACACTTACTGGCTGTGTGACCCTGGGAAAGAAGGGATAGGAACATGTGTGTTAAAAAGAATGCCCTCGGGGGCAGCTAGATGGCACAGTGGATAAAGCACCGGCCCTGGATTCAGGAGTACCTGAGTTCAAATCCAGCCTCAGACACTTAACACTTACTAGCTGTGTGACCCTGGGCAAGTCACTTAACCCCAATTGCCTCACCAAAAAACAAAACAAAACAAACAAAAAAAAAGAATGCCCTCTTCTTAAGGGTCCAGTAGGAAGGGGAAGTTACAGTAATTCAGACAATCTGGGCTGTCTAAAGAAGCAACAGAGATTCTTCCTTTAGGTTTTGGTTATGTAAATGTGTCAATAAAGATGCAACGCCTCTGGCCATGAGCTTCCCCTCAAAGCCTATTTGTCATCCCCCGGAACACAAATGCATAACTAGAGGCCCTGTCAAGCTGACAGCCAATGGTAGCAACATCATTGAATTCTAGCGTCTCAGAGAAAAGGCTGTTGCTAACATTTGCCATTCATGGGACAACAGATCCTGGACAGCAGAATGGGCAAGAACGATGTACTACAAATGCCTCACAGGAGGTCCATGTGAACTGAGCTGCCTCCTGCTGGTCCCCCTCTGAACAACACCTGTCCTTCCAGGAATCTCCACCCTTTATCATTTGGCACCTACCTGGCTTGGATAAAATGACCTGACTTACCTGCTGAGTGAATGGGCTGATGAATATCAGTTTCATGTTAAGATACCCAGGAGAGGGCAGCTAGGTGGCGCAGTGGATAAAGCACTGGCCTTGGATTCAGGAGCACCTGAGTTCAAATCCAGCCTCAGACATTTGACACTAGCTATGTGACCCTGGGTAAGTCACTTAACCCCCATTGCCCCAGAAAAACAAAAACAAAAAATCCCAAAAAGATACCCAGGAGAAATAGGATTTGAGATTTCTTGATGTGATCCATATGCAACCCAGGCCAAACATTAATGAAGCAAATAGGTAGAGGTTGACAGGTGAAAGGTTCCGTTCAGAAACAGGCAGAAAGACTGTCTTCCCACCTTACACCAGGTGGTGGCACTGGCTTGTGGTAAACTTCTGCAGAGTAGCAGAAAGCCAAGGGAAAATGTGGAATTTCCTTTCAAAATCATGGCCCTGGGGCAGCTAGGTGGCATAGTAAATAAAGCACTGGCCCTGGATTCAGGAGGACCTGAGTTCAAATCCCACCTCAGACGCTTGACATTTACCATGTGTGTGAGCCTGGGCAAGTCATTTAACTCTCATTGCCCTGCAGAAAACCCCAAACCAAAAAAAAAACCCACCCCAAAACAACTCCCAAATCATGGCCCTGTTGAATTGGGCACCACCCTGTGCCAGGCTTAGACCATTAGCTTTTGGTAGTATGGACTTCACAGAATTTCAGTTAGAAAGAACTTAAAGGCCCTATAACCCAAATAACACATGAATTAGAATCCCCCGCATCATACCCCATCACTGGGTGCCTGACCTTTGCTTAAAAACCTTTAGTAAACAAGAGTCTATGGCTATAGTGAGGCCAAAATGAGAGAATGCATGTAAAATAATATATAAATACTTTTTTCTCTTTTTTCTCTTGTAGTAGTAGTAGTAGTAGTAGTAATTGCTGTCATTTTCTCATTAGAATGTAAGCTCATTGAGGACAGGGACCATCTTTCTTGCCTATGTATGAATCCCCAGAATTTAGCACATAGTTAGTGCTCAATGAATGCATTTTCATTCATTCATTCAACCCTTCATTCATTTCAGCCTTCAATGAGGAAGAATCTACTTCCTAAGTCACCCATTCCATTTTGGGATAGCTCTAATTGTTAGGAAGTTTGCCTCCCCCAACACGTAGCTTAAACCTTTGTCTTTATAACTTTTGCCAATTGTTCCTAGATCTGTCCCTTCAACTTAAGCAGACTGTGATGAATTGCTCCATCTCGACCTTCAAGTTTTCTCTTCCCCAGACTAAACATTGCCACTTCCTTCACCTAATCCTCATAAAACATGAAGCCTTTCACCACCCCAGCTTCCCTCTTCTGGATGCTCTTCAGGTTAGCAATTTCCTTCCTAAAATGTAATGGCTTTTATTTATCTAAACACGACCTTTGCTTTAATACCTTGCGTCTTACATACCCCTTATCTAGAACAACAGCTTCCCCAAATGTACAGATAAACACTATGTTCTGGATTGTCTTATAAACATGCGTGTACTGACAAATTCTTTCTTCAGATCATGGGTTTAAAGATGGAAGGGACCTTCTAAGTCATAAGATCAGAAGATCATAGACCAAAGATGTAGAAATAGAAATAATCTCAGAAGCCATCTGGTGTAAACCCACCCCCTCCATTTTACAGATGAAGAACTAAGATCCAGAGAAATAACTAGTCCAAGATCACACAGATAGTAACAGAGCAAAGATGCGAACACAGATCCTCTGATTCTGAATTCAATACTGTTTTCACTGCACCCAAGATTAAAAAGCCAACAGTCAATGAACTGTCATATAAACCAAAGCCAGCTTAAACAAAATGAGCAATAAGCAAAATTCAGAAGATATATTTAGATGAAAGCCTCCAAAATTAAAGGCAAAAGTGCCCGAGTACCCTTCCTGAAATCAAGTATTGTATGTAGATGTGGGTGTGGAATGAGGGCAACCCTGGAGAGAGGGTAGCACCCAGGAAGAATCTTCACACGACACTTCTTTGCTGAGGAAGGTCTGATGCCAACCTTGGGCATTAGAAACAGAAAAAGGAAACTGAGTCATATCCTAGACTTTTTTCACCTACCTTCCATGACCACCTCTATGATGAATCCTTGGTGGCTTCTGAAAACAATATGTTTTTGTTGTTGCTGGTATCGTTTTGTCCCAGATTGAAAGGGCAGCCACCCCCATCCCACTACTCAATGGCACAAGATCTTTGACATGCCCTGTTTCTAATCTGGGCCAGTTCAACCCTCCTTAAACTACCTGGTAACCTCCCCATCCCCTGCTCCCAGGAGCTCACCATATTGATGCCAGACAGAGTGAGAACACCCAATTGTCTTAGCTCTCTTCGGCTCAGAACTCTGGAGCTCAAGAGATCCATCAGCCTCCATCTCCCCAGCCCCAAAGATTATAGGCTGGTGCCACCACTCTTTGTAATTAATTTCTTTGTAATTAGTTCTTTTTACCAGAAGTTCCACTGGCAGAATTAAATATTCTTCATCTATCTTTTCCTTCAAACTATCCCTGCTGGCGTGGTTATAGGGAAGAGGTTCCAAGTTATCCATGTCTATCCAAGAATTCCACATGATCTTAACGAATGCATGGGGGTGCATTGAAAAGAGTCAAGCCTTGGAATCTGCCTTTTCCTGTAGCAACCCAAATGCTCTGAAGAGTTAATAAACATTAAGCCCAAGAGGGATCCTTCATTCTCTGCACATTTCAATCAACTATGCAACTAAAAAGATGTGTGAGAATTTTAACATGAACACAGGGCAAGTCACTTAGCTCTGGTGCCTTCTGAGAAGGAAAAATGAAATGGACTTGACAATGTTACAGTCGAGGATATTTAAAAGTCTGGAGCAGGATAACGGGTTTAAAGTCTTGTTGTCTGCATACTTTGCAACTCTGAGGTCAGGAAGAGAACCTGCATCCCTTCATCCCTTTATGCTGCAGCTGCCCAGTGGAGGTATCAGTTCAATTTAAAAAGTCCCTACTGTGTGTCAGCTTCCATGTCTACAGAAGTGTGCTAGGGCCTGCTTATATGATCCAGAAAGAACTGGTTGTTAAATATTCAAAAAAGGGCAAACACCAAAACTCAGGGTGAGATTTATTGTTTTATAGATTGTCTAGACTTAAGAAAGTGATGAAAAAAGCATTAATAATACAGCATCTTGGCCAAGGGCTCACTCCATACCAACAAACTCATAGATCCAGACCCTCACCCTCCCTCCATTTTTCCCCCCTGAACATTTTAGTCATGATGCATAAGAATATTCTAATCAACCTAATCATTGGTAAGGAAAGGGACTTTAGACTTCTCAATAAGGTCTTGAAATTACTCTGAGGACTAGGGAATGGAAATGTCTTCTTGGAACTGGAATTAGACCAGGGGATTAATTTTAATGAACTTTACCCAAAGTACTTTTTATATAGGAAAAAACCCCCAAACCAACACACCAGTTAATCCCAGTGGGCTGTGTATGCGAGCTGGCCTCAGGACAGGTCCTAGACAAAACCTACTCAAATGATTAGAGGAGAAGAGGGCTGCTCTTGGGGATCCTTGGGATTTAGGGAAAATCAGCTTTTTACATTTGATCTAGTAAGATGCTTTATGATTCCCTCCGTGTATTCCCTGCCCCCTGCCTGCCCCATATTTACATCATTTATATTTATATGTGTACATGTCATTTAATCTCAAATGAATATAAATTCCTTGAGGGCAGGAAATGCTTTTTTTCTTTGAACCTAGCAGTGGCTGAAGTTACTTAAGGTATGTTTGATGATTGATGGGCTGCTGGAAGCCATTATTAATAAGTAGGACCTTTAAGTCACCACACAAATCCACCCAGGCCTCTGGGCTCTGTGTCTGAGAGTCATTTTGGCACAGAGTTTGCCTGAGTGTTGACATCATGGGACTAGTGGTGAACATGCCTCTCTCCTCTGAACAGAGAGGTGGTGGGCCACTGTTTTGTCAGATGGTGTGTAGTCTTGGTTTGCAGTAACTGCTACCAGAGGAAGTTCTATTGAGTAGGAGGTGAAGGGAGCTGGAAAGGGCAGTCTTTAGGAAGAGACAATAATGTTTAAAAAAGAGCATCCATATAGGGGCAGCTAGGTGGTACAGTGGATAGAGCACCAGCCCTGGAGTCAGGAGGACCTGAGTTCAAATCTGACCTCAGACACTTAACACTTACTAGCTGTGTGACCCTGGGCAAGTCACTTAACCCCAATTGCCTCACTAAAAAAATAGAGCATCGATAAAACAAGCATTCCCACAACTAGTCAAAATAAAAATGGAAACAATAGATCTGGCTGTATTGCTTTGTTCACATTGTTGGTGATCACAAGCTCCAGAAATATTACGAATGAAAACCTCATCCATCCAGGCTGAAGAAAAGACTGTGGGGCTTGTGAAGACTTTTGAATTGATGGAATCCTTTAGTTGATCCTTGAAGCCACATCTCAGATTGATGGACGAGGTCAAAATATGGGATCCCCAGAGAGTGGCAAGGAAAAAAGTGGAATATGTTTGTTTTTAAGTTTTGCAAAGCACTCTTTATCATGAAAGGCTCAACACGCCCTTCTGTGAACTGTGTGGCAGCTTGCCTTTACTGATTCCCAAGTCAAAGTTTGTTAGCATTTGAGGCATGACTGAGGAATACAAATGATTAAGATTTTACACAAAACGTGACATGTCATAAAATGTTAATGGGAATCAGAAAGAAAGCTTGCCAATATCAATACAGGGCTGGCAATTGATCACGGTTAGCGAGGAGAAGGCAAAGTGTCGTAATACTGACCTCCCGAGGACAGATGATCCTCTTGGGCCTTGGTGCTTCCTGCTGTAACTGATACACTGCCAAAGAGAAAAATGCAGTCCATGAAAATTAGGAAATGGTGACACACACAAACACATCGACATGGATTCAGGGAGACTTCTACACAAATGCTCCTCAGAATGCACTTTTTTTTTTAAAGAGAGAAAATTACAGGTACACCCTTAGCTCACAAGAATCAGGTCATTTAGATGGAAATGAGTCACTAAGAATGTAAACTGACGAAATTGATTTTTTTTTTATTCTCATGAGACTGATTTTGTCGGGTAATTGTCGTAGGCGATTGTTCATTTTTATGATTTTCTTGGAAGCCTAAATATGATTGAAAATATTCTGAATATTTTAAAGATAGCATATCACTTGGGAGTACCTAACTGTAAGACCAAATGACAGGATTCTTGAATTTAAATGGAAACATCAAAGGTCTTTGGACCGGACAGACAAGGACTGACATGAAAAGGAGTGTCATTCTCTAAAGACATCTACAAAGGCCCATTGGCAGGCTTCCTGTGAATGAGTGAAACTCTGCGCCTCTTCTTCTTTTTCCTGATATCTTTCCATTTCTATGCTGCCCATCACCATGGTGTCTCTCCCATTTCTGAATCTCCTGTTTCCCCTCCACCCCTTTCTATTTCTCTTCCTCGGCCTCTTTTCTGATCTCAAAGACTCTCGACAATAGCTCTTTTCCACCTGTTTTCAAGGCAAACTTTAGATTATGACAGAGCTGAGCAGAGAACTCACGGACTGAAAACCAATTTAGCTAGCCTGTCACTGTCGATGTGCCTTTTGCCATTATTTCAGTGGCTGAGGTCTGAATCAGCCTTGATTCTCCTGCAGAACCGCAATTCTGTTTGCTCTTGCAGCAAAATCGCAGTCTTATTCTTTAGACTTTACCACCTTAAAAAAAAGGAGGATGGGGGAACAAGTTTCTGGCTTCCTGCAGCATCTTGACAAGGGCAAAGTTAATTAGTGTTGGAATCTGTGTCAAACTAAAAACTCATCTGAGTTTACTACCTCAAGAAACCGTAACCCTACTGGAAAACAAAGAGTAAATGGTTTGATTTTAGCAATGCCCCAAGCTGCAAGGTGACACTGTTATGAGGAAGAAGATGTGAAGGTTACAGGATGAATGCTGCAATCATGGGTTATTTCCATTTACAGCTTCATCTGGGCCACTTTAAAGTAGACCCTGTTCATCTTGGAGAGACTGAGATTTCTGGGTATCTGAGAGCTTCTATTTGTGAGGAGCCTTTTAATGGTGTGTGTGTTACAAGTCTCCAGTGCCTCTGGTCTCTAGGGTTATTGTTCAGGTGCTCTCCTAAATCTTCCAATAGAACAGAAACTCCCTGAGGGCAGAGAGGGTTTAGCCCTCATACTTTGCATAATGCCCAACAATATTGTATTGTAGAAGGTGCTTAGTAAATGCTTGTTGATTGACTGACAGAAGGCCTTCTCAACACATAGGAGGCCTTTCTCTTGGCTTTTTTGTTGTTGTTGTTGTTTTTAACCATTTCCTAGCTCCCTGTGCAGCATTAGTGGGCTTCTCTCTCATGCCGCATTTGCAACATATATGTAACCTGTCAACCTCCTTTCCTGACCAGATTTTTTGAGCTAATTTCTCTTCTCACACATATACTCTTTGGCAAATGCTACAGTCTTTTGCTTCCTGGCTCCCCAAACCCCACCTTGGAACAACAACATTCCTGCAGTGATGCCGTGTGGCTTTGAATCATGCCACACCATGATCTCTGAGAATCAAAACTGTGGGTTACCCAGTCTTGAGGACACAAAAGATCTGGGCCTCTTAGGCCCTGGCTTCTTAGACTGTGGGGGTTGCAAAAAATTTGGCAACAGGAAAAGGTTATGTCTACCTATTTTATATACCTGGGGTTACATAAAAGTTTCTCAGGAGAAAGGGGATTATGAGTGAAAAAAATTCAAGAAGCTCTGTCTTAGACATTTTATGAGGTATCAGGCTCTAAAGGGAATGGTTTCCCTGTGTAGACCATTTAAAAATGAAGGTGCACGTAAGTTGGGGAGAGACCATCTTCACCGTGACCTTGGACAAGTACCGGGAATGTACAGACAATGGAAAGGAAGCCTGCCCTGCTGCAGAGGGATCTAGCCTGCCAGCAGGGTCACTGTTGGCTATGATGGGGAACATGGTGATCATGCACAAGCAGAGTGGGGAATAGGCCCCTGAAGTTGGGGCCCCAGATATTCTGCGAACCTGAGTCATTTTTTATAACTCCAACTTTTTGGGTGAAAGGGTAGATGGCAATGCCTTTGATTGGGACAGGGAAAGGGGACTACGACCATCAGCTGTGAGCCCTCACTTAGGGGCAAGAAATCCCAGAAGACCCTGGAGTATAGGGATGGTGGCATTTCTCCAATTTGGCATGGAGCTTCCTGAAGAGCCACATTCCCAGCTGCTCCAACCCCCTTCCTTTCACAGATGAGGAAACTGAGGCTCACGATGGTCAAGAGACTTTATCTTAGAAAGACTCCAAAGTTAGAGCTGGAAAGGCCATCGTGGGCCAGTCGGTCCAACCCCCTCATTTCACAGATGAGAAAACTGAGTCTTAGAGAGATTATGTGACTTGCCAGGTTCACACAGTAAGTGCTCGAGGTTGGATTTGAATTGTTCTGTCCATTTTGCTACCTGGCTATTGTCTTTGCCATTCACTACTTTGCACACTCTCTAGAAAATGTTTCCTCGCCTCTAAAATGAAAGGACAGGAACTGAGGGCTTCTGAGATCCTTTTCAGCTAAAGATCTAGAGGGTGTATCCAGAGCTAGGAGTCTATATCCTTGTCCCAGCTTGTTCTATCAGTTTGGGGAACTTTAGGGTTGCATTGAAGAGCCAGAGGCTCATTGTAATATTCTCTCTCTCTCTCTCTCTCTCTCTCTCTCTCTCTCTTATGAGCGCACGCGCGCGCGCGCGCGCACACACACGAACATCTTGGAGCTTAAGAAGGCAGACAGGGGTAGGATCAGAGCAGGCTGAGGGAGGGAGATGCAGCAAGGGAGGGCTATATCCCTACCAGTCATTGGGTCTTGATGTGTTGGTCTTCAGGCCATGGCAAGATGAGAAAGAAGGTTCAGTCGGGATCCCTGACCGAGGCTATTCCTTTTCTTTGGCACCCAGTGGCTACTTTCTGGCCACTCTGTGTAACTAGAATGGGAACTAGCTGGGGTGTCGTCTCCTACATGGGGGCAGCAGACCCACCTTCAAGGTCAGCATGTCTAAATGAGGAGGGAGGGCTGATGTCACACCCACATTTGGGCAAACCAATCCCTTGGGCACCAATGAAACAGGTCAGCAGCAATGGGCATCATTTGGGATTATCTGATGTCCTAGATAATGAGCCACCAAGGCTGGAAACTCCCTGTGATAAAGATTCTAATGGGGAAGAGATCAGATATGGATGGTTCTAGGAAAGTGGCAGGGAAAGAGTGCCATGAAGGAGGAGGGTTAGTCTAGAGCAAGGAGAGACAATTGCAAGAAAGATTAAGGCAGAGAGACTTCTTGGACTATCACAGAACCTGTGGAATCTCAACTCCAATGAAGTACAACCATCCCAGAGTCAGGCTGGAAACCAAGGGAATTTTTGCAGCTAAGGAACATGGGATGCTTTGTAAGGGTCTAAGGCAGTGTAGGTAGGTCCGAGTGGGCCTCTGCATCCCACTTAGCCTATCTTCTCTCTTCCTTGTCTTTCCTGATCCCCTCGCCCCAACTGCTGGGGCTGCCCTCCCAAATGACCTTGGACTGAACTACTCTGTAGTTCTTCACTTTAAATTTGGACTGTGTATGGTAATTTGTGGCATGATTGTCTCTTTGACTAGTGTATAAACTCTTCACGAGGGGTTGTTTCATTCTTTGTTCTTGTATGCTCAGCCCTTAGCACAGTGCTTGGCACATGGTGGTAGATGCTTAATAAATACTCGTGGATTAATTGCTTGATTATTCATAGTCCCAGGCCAAAGTTACCCTGTTTTCCCATCCTTGTCTTTCGCTCTGTAAAAGTATCAGGTTATGGACCAGAGGCCAGAGGCCAAAAGCCGAGTCATGCAGGAGAAGGGCTCTGTGAAACCCTCCCCCAAGTTTGGTGCCAAAAAGCCGGCCAGGCTGGTTTCTGTAGATAAGCAGGCAGTGCTGAATCCTGCCTGGCATGGACATTGTCCAACCTGCCAATAACGACATCCTGAAAGAGCCACGGGCAGGCCAGGGGGAGCCTGGAGTTTGTCTAGACTGCTGCTTTTGCTATATCACTGACACTTGACCTATAGAAATAATAATAAATAGCTAGTATTTATAGAGTGTGTTATGGTTTGCAGCAAAATGTTTAACAAATATTATTTCATTGTATCCTCAGGGTAACCCAGGAAGGTAGGTGCTCTTATTCCCCCCATTTTACAGATGAGAAAACAGGGGCAGGCAGAAGTCCAGGGATTTGCCCAGGGTCAGCTAGTAAGTGCCTGAGGTTGAATTTGAACTCAGGTCTTTTGGACTCCAGGTCCAGTGCTTAATCCCCTGTGCTACCTAGCTGCCTCAAATTAACAGAATTCATAGTATGATGGGATAGGGAGGGGGAATCACTTCTGGGTCTTCACATTTAGGGGTTATGGAGTCACAAATCTTTATAGTTATCCATGAGAGCTTTTTACTCCAACTCCCTTGATGTCTGGGACTGAGTCAACTTTCTCTCTGACTCAAAGTTTTAAGTTTTTCTACAAGGGCAAATCCAAAAGTGACAGCATGACTTCTCTGCTGTTTGGGTGTTGCCTTAAGTTTATTACATGGTAATATTTTAAAAGATCAGCTGTAGTCTTGGCAGAATTCTCTCTGAGCCATAACCAGGGTAGAGAGACAGGAGCTTTGTTTTGGGGGGGGAAAATTTAGAGAGCACTGACTCCACTTTCAGTCTTTCAAAGGTAGGAACAACTGAACTTAGCATTGGGTAGCAAGAATAATTGGTTTAAATAGAAGCTCTGAGATAGAGCTTCCTCCCCCAGTTAGGTGAGAGCTTTCTCCACCAAGGACCACCCTTCTCCTTCCTTCCTTAGCTGAGGCCTAAGTATCCCGGGTCTCTCAACAGCTAGGGCCTTGTGTCTCTATGTCTTAGGTCTCTGGAATTTTCCCCAACCCCATAAATCAATTCATTCATTCATTCATTCATCTATCTATCTATTTATTATTTTCTTGCGGGGCAATGAGGGTTAAGTGACTTGCCCAGGGTCACACAGCTAGTAAGTGTGTCAAGTGTCTTGAGGCCAGATTTTAACTCAGGTCCTTCTGAATCCAGGGTCAGTGCTTTATCCACTCTTCCACCTAGCTACCCCCATCAATTTGCTTTTAAAAGTTGATTCATATGCCTAAAGGGTGATAAAGCTGTCCATACCCTTTGACCCCAGCAATACCACTTTTGGGTCTTTTTCCCAAAGAAATCATGGAAAGGGGAAAGGGACCCACATGTACAAAAATATTTATAGTTGCTCTTTATGTGGTGGCAAGGAATTGGAAGTTGAGGGGATGCCCATCAATTGCGGAATGGCTGGACAAGTTGTGGTATATGAATACAATGGAATACTATTGTGCTGTAAGAAATGATGAGCAGGAGGAGTTCAGAGAAACCTGGAGGGTCTTGCGTGGGCTGATGATGAGTGAGATGAGCAGAACCAGAAGAACATTGTACATAGTATCATCAACATTGAGTGTTGATCTATTGTGATGGACTATATTCTTCTCACCAATGCAATGGTACAGAAGAGTTCCAGGGAACTCATGATAGAAGAGGATCTCCAAATCCAAGGGAAAAAAAAAAAAAAGAACCGTGGAGTATAGATGCTGAATGAACCATACTATTTCTTTTGTTTTTGGTGCTGTTGTTTTTCTATTTTGAGGTTTTTCATCATTGCTCAAATTTTTCTCTTATAACATGACTAATGCAGAAATAGGATTAATATTATATATATATATATATATATATATATATATATATATATATATATATAACCTATATCAGATTACCTGCTGTCTAGGGGAGGGGGCAGGGAGGGGAGGGAGGGAGAAAAATCTGAAATTGGAAAGCCTGTATAAACAAAAGTTGAGAACTATCTTTACATGTAACAGGAAAAAATAAAATACTTTATTAATAAAAAAAAAGTTGATTCAACAGCACCCTAGTGCTGCTTGCCCTGGGCTCCAGAACTGCTGCTCATAAGCTGTGGACTCTGGTCTGGAACAGGGACATCTGTAATGGCTTCTGGGGAAGTTTTTGGTGACAAACTCAGAAATCTTATATGGGAAAGTTTCCACTTTTTTCCAGAAGTGGGAGAACCAAAGAAGTCAGTTGAAGGCATCCTTTCTCAGTGTGGCCATATTTCCCACAACACAGGAAATGGCAAGGGATTGAAACAATCTCTAAAGTTGCTCCCTTCTTGACAATTGTCTGTCACCAAATCTAAGGCAGCTTCTTGGCTTTTTTGCCCTAATGTATTTCTGAAAAGCTGTCATGAGGTGGATCTCTGTAAAATTTCCCTTGGGAACAATATTATAATTGGAATTGAATCCCTGACCGAGGATTTAGCATCAAGTAAACTATCCATCAATCACCAAGTATTTATTAAGTGCCTGCTCTAAGCCTTGAAGAAAAAGATAAAACTCTATAATCATTTAATAGGCACATTAGGCTCCGAGTCCTTCAGAATGGGAAGAAATATAAAGCACACTCTGTAGTCTGGCTTCTGACCTCATCACTCAAGTAAAATTTCTCTCTCCAGAGCTGCCCATGAGTTCTTCTTTGTGGAGTCCAGTGGTCCATTCCTGCTCCTCATATTGACCTCTCGGAAGCCGGAGGCACACCCCATCGCCCCCTTCTCCTGGATGCTGTCTCCTTTGTAGGTCTTTGCGATGCTCTCCCCTGCTTCTCCCACCTGTCTGACCCTTCCTGCCCAACCTCTTTTGGGGAATCTTTCTCCAGTCACACACTCACTGTGGGCTCTCTGCTGTCTGCCCTCCTCTCTACTATTTCACTTAGTGATTTCCCAGGCTCTCCTGGGTTCAATGATCATCCCTATACAGATGATTCTCAGACTGATTTGTCCAATACTAACCTCTCTCTAGGGGCAGCTAAGGGGTGCAATGGATAGAGTGCCAGGCCTGGAGTCAGGAACACCTGAGTTCAAATCCAGCTTTAGCCATGTGACCCTGGGCAAGTCACTTAACTCTGTTCACCTCAGTTTCCTCATCTGTAAAATGACCCAGAGAAGGAGATGGCAAACCACTCCAGTATCTCTGCCAAGAAAACCCCAAATGGGGTCACAAAGAGTTAGAAATGACTGAAAAACAACAAAAGCTCTCCTTTGAGTCCCAGCTTCCATTGGTCACCAACTGCCTCTTGTATGTCTTGAATTGGATGAGCTCCCCTCCCCTCCAGTGCCTGCCTTCCCTTTGAAAGCATCCTCACATTGCTCTGGATCTGTCTCGCCTCTCCCCATTACAATGTGAGCTTTCTGAGGGCTGGGGTCATGTTTTTGCCTTTCTTTGTGTCACCAGCACTTAGAACGGAACCTGGGTCCCTGTAAGCATCAATTCTCCATGGATGTGGTGCTGGTCTGCAGACAACTATTTATACGGGGCCTCGATGTACTTTCTTTTTCTTTTTCTTTCTTTCTTTTTTTTTTTTGTATGTGAGGCATTTGGGGTTAAGTAACTGGCCCAGGATCACACAGCTAGTAAGTGTCAAGTGTCTAAATCTGGATTTGAACTCAGGTCCTCCTGAATCCAGGGCCGGAGCTCTATCCACTGCGCCACCTAGCTGCCCCTTCGATGTACTTTCAAATGAATGGTTTACTTGCCTAAGCAATGTATACTCAATACTTCAGTGGGTCTGGTGTCTCATTGTTAATGTCATTTCAACTGATTAAAAAATCACATCAGTTTCTGGTGTTAAACCACTTGACAGTTTGTTGTTATTGTTGTCATTTTATTGGGGTCAGGGGGCAGGCAGCCATCAAGGTGGTGTGAGCGGTGCTTCAACTTGCCAGGTACTTGCCTTGCCGTGGGCACCGTGCCGTCAGTACATACAAAGCCAAAGTACATAGAGAACAAACCCCAAATACAGCCTGAGCTGATCATATAATAAATTGGACCAAAACCCAATATGTTAACTCTAAGAAATGTTCATGAAACATGTATTTTTGTAGGATTGAAGGGTTGGCCCTTGAACTCAAATATCATTTAGTCTAAACTCCACCCTCCCCCTTTTTTTTAGTTGGGAAAAATTTAGAGAAGCTATTGACTTAGAAAACCACAAATTAAGATCATCTATGTTTCATTGCATTTTTATTTATTTTGTTAAATATTTTCCAATTACATTTTTGCACCACAGTTTTGTGAGCCACCTGCCCTCTGCTCTGGAAGGTCCAGGCCTCCAAAAAAGCTGCCCAAAGAAGTCTCAGTGGCTCCTTTCTTTTAATAAATCTTGCATGGAGCGGAAGCTGTAGCACCCCTACCAGGGAACTCAGAGCTGAGCTCAATAAAAAGTTGGTGTGGATGCTGACTTTGCCACTGCCACTCTTGCCCTCTTCCCAGCTCCTACTGCTGCTGCTATTGGCATTTGTCCTGTTGAATAACATTGTAAGGAGCAAAAAACCTTTAAGAGTAAAGGCGGCTCCCCTACTCTGCCTTTTTCTACCTCTTGGATTTATTCCAGGCCACAACTGCCGGTACTCAGCCTCCAGACCACAGAACTGCTATCAGAAAATGAGAGGCCCCTTTCTGTCACAGCCAGCTCGGCCCATCAGGCTCTCTCTGTCTGCCTGCTCCAGAGAAGAAGCCGTAAAGGTTTGGGGGAGATGCCCCTGTGCTCTGCCTCCCTTCCCCCAACCATCATCATGAATATAGGCAGGAGCAACACAATGATGACTCCCCTCCCCGCCAAATGTTGATTGGAGCAGAAAGATAAAAAAACCAAACTATCCCAGTACCTTTCAGATCTGAGAGAATCACTCTGTTGGTCTGCCACTGGGGGGTCTTCAAGGCCTGGCTCTCTGTTATACCATTGCCTCCCTTCAAACTAAATATGGGTGGGAGTCATGATTTGCATCTTTCTGCTCCCACCTCTAAGCAGGAAGACTCTGGGTACGCTAAGCATTGTCCTTCATAGTCTTATTTAGAAAGGGCAGGCTGGGCACTCCGGGTGGGCTGGAGCCCATGCAAACCTTCCCCAAAACTTCTTCCAGACAGCCATCAGGCAGAGAGCTGGAGGGGTCTTCATCTAATATTTGCTACCTGGATGAGTTAACTGAGACCCAGAAAACTCAAGTGAAGGGTTTAAGGGTGCACAGGAGGAACGTGGCAGAGTGCCCAACTCCAAATCTAGTCCCCTTTCCATGTGGACCAGGTTGGCTGCATAGTCCACCTTTGGGTGGGCAAACTTCCAACTCATAAACCATTTCTTGTACCCTTGCTGAAAGCCTGAGCAAAAATGTCAAGAGTTGAGAGGGCAGGAAGCCAGAATTCACCTATCATCTCATCTCAAGTTCCTGTTGTTTGTTGGCCAAATGCTGTGGGCTTCTGGGCGGGCCACAGCCACAGCAGGGACTGGGGAAACTCGTTGCATTGTTCTCCATCTTCAGCTGAACCTAAGCTAGTGGACAAATAATGGGTGTCGTCCATCAAGGGCTGTCTAAGTGTGCTAGAGTCAATTTTAAAGAATAATTAAATAAGGGGATGGGGAAAAGGACTAACGGGTTTTTGAGATGGATTTAATTTCTGGTACTCACAGTATGATTTCCATATTGGAGGCTGGTATTCTTCAGCATCTAGGATTTAAAAAGAAAGAAAAGAAAGAAATCAGTCCATCAGCCCAAAGTCAAGCTGTCAACAACTTGTCTTCTCTAGGGAAGCCACAGCTTGTCAGCAAAATCTGCATTTCTGCCCCCAAGTGAACTACACACTCATTTACAGTGAGGCTTTAGATTAGAGGGAGAGAATGTCAATTTCAACACTTGTGGACTCAACACCATTTTTTTCCCTGATAACTTAACATGACAGAATCAATTGCTTAACCATTTTCCTAGAGCCCAGTGAATCAAAAGGATATTTTAAGTAATTAACTCCACGGTGCCTTCCAGGAAGGTTTTCCGACAGCATGTACTTGTCTTGGAATAATAAACATATAATTCATCATCTGGCTTCAGAGCCGACCTTTTGCCCACTTATTAAAATCACAAAGAGGGAAGTGTGTGATATTTAATCTCAAAGTTTTGCAACGCAAGCAACTGGACTGTCCAAGCACCAGGTCTGGCAGAGCCAGGACACTGACAATTCAATTGAAACTACATTATCTCCTTGAGTTGGGTCCAATGTGTGATTTAGAGATTTCCCAGAAAACCTATCAGTAGTCAGAAGTGTCAGAGCGGAAGAATTACAAGCAAGTGTGAAGGGCTCAATTGCTATTCATCAACCTAGAATGAGGGCTGGGTGGGGGAAAAGAAGAATTCTTCAGGTTCAGAAGATGGAACCACTTAAATGGTGACAGCTGAACTGACAGTTCTCAATGTGATTCAACAGTCTCCACGAGGTCATGGGAGGCAGTGGGATGATACATTGGGAACAAACACTCAACTTGGTGATGGATGACCTCAGTACAAATCTAGGCTCTGTCACTTATCCTCTGTGTGGCTTTGCACAAGTTCCAATCTCTCTGAGCCTCAGTTTCCAAAATAAGGTTAGATGATCTCAAAGGTTTCTTCCAGTTATAGATCTAAGATCCTTCTGCCACTGCATCCATGGTTCTGTGTGTTCTGGGGGCCTGGACTTGAGCTCATCTCATCTGACTCCAAATTCAGTGCTTACCACACAACCATCTGCTGCTTCCCTTTAATAAATACTTGTAAACAGGGGATGAATCATTAATTGGAGGATGGCTAAACAAGCTGTGGCACATGAATGTAATTGAATTATCACTGTGCTGTAATAAATGATGAATAGGATGGAGACAGGGAAGCATGGGAAGGTTTACATGAACAGATGCAAAGTAAAGTAAGTAGATTAGGAAAACTGTGTGTGTAAATGTGTTTGTATGTAAATATAATGACTGCTATGATGTTAATCACCCACAATATAACTGAAATCAGATGCTTGAAAATATAGTCAAGCTTCTCCCCAAAGAAAAGAGCTCGGCAAATACCTCTCTTTGCTTCTTTGTAAAGGTGAAGACCATGGGCATGTAATGTTGCAAAGTGTCAGCCTTTTCAATAAGCTGATTAGTTTTACTGATTTTTCCCCTCCTTTTTTTCTTCTTTATGATAAAGGACAGTTCATGAATAAGGATGGGGAAGGAATTCAGTGGATGATGTAAACACAGAAGAAATCACTAAAATCTTATCATAAGGAAACAGTGCAGGTAGTTGGTTTTTGTTTTTTTTTTTTTTTCTGGCGCATAGGATACTCTGTTAAGCATGGATGATGTATTGTTAGACTTCAGCATTTAGAAAACTTTGTCCTAGCTAGGAAAATTTGGAAACAGAGGCAGGAGAGTGTCCTGGGAAGCTTTCTTCCTCAGAAACACTACTTTTTAAAGAAACCAAGTACAAGCTAGCCCCAGTACAGTGCCTGGCAAATAGTAGGCACTTAACAAGTGCTTGTTGATTGGCTGATTGATCAAGGGTAGAATGTATTGACTAAACTCCTTCAGTTATACATCAACTTAAATCTAATTCCTATTTTGTGTCTTGCTGTCTTTAACACAATTCCAATTAAGTTCAACAAGCTCATTAAACATTTACTATGTACCAAACACTGTGTGAATGGGCAGCTAGGTGATGAAGTGAATAGAACACTGGTCTTGGAATCAGGAAGACTCATCTTCGTAAGTTCAAATCCGGTCTCAAGACAGTTACTAGCTGTGTGACCCTGGGCAAGTCCCTTAACCCTATTTGCCTGAATTTCTCATCTGTAAAATGAACTGGAGAAGGAAATGGCCAAGAAACCCCAAAAGGGGTCACAAAAAGTCAGACAAGACTGAAACAACTGAACAACAAAAAACACTGCATGAAATCAATGGCAATATAACTATGGGGATCTCTTTCTCTGCCAAGGCCATCCTGGGACTGGATCTGTGTGAGGGTGACTGTGGGGTCGGGCTCCACTCCTGTCTCAGCACAGCAGCTCCCTCCTTCCAACCTTCCAAGCTATCCTTGGTTGGAAGGTGATTTCAGCACATTCTTCTGTGGGTTTTGCTGCTCCAGGAATTGTCCTATGGCATTATTTGGATGTTTTTTTTTTTTTTTTGGAGCAATTGTGTAGTGAGCTCAAGAGCTCACTGCCTTTCCTCCACCATCCTCGGCGATATAACTATGAAAACAAAATTGTGCTTGCCTTCAAGAAGCTTACATCTTATACAAATAAGTATAAGATAAGCAAGATTGAGGTAGAGACAGCATTAGCCACCCATACAATCAAGGAAGGCTTCCTAGAAGAAATATTGAGGGAAAAGAAGATGTTGAGAGACATCAAGGAGTAAAATGCACATTCCTGATTATTTTCTTCCCAGAGGATTGGAAGGTATGTTCTGATAATGGAGAACAGCAGGGACCAGTCATGCAGCCATGAGCTGAGCTGGGCAGGGGAGAAAGGAGCCCAGGCTGCAGCCTCCTTCAGCAAGGGATTTGAACTCAGGTCTTCTTGTGTACAAGTCCATCAATTGGTATTCTCATATACATATCCTCATGTGGGATTCAAAAGTGTTTTCCTCACAGCAATCCCTTAAGACAAACAGGACACAAGTGTCATTATCTCAGGAGGACCTAGGTTCAAATCCAGCCTCTGACACATATTGACTGGGTAACATTGGGGAATGCCAGGTATGTTCTCAGACATTAAGTGCCAGCACAGGTGTTGTTTTGATTGAGTTCAAGGTGTCCCCCATGGGTAGACCAAGCCAATGTAATAAAAATGACAATTCTATCTAAATCAATTTACTTATTCAGTGCCATACCAAACTACCAAAAAATTTATAGACATAGAAAAATGAAACAAAACAAAACAGAATTCACCTGGAAGAACAAAGTGTCAAGAATATCAAGGGAGGGGCAGCTAGGTGGTGCAGTGGATAGAGCACCGGCCCTGGAGTCAGGAGTACCTGGGTTCAAATCCAGCCTCAGACACTTAACACTTACTAGCTGTGTGACCCTGGGGAAGTTGCTTAACCCAAATTGCCTCACTAGAATATCAAGGGAATCAATGAAAAAATGTGAAGCAAGATGGCCTAGCCATAGCAGATTTCAAACTGTACAGGAAAGCAGTAATAATCAAAATAATCTGCTCCAGGCTAAGAAATAGTTTGGTGGATCAGTGGAACAGCTTAGGTATACAATATGCAGTGGTAAATGACCATAGTAATCTAGTGTTTGATAAACCCAAAGGATCCAACCTTTTGGGATGAGAACTCACTATTTATTTGACAACAACTTGCTGGGAAAACTGGAAAGGAGTTTGGCAGGAACTAGCTATAGACCAAGATCTCCTATCACATACCAAACTGAGATTAAAATGGGTATATGATTTAGACATAAAGGGTGATATCATAAGCAAAGTAGGAAAGCATGGACATTTTTCCCTGTCACATCTTTGGATTAGGGAAGAATTTGTGACCAAAGAAGACATGGACAGCATTACAGGATGTAAAATTGATAATTTTGATTGTGTTAAAAAGTTTTTGCACAAACAAAATCAATGAACCCAAGATAGAAGGAAAGCAGGAAATGGGAGGTGGGAGGTTTACAGAAAGTTTCTCTGACAAAAGCCTCATTTCTCAAATACACAGAGAAACGAGTCAAATTTCTAAGGATATGAATCATTCACCAATTGAGAAATGGTTAAACAGACAGTTTTCAGAAAAAAGAAATCAAAGCTACCCATAGTCATGTGAAAAAAAAATGCTCTAAATCACTATTGTTTAGAGAAAAGCAAATCAAAATGACTTTGAGATACTGCCCCACACCTTTAAGATTGGCTAATATGACAGAAAAGGAAAATGACAAATACTGGAGGGAGTATGGAAAAATAGGAACAATAATGCATTGTTGTGGTCCAACCATGCTGGAAACCAATTTGGAACTATGTCCAAAGACTGTAAAATTATACATACTCTTTGACTTATCAATGTCACTATTAGGTCTGTATCCCAAAGAGATCAAAGAAAAATGAAGAGGACCTATAGGCACAAAAATGTTTACAGTAGCATTTTATGTGGTAGCAAAGAATTGGAAATTGAGGGAATGCCCATCAATTGGGAAATGGCTCAACAAGTTAAGGTATATGATTGTGATAGAATACTATTATGCTATAAGAAATGACAAGTGATAGTTTTAGAAAAACCTGGGAAGATTTATATGACTGATGCAAAATGAAGTGAGCAGAACCAGGAGAACATTGTAGATAGTAACAGCAATACTGTATCACGAACAAGTGTGAATGACCTAGCTATTTTAAGTAATACAATGATTTGAGACAATTCCCGAAGAACTTGTGATGAAAAATGCTATGTCCAGAGAAAGATCTTATGGAGTCTGAATGAATGCATATCAAAGTATACTTTTAAAACTTTCTTTATTTTTCTTGTTGTTGTGCCAAGCCAGGGAAAGAGACCCCTCAGAGCCTCTGAATTAGCTGCAGCTCCAGTGTCATCTGGAACTAAGTTCACAGTCTGGTGAGAGGGCAGGGGGTAGATTACAGGGGTCTCTGCTGGTGCTGAGGCTGAACTTGGGTTTTTCACCCCTGCTGGGAACCAGTAAGTAGGTTTGAGTAGCGATGGTTCAGGTGTGGGAGGAGCACAGGCTCGTTGGAGCTAACAACCACAGCACACAAAGTTTTGCTGTCTGGTTAATTAGTAAGTTGGCCTGGGGTTGTCTATGGACCAGGGAACAGGCCAGATGAGTGAAGAACCCACCCCTTCTTAAATCATACCACCTGGGACCCCCCTGAAGCTTAGTACAGTACAGCCTGAAAACAGTGCCCCACTTTAAGGCGCTAAAAGTCAAGAAAAAAACAGGCAAGATGAGCAGACAGAGAAAGGTGAAGACCATAGAAAATTTCTTCAGTGACAAGGAATATCGAGGTACACCCTCAGAAGAGGATAGCAATCTCAAGGCTCCTACATCTAAAGCTTCCAAGAAAAATATGAATTGGTCTCAGACCATAGAGGCACTCAAAAAAAGTATTTTGAAGATAAAGTAACAGAAGTAGAGGAAAAATTTGAAAGAGAAATGAGAGTGATACAGGAGGGTCACAAAAAAATGTCAGCCCCTTGAAAAGTCAAATTGGCCAAATGGAAAAGGAGATACTAAAGCTCTCTGAAGAAAATCATTGCTTAAAAATTAGGATTGAGCAAATAGAAACTAATGACTTTATGAGAAACCAAGACACAAAAAAACAAATCCAAATGATTATGCCTAAAGGGCTATAAAGCTATGCATACCCTTTGACCCAGCAGTACTACTTTTGGGTCTTTTCCCCAAAGAGATCATAAAAGAGGAAAAGGACCCACATGTACAAAAATATTTATATCTGCTCTTTTTGTGATGGCAAGGAATTGGAAATTGAGGGGTTGCCCATCAACTGGGGAATGGCTGAACAAGTTGTGGTATATGAATGTAATGGAATTCTATTGTGCTGTAAGAAATGATGAGCAGGAGGAGTTTGGAGAAACCTGGAAGGACTTGCATGAACTGATGATGAGTGAGATGAGCAGAACCAGAACATTAGACACAGTATCATCAACATTATGTGTTGATCAACTGTGATAGACTAGATTCTTCTCAACAATCCAATGGTACAAGAAAGTTCCAAAGACTCATGATGGAAAAGGCTCTCCAAATCCAGAAAAAAAAAGGAACTGTGGAATATGGATGCTGATTGGACCATACTATTTCTTTTGGTTTTGGTGCTGGGGTTTTTTTTTTGTTTTTGTTTTTGTTTTTTGGTGAGGCAATTGGGGTTAAGTGACTTGCCCAGGGTCACACAGCTAGTAAGTGTTAAGTGTTTGAGGCTGGAATTGAACTCAGGTCCTCCTGAATCCAGGGCCAGTGCTCCATCCACTGTGCCACCTAGCTGCCCCTGTTTTTCTTTTTTGAGGTTTTTCCTTTTTGCTCTGATTTCTTCTCTTATAACATGACTAATGCAGAAATATGTTTGATGTTATATATATATATATACATATACACATATATACATTTATCTATATATATGACCTATATTAGATTATCTGCTGTCTAGGGGAGGGGGGGAAGGTAGGGGAGAGAGGGAGGAAAATTTGAAATTTGAAATTTTATATAAACACATGTTGAAAACTTATCTACATGTAACTGGAAAATAATAAAATACTTTTATTTAAAAAACAAACAAATCCAAATGAATAAAAAAAATAGAGGGCAATGTGAAATGTCTCCATGGAAAAACAGCTGACATGGAAAATAGATCCAAGAGAGACAATTTGAAAATTATTGGAATATCTGAAAATCATGATCAAGGAAAGAGCTCAGACATCATCTTCCAGGAAATTGTCAGGGAAAATTGCCCTGATATTTTAGAAATAGGAGGCAAGATAGAAATTGAAAGAATCTACTGATCACCTCCTGAAAGAGATCCCAAAAGGAAAACTCCCAGGAATATTATTTTTCTTGTTGTGGTGGTGGATTTTTTTTTGGGGGGGGAGGGGTCTGTTTTCATTTGCAACATAGCTAATATGGAAATGTTTTGCATATGTTTTGACTTCACATGTAGAATCCACATAAAATTGTTTGCCTTCTCAAAGAAGGATGAGAGGAGGGAGGAAAGGAAGGAGAGAATTTAGAACTCAAAATTTTAAAAAGAATGTTAAAATTTTTTGTTTACATGTAATTGAGAAACAATTTTTTTACTGGTACTAGAGAAAATAAATTTTTTAATTAAAAAATGAAAACAATACAGGTTCTCATCTGAGATGGTTTAAATGCTTTGCTACCTAAAAGGGAGAGGGGGAAAACTATATTGAGAGAATTAGATAATACAATAGAGAACTAGACTTGGAGGTTGGAAGACCTGAGTTCAAATCCAGCCTCAATTACTTACTAGCTTGTGTGATCCTGGGCAAGTCATTGAACTTGTCTCAGTTTATTCATCCTTAAATGGAAATGATAATGGTACCTACCTCACAGGGATAAAGTAAGGATCAGATGAGATAACATGTGAAAAGTTCTTTACAAACCTTAGAGCATTTGATCACTCTAACTACTATTACTATAACACATTGAGAACAGTTTGATGAATTCTCTAAAATTGTAAATCTCAGGAAAATGGGAGGATGGAGAATGGGGGCTTTTCCTAAGAGCTCTTAGCTCCACAAATAACTAGTTGTGTGGCTTCATCTCTTTGGACCTCAGTTTCCATATCTGTAAAATGGAAGGATTAGACTAGTTGATCACTCAGGTCTCTTCTAGTTCTACAGCTTTGATCATATGATTTTTTCCCAGCCTAGGCATTCATTCAATCTATTAATTTATGTACAGAAACATAACAGAATCTTTACATTGGCCCGTGGTCTGCCAAGAAGCATCATGGAAAAGTGGATAGAGAGGGTAGGCCATGGAATCAGGAAGACCTGGATCTGAGTGCTGCCTCAAAGACACATACAAGCCGTGTGACCAATGGATGTGTTGCTTCACTCTTAAGTATTCCCACTAACTCTCTGAGATTCATTGTTCCACGGGAGCTATTGGTCTGCATTGGTGGAGGCCATTTGCTTCTTGGAAATTACTCATACAGATAAGTCTCAGATTCAGACTCCTCTTGGAGGGGAGGGGCTTGGCTGAGACTGACCTGAAGCATCAACTGAAACTTGGCTGCTTCCTCTCTCCCCACTGTGAGCCCACCTACCCTCACACCATTCACATTTTGTCCCCTGGCAGCTCTGCTCCCTCCCTCAGCCAGACCCACCTTCTCATCATCACTCCCTTGGCTGCCACCAGAGAGCATTTCTGCTCCTTCCCACAAGATCTGGAACCTGTAATTAGACGATGAGTGCCTGTGTCCCTGAAAATCTTTCCTTTTTTGCCTTGTAAAAGAATCCAGAAAGACGCAGTCATTAGCCACGCATCAGCGGAGCCAATGTAATTACCTAAAATTCAGGGATGCGCTTGACAGGCCGCAGAACACAAGATGTTTGTGGAGGCTGGAAGCAGTTGGTCAAGAGACATTCAACAGAGACTTTTTGCCAAGTTGCAGTAAGTCAGTATCTGGGGATCTTGGCTCTTTCTCCCTTGCACGTAATGATGTTCAAAAAGGTTCACAGAGTGTCTATTTTTATGTGTGTGTACATGTATCTGTGTACATGTGTTGGCATGTGTGTATTTGTGCATGTACGTGTGCGTATACATAATACAAAGGGCTATTAGGTGTCATCTAGCCCAGATCCCTCATTTTACACAACCAGAAACAGGAGCCCAGAAGGACTAGGTGAATTGCCTATAATCGTACAACTTAAATTTTCTTTGTTATAGGAGCATAAGAGCACAGATTATCAGAGCTGGAAGGCACATTAGAGGCCATCTAGTTCAACTCAATTTTATAGATGAGGAAACTGGGGCCCAGGGAAGGGAGGGGACTTGTTCCAGGAGACACAAGTAATTAATTGGTCATCATCTCCATTTTTGTTGGGATTGTTGGTGTTCAGTAATGTCTGACTCTTCATAATCCAGTGGACCATACTGTCCATGGAGTTCTCTTGGCAAATATGCTGGGGTGGTTTGCCATTTCCTTTTCCAGTTCATTTGACAGATGAAGAAACTGAGGCAAACAAGGTTAAGTGACTTGCCTGGGGTCACATAGCTGATAAGTATTTGAAGTCACATTTGAACTCAGGTCTTCCTGACTCTAGGCCCAGTGCTCTGTGCACTATGGCTCCCCCCAGATGCCCCCAATTCCATTACATAGATGTGAAGCTCCTAGCAGAATCACAGTGTCTGGCACATAGTAGGTGCTTAATAAATACTTACTGATTGATGGACACTTATTGATGCCTGGTTGACACCAAATTGCTAATTAAGCTTATAACTGAGCTATGTTCTTCGACTGAACCTTTAAAATGGGAAGGAGAGATGAGAAGAATTGGAGCTGAGAGAATCAGAAAGGAAATGGTTATATGCAGAGACTCAACTTCATGCACCTGTGAGGTCCCTCCAGGGATCCCATATCTCTAGAAGTGACACCAGTAGAGTGGGGAGGGGTTGCTAGGCTAAGGTAGAGCTGGGATCATGGCGCGGCAAGAGACTAAGCTGTGACATCACTGGGATTCTGAGTTATGTGGACTGTGCAGATCTGGGGCTAAGGGACCACCTCTGCAGACCTCTCTCCCATCCAGAGCTTCCCTGCTGAGGAGAGGAGGACCTCAGCACCTGGCTACAGTAAGTGAGAAACACTGCGGAATTGACTGGAAGTTGGGGGCTAGCTGGAGGGGAAACCTGGGCACTTTCCTCTTGTGGAGAAACCTGCATCTTGGGAAAGTATTATCATTATGAGGACTATGCAGGTGCTAGGGGACTGGGGGCTCACCAAAGGTTTAGGATATTCGAACCCTTAATGTTGAGGAATGAGACCTTTGTGCTTTGTGTTTTGGTAGGGGAAGCAGGCTAAGGGCAACAGAGCCTGTCCTATACTGTATGTACTGTTAGCCTGAGTGCTTGTATGAGAGCTGAAGACCCTCCTCCTTTCCTACATAGATAGATAGGAATCAAATTCTTATGATCCCAGGGGAAATGCTGATTGGGGATCAGACCAAGAAGTATGATTATTGAGACACCCCCAAGATTGAACATGCATTGGGAAAACCCAGAGATTTGGTTCTGGGCTGTAGTTACAACTAAAAGTCCCAGCTAAAAAACCCCAAACACACATATATCCTATAGGTTAGAGATGCAAATGAAAACAGCACTATGTAAACACATAACATGGTAGAGAAGTGCTAAGGGCAACAATGAAAATAAGGTGGGTCCTACTGGGGAGCCTGGGCCAGCTTTTCAATATGCTAACTAAGAAATAAAGAAATTCTATGCTGCCTTAGAAACAGATATCTGCTGTCATCACAAAGAAAAATGAAAAGAGAATGTAACACTTGAAAACGATGAAACCCCTAGGGAAGAAATGGTGCTAGGGACACACAAGCAAGTAAATGCTGGAAGATGCTCAAAATTCATACAAAAAGAAGCTTGTTCAACAGACATTAAGGGCTCTGGTTAACAATCATCATGTATCATTTAGCAACCTGGAGAGCTGAGATAACTAATAACTGGATGGGGAGACTGTACTTTGAATCCTCAAACGAAAAACACAATAATTCTGAAAGTTATGTTGTAGAAAATATATTGGGAGGCAGAAGATAGAGACACATGCACAGAGAAACAGAGAAAAGGAGAGGAGGAAGAGGAAGAGGAGAGAGAAGAGGGAAGAAAGGGAATATTTAAACTTCTGAAAACAATGGACACTGAGGCAATATACACTATTATTGTGGTATAGATTGTTCTGTAAAAACAATAGATAAATGCAAAGAATTCTGAGAAACAGAGGAAGACATATGGATGGATGCAGACACCAGGAATAAAAAGGTAAAAAAAAAATACCATCTCTGCCTTCCAGATGCTTACTCTCTACTGCAGGTAATATGGCATATACACAGATAAGTATACCATGAAGTAGAGAGTGAGAGAAAGAAAGGAGAGATCTAAGATCTTATAACAAAATCTGTGGAAAGAAAACACATTTTCCTTCAGTTGAGAGATTGATCAGGGATATGGCACATAGTGAGTGATTAATTGATGCTTGTTGACTTGTCTTGTTGGCTTCATACAGAGAAGGTGGCATGTGGACTAAGTCCTGAAGAAAAGAAAGGATTCTGAAAGGTGAGGATGAGGCAGCAGATTCCAGGAACAGAGAATGGTTTGTGCAAATGCATGGAGGCGAGAGATGGACTATTGAATTTGGGAAGCAGCTAACAGTTCAGTTTGCCTAGAAAAGCACATCATGCCACTATATGTAAAACAGTGTACAGAGAAGTGGCAGATAAGCCACCCTTTAGGATAAGCTGAAAATTGTAAATGATGGAAACAGGGAATTTACAGGGATCATTTGGGAGGCTAAAAGGGGGTGGCCTCTGGTCTTCTCTGTCCAGCTGTCATCTCCAGGGTTACAATGCTAAACAGAGAGCTCCATCTCCTTTGCTGCTTGTGATCGATTGCTGCACATGTTTGCAAATGGGTTGAGATGGAGCTTTCCTTGGGAAGTTGGATGGAAACATATTTTTAATCATGCCGGGACAGCCTCATCTCGAGATGGCAGTTCTGACAAAGCTGGGTAATTAGCTTAATGGGACTGGATGGGCTGAGATCCAAATGAGAACGAACAGCAGCAGCCTGACTTCTACATTACGTCCCAACTGCAAACTGCTACAGGGCTTGACACACACCCGACACTGGAGTAATCGCTCTCAACATCTTTTCCAAGGCAACCCGTGGAGCCTCCAGCTCTGATCTCCTCCAACCTGCCTGCCTTAATTGCATCAGGGCTCAGCAGGGAGATCATCTGGAGAGCATCCAGGGGGCTAGGAGATCACCCCTACCATTCAGCTTACCTGCTGTTACACAGGCTAAAAGAAAGACTCCTGTGGGAATGATCTCTCCCATTCTCCAGCATCCATTCCCCAGAGAATCCTGACAAGCCCATGTTCTCTCTGCATTGCCATCACTGTGAGAAGGAATCAAGACTAGCTTGTTTTTATTTATAGGATAAAATACCAATTCCTTTACCTTGCATCTACCTGTCTGCCCAGTGTGGTTCCTGGCAAGCTTTCAGGCTAATTTCATGTTACTCCTGTTCACCTCCCCCATGTTCTGCCCAAATTGGATTCTCTTTTCCTTTTTTTTTTCATCCTTTCTTCTTGCACCTCTGTCCATGGTTCCAGGTCATCCACCACACCCAGAATTCAATCCCTCCTAACTCTGCCCGTAGGATTAAGAATTCAAAGGGCCTTCTAAGCTATTCTAGTCTTCTTCCTTCTTTACATAAATGAAGAATCTAGGTCCCCAAAGGGTAGAGTTACTTACCCAAATTCATAATGATGCTAAGAATAAAGAAGAGATTTAAATCCAAGTCTCCTTTCAAAACCAGTGATCTCTACCTACTGTACCATGCTGTCTTCCTCAATTCAATTTAAAGAACATTTAAAAATCACCTAATATACTATGTCAGCCCCTGGGCTATGTGCTGGGCATGCAAAGATGAAAATGGCATAATCCCTGTCCTTCAAGAGTTTATAATCTAACGGCGACATAGCTTGGTGTGATAAAAAGGAAAATGGGAAATGGACAAAGGAGAGCTAGGCAAAGTACTATAATTAATTAATGGAATTGATGAAAAAGAATTTATTAAGCACTTACTATGGGCCATGCCCTGGGGAAGTCAACAGAAACAAGAAATGGTCCCTGTTCTGAAAAGGGCTCACATTTTAAAAGAGGGAGATAATATATATGAGAGATTTCAGAAGGGAGGGGGTAGTAGAGGTCAAAAGACAACTTAATCAAGGAGATAATGTTTGAGCTGAACCTTGAAGTAGAGAAGAGAGTTCAGTAGCTAAGGTGGACTCTCTCCCATGTAGAAGGGATGGTGATAGCAAAGTCATGGATATGGGAGAGAATATGGGATAAGGATGGGAGATGAAAAAAATATCCATTTGGCTGCTATGTGAAATACACAGAGTACAGAAAAGTAGACTGGCACTGAACTTCAAAGGACTTTCCAGTAGGTGGTTAGAAACATGGGACTCAGAGTCTATACCTGGAGATACAATAGACAGAAAGATAAACAGACTGATAGAGATGGACAGATAGATAGGTAGTATGATGTTTAAAATCTAATGTGCGGTCACCTTAAATTAGAAGCTTTAGCACTCGTCTTTCGGCATTAAGCATTTATTAAAGCATTACTAGGTAATAGAAAAAAAGAACACGTGGAGTTAAGAAAAGGCCTATCTAGCCTAGAGTTCCAGCCTGGTCTGGTTCTTCCTCAAGTACTCCACCAGGAGCCTGCTTCAACCATGAACTGCCCCTCAAACTGAGTGTGGAAGCTTTTTATATATAGGTCCAGAGCAGAGGTGGTCCTTACACACTGCTTCAAGTTGATTGGTTAGCATCATCCAAATCCATTGGTTCACTGGACTTGAAGATGGTCTTGAGTTGAGTTCAAAGTCCTTAGCTTCTGAGAACAATACCTCCTTAGGGGCTACCCAGGTGTGGTTACAATCTAATTAACTTGAAGTAAACTAATCAGCAAAGCCAATCACTCTCATTTAATTCAATCAGTTTAGAGTAATTGACAGGTGGGCCCTTTGAGTATCTGCCAAATCCTATTATTTTCTCACAGCAGAAAGGTAGGTAGGTAGGTAGGTAGGTAGATAGGTAGATAGGTAGATAGATAGATAGATAGATAGATAGATAGATAGATAGATAGATAGACAGACAGACAGACAGGTAGATGATAGAAAGATAGGTAGATATTTAAATCAATTATAGAAAGATAGATGACATATAGTTAGATAGATGGATAGATAGATAATTATAGCTATTTGCACAGAAGAGATAGTTGAAGTTAGGGGATTAGATAAAATCACTAAGGGAAAGCATGAAAAGAGAGATGAAAAGAGGGTTAAAAGGCCAATCCTATTTAAGAAGTGAGAGGAGCACCAGAAATCAGAAAAGGAGACAGAGAAAGCTTTGTAAGAGAGGTAAGAGAAGCAGCAGAATGTAATGCCACATAAGCAGAGAAGTTAACAAGGAGGAGGAGGGGAAGAGGAGGAGGAGGGGAAGAGGAGGAGGAGGCCCACGGTGTTAAATTTTAGAGATCAAGCAGGATGAGGACAGACAACAAGTCTGTTGTCTTCAGTTAGGAGGAGGTATCTCATGACCTCCTTTCCCAGAGAATTGTTTCAGGTGAGTAGCGAGGCCCCAAGCAACCAGACTGCCTGAGCTTATGGCCTGCATGGATGGTGAGGAAACAAATGTAGAGCATGTCTATGAGCTCATTGGTGAGGCACAAGAGGCATAGCGATCATCTGAAGGGATGGCCGAGTTAAGGGAAGGTTTCTCCATGATAGGGACACACCAGGACATCTATAGGCTAAAAGGGCCAGTGGGGAAATCCTCTTCTTTCAAGGTCCAGCTCAGGTGTTGTCTCCTCCATGGATCCCTCCCACCCCCAGCCAAAAAGCAATCTCTCCTCCCAGTTTTCCTAGGATTTTGCCTGATCTCTCTTTTGTTTTTATATCATTCTAAATGGGTATTAGGGTCATTTATGTGTTAACCGGAGAAGGAAGCAGCAAACATCTCCAATATCAGCCAAGGAACACCCCCCCCCCCCCCCCCGCAAAAAAAAAAAGGGAATCATGGAGAGTTGGACATGCCTGAAGTGACTGAACCACCACCACCACACATGTGCATCCCATCCTCCCATTAGAACCAAAGTTTGTTGAAGGTAAGAATTTTGCTGGTTTTCATCCTTGTGTTCTCAGTGCCTAGGACAGTGCCAGCACTGAATTGACATGGATGTGCAGTCACTCTTTTCCACATATAAATTGTGAGTCTGAGATAAGATGACTTAGATCTCAATCAGCCCAAACAAAGCAAAACAAAACAGACAATTATGGGGACTTCTTGGGTTCTTCTAGGCTCAGATCAGCTCAAAGTGAATAGGAAATTTTAGCCATAGTAAGGGCAAGACAGCCCAGGTGAAGGACAGAGAAGTAGAGGACTTGTGGTCACTGCTAACCACCTATGTGATCTTGGGCTATCACTTCTGCTTTTGGGGTCTCGGTTTTCTCATCTGCAAAATGAGGGGGTTGGACCACCTGGCCTCTAACAGCCTTCAAATGGGGACTTTGCTATGTTAACAAGGGACAATGTGGGCTATTCACACATCCTGTTACAGGGACAGCTTGATAAGGAGACCAGAGTATCTCATTGGTTGCCACTGCTGCTTCCTTTTGTTCCATCATCGGTCTACATTGAAGGGCCTCCACCCTCTGCTTTTTCCATTCACCTCCAGGACCCTCACTGCCCTCCAAATCCCAAGTCCAGACTAGGGAAAAGGAAGGTTAAGTATTATGGGTCTTCAAATTTGGCATGGATTATTGAAAGACCTATCTGCTCCACTGACAACTACACAATATCAAGTGATCTCAGGAAAGCCTCCCCCAACATGTTGGGTGGACCCCTTACGGGGATCAGTAGAAGGCTGTGAATGAGTCCCACAAGATTGGCAAACTTGGGAAGGCTGTCATCTGTACGACTAGAGGGATTATGCATATGAAAGAAATTAAAGGTCCACATTAGGATCACATTATCAATCAATCTATGAACAAGCATTTAATAAACATAACAAGGTGTTGTGGGTTAACCAACCTCACTTGTGAGTCACCCGGAGCCTGATATGTTATTTGTTCCCATATTTCACCTTATTATCATGAATTCTAGGATGATCTAGGAGTATGTTTGCATATTTCTTTATTAATTAAAAGTGATTTAGCATACTCTCAATTAACAAGTGAGCTTGATGCCCCATCACAGTTTATTAAGTATTAGTAGAGAAGTTAATCTTTCTCTATATCAAAACCCTATATCTCCTAGTATTAAATATTAATGTTACTGACTATACAGTTTGTTAACAAGGCAATAAATAATAATTGATTAAATACTTTATATACTTTAATAAATGTATTAAAATACTTTTAGTTGTGAGAAAGATCAAAGTCAGAGTGACTACAAACCATAGCTATAACTGCAAGTGACTTTTCCTTACTTCCGAAAATACGGTCCCATTATTTAGTTTGCTCCAGACACCAAGCAAAATTTCCTCTCAAGAATCCTCTTCATTCTCTTTGCTTAAAAACAATTTAATCAAGAAAGAAGACTTACTTCATTGACTCTCTGTTTTCTCCAACTTCTCTCTCTGACAGGAAAGTAGTGTATCTCCAGCTTCTCTCAAACCTATCCCTTTGAATGGTTATCTCCAAACTGAAATTTTAAAAAATCACTACTTCCACAACATTCCATTTTTCTCTTAAAGATATAGCAACAGTTTCTGTAGTTTTTGTTGGGGAGCTTGGTGAAACATGTATTTTTTAAAACAACTGCTATGAACCAGGTACCATAGTTCAGTGGTTCCTAGGCTCTCCTTTCATATGAAGATCAAATAAAAGAATGTATTTAAAGCATTTTGTAAAACTTAAGGTGCTATATAAATGTTAGCTGTTGTTACTATTAATATCAGAAAATTTCTTGGACCCAAACACAAAGGTAGCATTGCCATGTGTGCTGATTGAGAAAATATGCATCATAAAAATGACAGTTTCTGGTTCAGTTATGGTTTTGTAGTCCCACTGAAACATCTCTATTTTTCCAGGGGTCAGTGGCTCATAGGTTAGAAACAACTGACACGATGAACACAATTGTATCAATCTACAGACACTCTTCTAGCACCCACATGAGCCCTCTGCCTTTCTGATAACACATTTACCCCTTCCATGTGGGAGCCCAAACCTCTTTTTTCCTCCCCACATGATCCCTGAGAATCTGCTGTCCATTTACTACCAAACCCTTTCCCCTAAAAGGCCCCATTCCCAGAGTAACTCCAGGAGACTGTCCCTGAGCAAATCTTGGCTTGTTGAAACCTGTTTCTTTATCTGCAAACTTGAAATGTAGACAAGCTTTAAGGTGCCTCCCAAGTTCTAAAATGTTATCATTCTTTTTTTTTTTTTGTAAGCCCTTCCCCTTTGTCTTTTTCTCATGTTACTAGCTCAAGTCATAACAATAATAGCTAATATTTATATAACGCTTACTATGTTCCAGTCACGGTGCTAAGCACTTTACAATTATGATCTCATTTAATCCTCACGACAACCCTGGAAGAAAGGTGCTATTATTATCCCCATGTAATAGCTGAAAGAACTGAGGCAGACAGAGGTTAAGTGACTTGCCCAGGGTCACTCAATTAGTAAGTGTCTGAGGTTAATTTGAATTCAGGTCTTCCTGACTCCAGATCTGGTACTCTATCCATAGTTCTGCCTACCTATAATCCTTATCTTATCCTTGTTCATCCCTTATCTCCAAGATTAGCCACCTCATCTCATTTAAGTTTGATTCAGTAAACATTTATTTAGTGCCTACAAGTGTGGTGAAGTAGAGAGAGCTGTTCTGGAAGGCAGGAAGGCCTGGGTTCGAGTCTCACCTCTGCCACATACTAGCTATATTATACTGGTCAAGTCACTCCTCCGTGCTCTTAGGCAAGTCTCTAGATTGCAGAAAGGGTACGGCCCTGCCCTGGAAAAGGGAGCCTAGACATATGGGAGTTCTCTCTACATGCCAAAGAATCCACTGGTCTGGTCCCGATGTGCCAAACATGGTTCTAAGAATGGAGAAGAGAAAGACAACAGCCTCACATTCTCTTTCCTCAGGGAGTCTTGAAGTGAACAGGCTCAGTTCTGCCTCAATTTTTTACTTCCTTCTCAGTTGAAAGAAATGGGAGAAACACCAAGATTCTCTGCCTGCCACAGAAAAGCACACTAAGCAAAGCCCTGTGTTCTCCCTGTGTGTGCTGCCTGTTGAAATTATTTACTAGGGACTGAAGGTCAATAAGGTGGCAGCAGAGAAGCTGTCTGCAGGTGTCTGAGGGGCTGTCAGGTGGGAAAAGGTTTACATTTGTTCTTTTCACCCCAGAGAGCTGACCTGGAATCACAGAGACACAGACTGAGAGGTGTCAGGGCCCCAGAGGCCACTGAATCCAATCTCCTAACCCTAAATCTGGGGAAACTGAGTCTGAGATATGCTAAGAACTTTAATATCCCTGAGCTAGTAAGTGTTGGGTGGGGCGCAGTATTTGAACTCGGGTCTTGCTGACTCCAGGCCCACTATGACACACTGCCTCTCAATGGGTAGAGTCTGGGAAGAAGCAGATTTAGCCTGGAGGCCAGAACAAACTTCCTGACAATAAGAGCTGCCCAAAAGTGGAATAAGCTGCCCAGGGAGGATGGATTCGTCCTCACTGTGATTTTTAAGCAAAGGCTGGCTGACCACTTTTCAGGGGGATTCTTACACAGCTGTGGGCTGTCCAGGAGTTAGCATAGCACTTGGCATATAGTAAGTGGCCAATGAATGCTTGTTGACTTGACTTGTATTAGAGAGCCACTGAGCCCCTTCCACTCCTGTCATTCCATTCATTAACTGCCATTTTTACTGGTCTTCTTTCTCCTAAATTCCCAAATCAGCATCAAACTTTTCAGGGCCACATCTCAGGATGATTCATAACTGAGACAATATGTGACTTGGCACTGTCAGCTGTCACAACTGGCCTGCGTCATTGTAAACTCAATATATTTTGAACAATCCATGTCAACCATAAAAGTGTCGGTCAGCGGCGCCTGAGGCTTGTTTTTGGTTTTGGTTTTGTTGTCTTGCCTGTCTGTGTGTGTGTGTACTCATATGTCTGAGTGTATTTGTGTTTGGCCAGGTCACAGTCTGTTTTATTGGCTGCAAACAGACTGAGCCATAATCTTTGCTTCCAGGAACATGTTCAACATCTACCCTCTGCGCAGGGCACCGGCTCCTCTGGTGGTACAGTATAGCAGCCTACACTTTCAGAGAATGGACTTAGAGGAAAGGGGGCAATCACTTATTAAGCACCTACTATGTGCCAAGCCCTGGGGATTAAAAGAAAGATAAAAGACCTTTCACCCTTCATGAATTTGATAATAATAATTCATAATGATATAAGCAGTTTATGGGGTGCTTAGCTTTTTAAGTGCCATATATATACTAGATAAATACATATCCATTCATATATATATACACACACATATATAAAAATGTGTGTCTGTGTGTGTTTACTTCATTTTTGGTCCTTACAACAACCCAGTCACATACATGCTATTATTATCCTCATATTACATATGAGGAAACAGGCTGAAAGAGTGTGATGACTTTCCCAGGGTGCCCCAGCTAGTAAGGGCCTAAGACAGGATTCAAACTCAGGTCTCCTGACTCCAGATTTGGCACTCCACCACAGCACCACCTTGCTGCAACATCTAGCACTGCTTCTGCTCCTCAGTATTCTTCATTGACCTGGAGATTCAGAGCTAGAATGAATTGACTTCACTCAATTCCCTAATTTTGTGGTGTGGAACCTGAAGTTCTCATGTCAAATGTCTTGACCAAGATCATGTGGGTAGGGAGTAACATAACCAGGATTCAAACCCAGGTTTTTTTTCCTATTAATTAATCAAAAGGAATTTATTAAGCACCCACTGTATACCAGCATGTCGACAAGGCTCTGGAGATATGGAGACAAAAATGAAATAATCCTTGCCCTCCAGAAGCTTATACTCCACCAAGGAGAAACATATAAAAATATAAGAATATGCTATGTGCACACACAGATGCAAAGAAACCAAGAGAAGGATTTAGGCATGAACACCTTGGGGGTGGGGCATGGGGCACAGGAGGAAAGTAGGAGATGATACTTGAGTTGAAAGAAGTTAAGGATTCCAAGGAGTGCATTCCTAGTCTACGAAACTGGAGATGGAAATGTTCAGTGGGAGGAATTAGAATGTCAGCATTGCCCTTTTTAATTTTTAAGCAAAAATAGTTCCCTTAGTTCTTGGATCTAAAGAGCGATTCTGATATTGTCCCTTGCCTGGGCATTGAGAGGCTTTCCAGTCAGGACTGCTTCTCCTTTTCATAATCAGATTCTTCTTCCTCCAGTCAGCTCCCAGAAGCAACCCTTTTCCTCCTATCAGTTCAGCTCCCAGTGGGAAATACAAAACCCAACATCTTCCAGTCAGCTCCACAGCAGGGCATTGTAAGCTCTAAACACTTCTCTTATCTCTCACTCTTTGCAAGCCATCCACTCAGCTAGGCTCACCCTGTTCCCTTCAAGCCATAGAAGGCAATCCCAGCTCTTAACCTTCCACCCAGCTAGACTCAGTGGGACCCTCCTCTCCTCTCCTATCTTAAAGCAGGTCGTCCTGGTGTGAAATGACTTATCTCTACCTTAGGGTGAGAAACCAAAATTCACATTTCAACCAGACCTACCACAATTAGGCAACATACAATTAACCCAGTTACCAACACATTCTAGTTATAAGGATTTCACAGCTATCAGTCTCAAAGTCTTCATTATAATCATATGTAAATGAGCTGCTAGAAGACAAGACACTTTGTCCATCTTTATATTCACTAAGCAATTTTTCTCTGAGGGCTGCTTTCTCTCAGGTCCTCTGAGATATCTGTGTTTCTCCCAAAGTCCTTTTCTCTGAGGGGCTACTTACTCCATTCTCCCAGGACTATGTATATTTTTGTACCTTTCCACAAATAAAATCACTCAAATCTGGAAGAGTACATATATACATACATACAGCCATAAACATATATATATATGTATATATGTGTTATATATACATATACGTACATATCTTTAACCTATGTGCAAATTTGGTTTGCTTGACTATAAATGTTTATAATGGGAATTTTTCTTTACTTTTTAAAATGAGTGGGGGGATAGATTTGAGAGAAAGAGATGTTCATTGATTGAAAAAAATAAATATAAATTAAATATAACACACATGTTATCCAATAAAATGTGAGCTCCTTTGGGTCATGAACCATTTTCACTTTTGTCTTTGTATCTCTGGGACCTAGCACAGCACTCAATAAATACTTGTTGAATAATTAATTGAATGAGACTAAAACATGGCTAACTCTATAGAAATGCTCTATTCACTTAAGGGAAGAACTGACCCAGCCATTTTGTTTTCTGTCTACAAATCTTAAACATATTTACTATACAATATTAAGCCTATTCTCATAGGGCCTGAGGGAAACATGAACTTGTTTTAAAATTTTTTTGGATAATTCTATTTCAATATAATTGGCTTACTGTGTTTTGGGGTTTTTTTTGGGGGGGGCTTACTGTGTAATCCAACATCATTGTACAAAGGGATTCATGGGCTTTACCAGCCTGCCAAGGGGGTCCATGGTACAAAGAAGGTTTGAGAAGCCCTGCCTTAGGCCCAGGGGGATAACCAAGGAGTGTCATGAACGACAGGTTTCAAATTCCAGACCAGGGTTCTAGACATGGTTCTGACACTAAACACTTGTATGACCCCAAGCAAGTCACAACTTTTCCATCTGAGTCTAAATTTGCTCATCCATTAAAATAAAACTAATAGTAACAGAGGCACAACCAGCAACTCCAGCACTCCAGGCAAAGAATACAAAATATCCCCTAGTGAGACTGAAGGGAAATACATGAGGACACTGAGGCTGCTGTTGGGGGAAGGGAGAACAAGGAAGGAACAGTCTAGGCAGGAGATCACTTGGGTCATTACTGCCAGGAAGAAAGAAGCAATGGGGAAGGGGTCATCTGATAGATTCCTATTTAACCAAATAGTTATATAACCTAAATGCAAATTGTTCTACCAGTTAAAGGAGTGCAATTGTCAGTGCCCCTTAAACTTCAGTGCCCTGTGTGTGACAAAGCCCTAATCATACTACCTTAGTTAGAATTCTGCTCATCCCACTTAAAAATAACTAACATTTACATCTTCTTGAGTTCAAATCTGATTTCAGGCATTTAACTACCTGTGTGACCCTGGGCAATTCACTTCACCCTGAGCTGGAGAAAGAAATAGCAAACCACTCCAATATCTTTGCCAAGAAAACTTCAACTGGGGCTCACAGAGTTGGACACGACTGAACAACAACAACAACACATATAAAGCACTTACTATGTGCCAGTCACTGTGAGCTAAGAGCTTTACTATTATAAAGGGCTATGTGTTTTATTATTCTCTCATTACGCCCTCACAACAAGGTAGGTGCTGTTATTATGCCCATTTTTACAGATGAAGAAACTGAGGTTGTTGTGAAGAAAGTGAGCTTTTCTATTTGCAAACAGGAATCAGAGTCAGAGAACCTGAATTCATATCTCACCCTGACACTGACTGTCTGTGGGACCCCTCTGAACCATAGTTTCCTCATCTGTAAAGTGAGGGAAGCTGGACAAGATGAACTCAAAGGCCCCTTGCAGTGCTCTTGCGCGCACGCGCTCTCGCTCGCTCGCTCGCTCTCTCTCTCTCTCTCTCTCTCTCTCTCTCTCTCTCTCTCTCTCTCTCTCCCCCATCCGAGGATCCCTGTACATAAGAGGAGCAAGAACAGGAGGTGGGCGCTAGGGACCATTCAGCTGGTAGCTAATGCTGATGCTTGAGACAGCTCTTCTCCAGTCTTGCTTTTCTTTCAGCCTTTTACCATGCTGTGGTTTCTCCGTCTGCACTTGTTTTAAAAATAACTTCCTACAGAGACAAGACACTCAAATGTCATCTGTGCTCTTTCAGCCCTGCAGCCAACAATACCCTGAGCAACAAAGACATCAAAAGAGTATCTGCGTATAGGAGGGGGGAAAGAAGAAGATGGGGAGCGACCAAAAGGGCTAATGGCAGCCTCTCAGAACTCATCTCTACGGCCACTTTTGGGGAGAATATTTTAAAAGGGACATGTGCCAGGAGGGGAGATGTTGTGCCATTTCTTGGAGACGGTGGGGGGTGGCACACTTAGGCTTAGAGCTCAGGGGTTAAGGAAATGAACAGAAACTAGAGGGATAAACGATTTCCACAATAGAAAGTTATTTATATTACATAACCAGGCACAAAGAATAGCTCCCCTACTGTTCTCTCAGTGCTGCTTGGCTTAAGAGGGCTTAGTGACAGCTGCACCTACTAGCTGGTGGGGAGCCTCATATCCTCCTCCTGTTGGCACAATGGCATATTTGTCTACTTAATTGCTGCAGATGAGAGCGTTTGCCTGGGGGGGGGGGATAATGATAAAGTTGATCCTCAGTGTCTGTGTGAGTGTGTGTGAGGGTATGTGTGTGTATGTATGCGTGCATGGGCTCTCATCACCTCCATTTAGTGTCCTTCCAAGATCAGTTGGTAAACTCCCTCATTTTTAGGAGATTGTGGTCAGTCAGGTACCACCCAAATTACACTGTTGAATTAGTAAACAGTTTCTATTTAATTATCTCTGTATAGGATACTTTCTTACTTCCTCGGGGAAGGGAATGTTTTGTTTTTGTTCTTTGTATGCTCAGTACCCAGCACATAGTAGGTGCTTAATAAATGACTGATGAATGAATCTGTCGCTGATAGTTAAGTGACTACCCCAAGGTCACACAGCTAGTAAGTGTCAAGTGTCTGAGGCCGACTTTGAACTCAGGTCCTCCTGAATCCAGGGCTGGTGCTTTATCTATTGTGCCTCCTAGCTGCCCCCAATCTGTGTTGTTTTAAAGGGGAAAGGTAAAAAGAGCTAATTTATTTACAGTAGCACTTTTGCGATAGCAAAAAAAGGAAAAAAGAAATAAAGAAGATACTTTTCACTTGGGAAATGGTTAAACAAATTGTGATATATGAATGAAATGAAAGCAATAGAATTTTACTGTCTCAGGTAAGAAATAATGAATATGAAGAATTCAGAGAAACATGAGAAGACATGAACTAATGCAGAGGGAGACACATGATTTCTACAAAACATAAGGGGAAAGAACTACAAAATGAAATTAAACACTAGAATTATAATAACTAAGCTTAGTCCCAGAGAAAAGGACACTGAGCAGTTAAAATATCCAATAGGCAGCTGGAGATGAGAGGTCAGGAGAGAGGTTAGGGCTGAACAAATAAATTCCTGAATCTTCTATATAGAGAGGACAGATGAAACCATGAAAGTTGATGAAAACACCAAATGAAATAGTATAAGGGGAGAAGAGAGGTGGACCCAGGACAGAACCTTGAGGGACACTTATGGTTAATGGGCATTACCCAAAAAAAGATCCCACAAAAGAAGATGAAAAGAAGTGGTTAGAAAGGAGGAGTCAGGAGATGACAGTGTTACTAAAACATAGAGAGAAGGGAGTATCAAGGAGAAGGGAATGATTGATAATCTCAGAAAACAATACAGAATTGACTAGTTCTTGAGATACTTCAGCTATTTGACACTGTGATGCATCTTGGCATCTCTAGTGATTAGACTACTCTGGGAAAGAAAGTGCAGCAGATATGAGGAGTGCACCAACCTGGATATGCTCAGGTAGAAAGAACACTTCAACCCCTCTGATTTATCTTAGGATCTGGACACATATTAGACCCCACTTGGGGTCTTCTTTGCAAAGATACTACAGAGATTTACCAATTCCTTCTACGATTCATTTTACAGATTAGAAATCTGAGGCAGGGGCAGCTAGGTGGTGCAGTGGATAAAGCACTGGCCCTGGATTCAGGAGTACCTGAGTTCAAATCCAGCCTCAGACATTTAACATACTTACTAGCTGTGTGACCCTGGGCAAGTCACTTCACCCCAATTGCCTCACAAAAAAAAAAAACAAGAAAAAAGAAATCTGAGGCAAACAGGGTGAAGTGACTTGCCCAAGGTCACACAGCTAGTAGGTGTCTGAGGCTGGATTTCAACTCAGGAGAATGAGTCTTCCTGACTCCAGACCCAGAGCTCCATCCACAGCATCACCACTTAGTTTCCCCTTTCATTCATTAAAGAATTTAAATAGTAGTTATTTTCAGTGCTGATAAATTCAGAGTATTCCAAAGTCATCCATTGATAGGACTACCTTGTCTGTGATCTTGGTTCTATGATTCATCCCAGGAGTCAATGCTTTTAAAGCAGTACCAGGCAGACACAGCCCTGGGCCTGTTTCCCCTCTGAAAGTGAGCGGCCTGGCATCATTTAATGATGTCACCTCAAACTCATCCTTTGACCCTTGTCCTAAAATGAGAAAACACCAAAGGACAAGTCTTGAGTGTGGTGGATGCTATTAAAACAAATTATTTCCAAAAGGGTTGTCTTCTGGATGTTTCTGATCATTCAGGACATTGGTACTTAGGGGTTCTCAAAAGCATGCAGTCATCTCAGATCCAGATCCAGCAGCTGATTTGTTATCAGACTAGCACATACATCGCATAACACCCATTCCCTGGCTCTATGCACTGGCTGTTCCACATACCTGTGATGCTCTCCTTGCTCAGATGCATTTCCTTCCTTCAACACTCAGCTCAAATCTCTCCTTCTGCTGGAGGACTTTCCTGGCTGCCCACACTCTTCCCCTTCCTTCTGAGATTACATTCCATTTGCACTGTTGTTGTTGTATCCTTTCAGTCATGTCTGACTCTTTATGGCCCCATTTGGGGTTTTCTTGGCAGAGACACTGGTATGGTTTGCCATTTCCTTCTTCAGTTCATTTTACACATGAGGAAACCAAGGCAAACAGGGTTACATGACTTGGCCAGGGTCACACAGCTGGGAAGTGTCTGAGACCAGACTTCGATTCAGGATTCCTGGACTAGGGCTCTATCTACTGCAGCACCACCTAGCTGCCAATTAAAATAATTATTTGTCCTCTGCCCCTCCTCACCTCCAATCCTCTACTTCCATTATAATGAATGCTCCTTGAGGAGCATATATTTGCTGCGTGTGTGTGTGTGTGTGTGTGTGTGTGTGTGTGTGTTCCATGCCTAGGATAGTGCTTGGTGCATAGGAACTTAATAAAAGCATGCTAACTATGGATTTATCTAACATGTGGATGTTTCCAAGTTTCCTTTTCCTCCCTTTTCTCCCTTCTACTGGACACCATTGCTCATTAGCAAATCCATTAGTGGGTAAACAGAGAAAAATAAATCAATTGAAACTCCATTTTGTTCCCTTCTGCATCTTGCTTAGAAGGTTTGGTAAGGGGACAGGTGCCATTTTTTCCCTCCCTGATCAGAAGCCACCCACCCTCTCTCTTTCCCCCTATCATGGTGTTGACTCAATGGGCTGAGGAACAACCCATCTTACTTCCAGTGGTGAGATTTCTGCATTTTTCTTCAGGATGTTTTTGAATCAACAAGCAACCAACCAGCATATATGAAACCCCTCTGGGTACTGCTGCAACAACCAATTCCCAACTTCCAGAAAAACAAGAAAGCAGGTAAACTGAGGCTGGAGAATCAGAGTTAAGGCATACAGCACCCATGCGAACACCCCTCCACATGACAGTAAGTATATTTTCAAAACATTGAATATATTCACATATTTTAAATATATTAATTGAATATTTAATATTCAGCCAAATAAATATATATTCAAAACATTCAATATAGAATATTGATGGGTTACATTTAAAATAAAATCCATCAGTCATAACCAAGCAGTGACACACCCATGATCCCCATCACCTATATTATACAGAGTCCTCAGAGTGACTCCAAAACCCTTCATGAGTACCTTTAAACTGACTTGGAATTGAGTTCCTGCTTTGTTCTTTAAATACACTCACATACATTCTCTTTCTCTCAAAAAAAAAAAAAAGTCTATTAACATGAACCCTGAGAATAATAGACAAGGCCTGAAATTCTGGTGGGAGGTTTTTTTTTCCCCTGCTTCATATAATATGCATCTCAAAAGCATGAAATTATAGAATTTCTATGAATTTAAATGATGTGTCCCAGGCAATAGATTGATTTCTTTGCTTTTCTTTTAAAAACATATAAAAAAGGGGGCAGCTAGGTGGCGCAGTAGATAGAACACCAGCCCTGGAGTCGGGAGGACCTGAGTTCAAATCCGGCCTCAGACACTTAACACTTATTAGCTGTGTGACCCTGGGCAAGTCACTTAACCCCAATTGCCTCACTAAAACCAAACCAAAAAAACATATAAAAAAGAATCTAAGACTATGGGTGAGCCTATTAAAGGTCAACTTTGGTGGCTGAAATTTAGATTTGCCCCCCCCCCTTGGAAAATTTCTCATTGGTCCTCCAGCCCTTAGTTAATTCTCAAAGTAGAAAGAACTAAATCCAGGTAGAGGGCTCTGCCTACAAGAAATCCTTAGCAGTTCAACAGCTATTTCAAAGATTCATAGAATGAGAGAATCTCACTCAGAGCTGTACTATTTCCTGTGTTAACTGTAGGCAAACTCCCTACCTTCTCTGACTTCTTCTTGCTTCATCGGTTAAAAGAATGGAAAGAAAGTTGGCTCTGCTGATCAGGGAACTGATTGGTTGGAAGCCCAGCCCTGTTTCTTTCTACCTGTGAGACCTTGAACAAGTCACTGAACTGCTCAGGGCCTGTTTTCTCATTTGCAAAATAAGAGGGTTGGGTCAGATGACCTGTGAAGGCCCTTTCTGGTCAATGAAATGTGGAGAGTGAGATGAGGCCATGTCTAAGGTCCCCATCAGCTCCAAATCTACACTTCTACATCACTTGGTCTCTCTTGTTCTAGTTTCCTCCTCCACTGATTCACTACACATGCATGAAATGCCTACTATGTGCCAGATGCTCATCTATAAAGTGAGGAGAGTGGAACAATTAAGAGATCTCTAAGCTCCCTCCTAGCTCTGAAATTGTGTCATAATTCTTTTTATAAAATTAACTACTTCCTGCTTCAAAATTGTAGGTGGATCACCCATTCCCCTTACTGTAGTGCTTTGGATGCTAAACACTTTTATGGCCTCCCAAAGGGTGATTAAACTCCCTTGTTTCTTGGTCAGTGTCTGACAATAAAGTATGTGATAGGCATCAGTTACTCCAGTGCTGGCACAGTGTGTCCTACAGAGAAAGGCCGGCTTCCAGGGAGGTGTGAGCAGTGAGATAGCGCCTCTTCTCTCCATTCCTATTGATCTCATTTGAGCCATTTCAACACAGATGCAAACAAATAATTTATGACTGATAGAGGATAGACTTGGAGCTGCTGGGGGATTAGGAAGAGAGAGGAGAGAGAGGGCAGGGAGAAAGAGGGAGGGAGGAGAAGCAGAGGCAGAGACAGAGGCAGGAAAACAGGTGGGGAGAGACAGAGAAAAAGAGAAACTCTGAGAGAGAAAGGAAAGGAGACAAAGACACAGAGATTTAGAGACAGAGAGGAAAGGAGCGAGAGGGACGGAGGGAAAGACAGAGAAAGAGAGACAAAGTCTAAGATTGAGAGACAAAGAAGAAAGGGAGAGGGAAAGAGGGAGAGAGGAAGAGATGGAGAGAGGGAGAGAGGGAAAGAGGGAGAGACAGAGAGGGAGGGAGGGGGAGTTATCCTTACTGAACCATGTTCCAGCGTACAGGATGGGCAGGCTGTGCACCGAACATTTCTTTTCCCTAATCCGAAGGCTTAATGACAGCACAGTAGATGAGAAGTCATTGGTTAGTGTCCCCCTTGCTGTCCATCCCTACACACAAACAGACGCCCACATGGCTGTTCAGCCAATCCACAGTACCCCAGAGCTTGTTGTTCACTCAGAGGACTCTCAGTCCCTGCTTAGGGCTTGTGGTCTCCCCGCCACACCCCCCAACCCCAGGCCCACTGTCTGATGTCTAATGTGCCTCGATTTAGTGGCTTCAAGAAAGGAACTCCGATGCTAACTCCAGACAGTTATAAAGTTCAACCAAGTCCTAAAAAGCTTCGTCATGGCCCTCCTAAGTGCAAACATGATTTCTCAGGTAATTCGTAATTCGTTAATGGCTCCCCTGCAGGATTTTAGCTGGTGTAAGCACCATTACTGTCTTGTGGAGAATTGAGAGACATTCTTCCCGAAATGATGGTGGCTGGGCAATTCATTGCAAAACTTTACTCTCCATTAGCAGATGGCTGAATTAAAAAAAAATTTCCAATTATAAAAACATGTCGCAACTTGTGATTTCAGGGACCGTTGAAAGAGTTTGACCTCCAGAGAAGGCACAAGGAGAAACAAAACTGTTTACTGGAGGCCTGCTTCAGAAATTAGTGTGTTCATTCAAGGCCTGGGGATCTCTATTGTACCGTTCACTTAAAAAAAAACACACACCCAGTAGTAGTGTGTAATTTAAAATGTCAGAAAATGGTAATAAAAGGGTGGAGAGTGTTTTTTTTTTCTTCTGCCCAGTAATTATGCTGCAACATTAAGGTTATAAGATATACAATAAAAAATGACAGCTATTGAGTATTTTTTTTTTTGGTCATCTAAATTTCATGCACTTGGCAAAGGCTATTGCTGAACACACACACGCACACACACACACACACACACACACACACACAAACACACCGTGAAATCCATCCATGGCTGTGACAGCGTGGACATCACCCATATGGGGTTGGTTCCAGCCTTGGTCACAAAAGGAAGTCTTCTCACTTGGGTTGCTCATCTGTTTCAGATTAAGGGGGACCGGGGGAGCCTCTATTCACTAGAGTAAAAGGAAGTGCCCTGTACTCTTGTAAATCTAATCTAAAATGATTATATACATAAGACAAGCCATTATGCCTAAAAAAGGAAGTGTTTATAGATGTTTAATAAAAATGTCCATGAAAGAAGCGCTCGCCAGGCTCCTCAGAGACTAGAGAATAGAAGGAAGAATGCTGTTCTACAGGGAGGGGAGGGGCAGGCACTAAAATATGGAACCACAGGCATTTGAAGATTTTTCAGCCATTTTTGAAGGCAGGATTGGTAGAGTGGGGACAGCTCTGGACTTGGTGTCATGTCAACAAGACCTGAATTTGTGGGGTAGGAGAAGAAGCCTGGCCCTATCTAGAGGACCCCACTTCTGATACTCAGCCCCTTGAGGACTTTGGGCAAGTCACTCCAATTCCCTGGGACTTTGTTTCCTCCTCTGTAAAATAAGGGGGTTGGACCAGATGGCCTAGGTGATCCCTGTCAGCTCTAAATCTATCATCCTGTGAAGTCCCAGCTTCAAGGTTAATGGCCAAAGGCAGTATGGTGGGGAAACAAAAAACACTGAACTTAGAATCAAAGGACATAAGTTCAAAACCCAGCTCTTCCACTCACGACCTGTGTGACTCCAGCTCTTTTTGGTATCAGGCTTGTCCCTTGTAAAGTAAGAGGAGTGGACCAGCTGGCCTCTAAGGTCCCTTCCAGATGATGCTGGGAATATGAGCCTCCAGCATCTCCTTAGGAAGGACCTGCTAAGTCGTGACAGGGTCTTTGTTGAGTATCTATCACTATTCTGCTTTCTGTACATTTTCTGGAGAATTAACGTCTAACAACCAGATGTCACATTTCCTTTGGCTCATAGATTCCTGCAATCATTCTCTGCTTCCTATGCCTTCTGCCAGCAGCTCTAAAGGAAGAGTTGAAGGCATGGAACAGAGATCTGTGCAGACAACATGAAGTAAGAAACGCTTGTCTACAGAAAGATTATTTAAATTTGGCAGGTTCTAGCTGAATTTCTGGTAATAGAATGGATGTTATCCTGTGGTATTTATATGGCATTCGATGCTCCAATTGCTTTACAACTACCAATTACTTACTGCTCTAAATATCCCCAGGAGGTGCTGGTGTATTATTATACCCATTTTATTGGCAGAGGAACCAAAGTTAAGTGGCTCCTCCTAGGTCATAGACCACAAAGAAGGTAGAGCAGAGACTCAAAAGATTTCTTCAGCCAAGCCCAGCCTTACCCTGATACTGGTCTGTACCTCTGAAGGCTGGGAAACTCCAAGGAAATAGAGAATACAGAGGTTAGAACTGTTATTCCCTAGGATAAGATTAACTCAAGGCATGCTTCCATATTGAGTTTCAGCACTTGTACATAGCAGAGAACTCTAAGGACCTTTCCCATGTAGAGAGAGGCGTTTCACTCTATGGAAAGATTGATAAGGAATGTCACGTCTAGGTGAATTCCCCAAGTGGTTAAAGCTCATTCCCTTGAAGTGATAAACTTTTTAAAAATCTGGAAAAAAGTCTGTTGTTAGTTACAATCTTTCTAAAGTGAATTTCTTTTCCAACACATAGATGAGGGACCACAGATGAGGTGTAGTGTATATAATGTCAGATACAGTCAATATATTTCTTGGTTTCATTGAATTGATCCCCCCCTTTAAAAAAAAAAAAACTGTTTACAGGCTAAGGCTCCCTAACTTGTAGGGGAGGTGAGAGGGACATGTTGAGAACTTCCTGTCACAGAAGTACAAAAGACACAAATTTAACAAAAATAACTTCTTTGACCTTTTAAACCTGGGTTCTCTTGAGCTTTGTATTGTGGAGCCACTTGGCAGTGAGTCTAATGAAACCTATGAAACCTGCTCACGGTAACAGGTGGTTGTTGTTGTTGTTTTTCATTCACAAAATAAAATACTTAGAATTGCAAAGGAAACAAATCATATAAAGGTATCAAAATATTTTAAAAATAAGTTCACAGACCCTGGTTAGAATTTCTGTTTTAAACTGAGTATCCTGATCCTGATTTAAGCTTTTCTTGCTGATTAATAACCATTAGTAAAAGACTTGAATGTTTTAGACTCTGAAGCAACAAAGAACTTGCCCCTAAACTAAATGTCCCCACTTTTATGGCCAGGTTTTCTCTTCTAGGTATCAGCTTCCTTCTGTTTTTTCTCTTTGATGACAGGTAGCAGATACCATTTCTTGCCCTGTCAGAGTCCCTCCCCCTCCCCAGTAGTCCCTTCTTGTCTGCTTAAGATGGGACTTCTTATTTTCTGTACACCAGGAAACCAGCTAATTATGTTTATTTTACCTTGAGTGTTTCCTATGACCCCTAAACAATGGGTTTTGTGTTTCATCTTTCAATTTACTACTCAAAAACCCTCTTTCCACTTACTTCTGGGCTTGAGATTGTTTGCTAGGTGGGGGAAATTGCTGGTTGCTATGGCTAAGGAGGCTGTTATTGTAATCAGTGTACTAACTCCCAAAGCAACCTCACTCCTCAATATGACTTTGGCTATCACCAAATGACTCTCAATTTTACATTCCCAGACCTGATCTCTCACCTAACTTCCTGCTCATCCTGCCAATTCCTCTAATGGAACTGACCAGACACCCCTGAAACTTGTCATCTCCTAAATTATCCTTATTATCTTCCCCTGCAGACCAACTCGCTTTCTCAATTTTTCTATTTCTGTCAGTTACATGATTATTTTTCCTAACTCATAGGCTAGAAATCTTGTCATTTTTATCATCTCTTCCCTTACCTTTATTCAACTTATCTATTCTGTTCTTTACCCCTTATATCAGATCTGTCACTAAGTCCTGTCCTTTCTTCCTTTGAAATATGTGTCAGACTTTCTCCTTCGTTTCACAGGGTCATTGATCGGAGAGGTACAAGGACCTTAGAGAATATGGGTTTAACCCTTTCACTTAAGAGGAGACTGAGACCCAGAGAAGTCCAGCACTTGTTCACTTGAGTGCTAACTAGCCAAAAAAGGATTCAAAGGTGGGTGTTCTAATGACAACTCCCCTGCTCTTTACTCCCCTGCACAATTCTCTTACCACCATCTTACACCATCTCATCCACTAATTCTTGGATTCCTATAATGACCTAACAGTAGCTTCTCTGATTCCAGACCTCCTCTCTTCTAAAACATTCTTCATTTTTCCTGAAAGGCTGCTCTCTTGAATGTAAATGCCTCATGAGTAGGGACTGTTTCATTCTTTGATTAAAAGAGGTAATAATATATGTAAAGCACTTTGCAAAATTTGAAGCATCAGATAAATGCTAGTTTGTTCTTGTTGTTATATACCTAAGTCGAGTTAACAGACATTTATTATTTATTACTACTATGTGCTCGACACTGTGCTAAGCACTGGGGATACAAAGAAAAACAAACCATCTTTGCCCTCAAGGAGCTCCTAGTCTAATAGGGGAGATGACATGCAAGCATCTATGTAGAAACAAGAGATAAGTTGGAGCTACTCTCAGGGGGATTGGGAAAGGCTCCTTGCAGAAGGCAGATTTTAGCTGGGGCTGGGAGGAAGCCAAGGAATCCAGAAGGAGATGAGGTGGCAGGATATTCCAGGCATGGGGGACAAAAACAATGGCAATGCCCAGAGTTGGGAGATGGAGCATTTGTGTGAGGAAGAACAAGAAGGCCAGTGTCACAGGATCACAGAGTAAAGGCAGAGGGCATGCTCAGTGCTCAGCACAGAACCTGCTTACTAAGTCTTTGTTGATGATGGATTGATTTCCTCATGTCACTCAGCTTCACAAGAACCACCCATGGTTCCCTACTGCCAAATGCCCCTTGACATTCTTCTATCCTAGTTTTTATTTCAAAGTAAAATCATGTGATCCAAGATGATTACAAAGGATACCATGTTTAAAAATGCTGTTTCCCAGGGCAGCTAGGTGGAGCAGTGGACAAAGCACCAGCCCTGGATTCAGGAGGACCTGAGTTCAAATCCAGCCTCAGACACTTGACACTTAACTAGCTGTGTGATCCTAGGCAAGTCACTTAACCCTCATTGCCCTGCAAAAAAAAATAAATAAAAAGTAATAAAAATGCTGTCCCCCCCAGATAGAGATCTGATGAACTCTGAGTGCACATCAAAACATATATGTATTTTTTACTTTCTTTGTTTCTTCCTTTTTTTTACAACCTCCCTAATATGGAAATGTTTTGCATGACTTCACATGTATAATTGATATTATATTGCCTACCTTCTTGATGGGTGAGGGAAGGTCAGAGGGGAAAGAGAATATGGAACTCAAAAACAAAAAATGAAAACAAAATATTATCTGCTTATAACCATTTGTATGGAAAGTATACTTGCACAGAGAAGACACATTATAATAAAATTACTTTTAAAATTATTTAAAGATTCTTCATCCAGTTGATACCCTTGGCTCTTCACTCAAGTGACATACCTATTCCTTCCTAGCAAAGAGACAGGATTCTATTATGAGCCCCAGGACCTCAGGACATCCCCAGAAGAGCCTTTGTAAAAGCACTTTGGGATTAGAGAGCACCATCCTTCTAGATAGCTCCAGGCCTTTTCACATCAATTATCTCCTATTATCCTCATAAAGTTCCTCCTACGTTTTATTATCCTATTTTATAGATGGAGAAACTGAGGCATGGAGCAGCTAGGTGACTTATCACTTGCCAAGTACTGCCCATTCCACCTTTACAACATCTCTTATATAAATCTCCTTCTCTACACACACACACACACACACACACACACACCCCACCCTATTCCACTGCCTGAATTACTGAGGCCAGATTGGAATTCATGTAGAGGAAGCTTGTTCTATTCACTTCCCCATCTAGCTGCTCCTATCCACTGAAGGAAAACGATATTTCACTTTCAAACTAGTGTTTTAATGTCCAGTGAGTCCTCTCTGGCCCTTAGCCACAGCAACATCGCCTTCTGGATGTCCTCCAATTTATGAATGGTCTTCCAGAAATTTAGCACCCATCAGCAACCATAACACTCTGGTTGTGAGCTGACCTGGAAGTGAGTGCAACCTCACTTGGCAGAAGCCGGTTTGTTTTAAAATTTCTTTTATTGTAAACTTAATAACCACCAACAAACACAAACCTTTCAAGCTAACAGAGGAGAACAGGAAAGAGGGATATGGGAGAAAATGCAAACTTCTGTTACAAGTTGTATTCTTTACAGAAGTATATTTGTTCAGTTTGGTAGAGTAGTAAGGAAAAAAACCACCACTTCTCTATTTGAGTTCTCCTAGACCTATTTTTGCTTCTGTGTACTTTAAAAAATGTTTCCTTAATGCCCTTTCCCCCATTATTTCTCATTATCTGATGCCTCTTGTTACAAATATGCTGAATCAAGCAAACACGTTGACCAGGTTTGGAAAGGCCTATGTCATTGTGACCTCGTCCATCTGCCTTCTACCAAGAGGCAAGAGCCATGCGGCACACAAATCATCCTTGCTTTGGTCTGAGCTTCCCCTGATGATTGTGGCCCCTGTGCAAACTGTCCTCCTGGCTCTCCCTCCCTCTCTCTTATCTTTCAAAGGTCACCAACCATAGGCAGCTAGGTGGCGCAGTGGATAGAGCACCAGCCCTGGAGTCAAGAGAACCTGAGTTCAAATCCAGCCTCAGATACTTGCCAACTTACTAACTGTGTGACCCTGGGCAAGTCACTTAACCCCAATTGCCTCACCGAAAAAAGAAAAAAAGAAAAAAAAAAGGTCAGCAACCTTCATTCCATATGCACATCTACAAGTTCCTTCATCTGAGACTAGTGATCTGAACTTATCAAAGGCTGCTAGGCTTCTCTTGTGTGGGCTAGGTGGTGCCATAGTGCACAGAGCACCAGGGCTGAAGTCAAGGAAGACTCATCATCTCCCTAAGTTCAACTCTTCCCTCAGACACAGGGCAAGTCACTTCACCCTGTTTGCCTCAGTTTCCTCATTTGGAAAATGAGCTGAAGAAGGTGCATGGCAAACCACTCTAGTATCTCTGCCAAGAAAACCCCAAATGGGGTCACGGAGAGCTGGACATGACTGAAAAACAGCAGGCTTTTCTTACTGTCTCTTCCCTTAAGAATCCACTCTTCCTTAATCATATTTGCGCTGAACTTTTCTGCCCTCCAAATAATCCTCCTTGAAGAAGTAACTATGGTAAATGACCATGCTTACTTGGCAGAATATAACTAAGTTAGAGAAAGTTTCTTTTTTTATGGAGCAGAAACAACTATTTTTTTTTTTTAAATCACACCAGGTACAGCTTCCTGACACAGAGATCTACATGACCTAACTTGAGCTTCCTCTCCTCTGTTCATCTGCTACCTATGAGAGAAACACAATGAAGTCATGGGGCCAAACAATCAATCAACAAAGACTTATTACAAGTGATAGGGGCTGTGCCAGCTGCTGGGAATAATCTCTACTGGGAAGGAGTGCCTGTATAAAGTACCTATATAATCTATGCAGCATCAATATCAAGCTAATAATACAAACATATACAGTGTAGTTAAATATAAGGAAGTCTGGGAGAGAGGGCACTCACTAGCAGTTAGGGGGATGGGAGGAGGAGGAGCAAGAGGGTGAATGAAGGGGAGGAGAAAAACGAGCTGATTAATCCAACCTCAGGCTCTTCCAGAAGAAAGATTTAAGTGTGTCTGCTTAGTGACACCCAGTCACAGAGTTGGTGAAAGCAATATTGCCCATAAATAGCCTCAGAAAGTCTCAAGTTTGGGAAAACATGTCAATTAAAAAGATTCCTGTAGAAACATTGTCCGCACACCTCCACCCTAGCAAGGCAGTCTTGAGTTCTATCAACATGGTGCCTGTTTGCCAAGTTTGTCGGAAGGAATGTCTAACTTCTACAGAATTTATTCATCTCTGACCACATCTAGAGCATTGCCCTTGGTGGCTCTGTTATGTCTGACACGGGTCATGTATCCTCACCTCATTGAGGTGATAGAGGTCCTTTCTGGATGAGGCAAATTCTGAGCAATTTCTCTATGACCCTCTGCTCCTCTGTAGCTGTGTGGCGGGCTGTCTGTTTCTTCTCTCTCTCTCTCTCTCTCTCTCTGTTTCTTTCTCTGTCTCTGTCTCTGTCTCTCTCTCTCTCTCACACACACACACACACACACACACACACACACACACACACTCATCCTCTCTTCAGGATCCTGGGACTTAACTATCTTTGGCACCTAACTTAATTCAAGTCAAGATCTGTAAATATAATGATGTATGATGCTAGTTCCCTCTGGTAAGAATTCCACTGACACATTTCATGCACAAAGGCATAGCATGACTCCTGAAAAGCTGGCAAGAATTGGTCAAATGGTGTTTCTATTTGCAGACTCTGAGTACATCTCCAACACACTGCTCTAAATTGCACCTGCTCATTCAAGGACATCCTCCTCCTGACCTTCAGCCCCCATCCTCATCCTTGGCCCATCCTCCATGGAGCAGAGGTGACCGGCTGGTCTGCTGACCCTCTATTTCCTTGTGGTTCTGCCCTGTGGCCACATCAAAGGGGTCAGGGCCTTCTCAGAGTATCTGGGCCTAGAGGAAGTCAAGGTGACCGCTTGGGATTCCCTCAGTTACTGAAGCAAAAATTTAAATAAGAAGTGAATTTTACAATTTCTATTACACAAAAAGTGGAGATTTTGCTACTTGTAAAAAGCCCCCATCTTTACAATTAGACTGACACCAGCTAAGTTGCACACAGGTGTTAAGGATCATAGGTCTAGATCTGGAACTGAAGAGAACCTCAGAGGAACCTACAGTCTTATAGATGAGGAAACTAAAGGCCAAGTTCTGGTGACTTACCCAAGGTCATACAGCTAATAAAGGTCAGAAATGGGATTTTAACCAGGATCTTTTGATGCCAGAAACAATACTTTTGTTACCCAGCAGGACATCCTGCCTCCCTTATCCCTTAGCTGTCATTATAAAGATACTTACTCTCTGTCAGCACAATGATTTGGCATATAAATTCAATCAGGATGAATGATTCTTTACATGTATAACCCTCACCGGAGGCAACAAAACTGTGCGGCTTGCTGAATTTCATGACCCACTTAATCAAAAGCTGGAGTTGACCTCCACCCCAAAGCAATCAGAAGCCTATTTTGGTGGAACACCACAGCTGGCAAAAACCGACAGTAACTTCTACTAAGAGCCAAGGAAGCAGCATGCTACAGTATAATTAAAACCTAATGAATTCGAATCCAAGCATTTATTGATCACCTACTGTGATCACGAGGAGCTCACTTGGAATTAAACAAACCCGAGGTTCTAGCTTTTGAAAAGAATGTCCCCTGCCTTTGGATGGACTTGGGAATCAGACTGTGAACTTTCCTTTCAAGAATCCTAATTGAATTCTCATTTCTACCACTTCTATCTGACTCACCATCAGCTGCTTTTTCTAGTCCCAGTGAGGAGACAGTCACACTTCCTCCTTCTCTCATTCTGACAAACAGCCCCCATAATTGCTAGACGGCTGGCAGGGGTGAGAGGCAGAGCCCACCTGGGGAAACTGACCTCATGACCTTGGCCTATATTAGTCTAGGGTTCTAATCAGCTGAGCTGCCTGGCTAATTACAAGAGAGTCAACCCAATAATTCACAAACTCTGTTCCATGAGAACCTCTGAAACACATTAACCTGCAGAATGGCTTTATTGCAGAAACTCAGCAGTGGCAGCCTGGGGATCTATGGGCTGGGGATGCCCCCAGAATATGGAGAGAATGGAGACATTCAGCAAGGTCTTAAAGAAAGGATGCTTTCCCAGCTGTTGCTAAGTAATCAATTAAAACACATCTTGGATGATTTGCCCATTAGGACTGAACTCTTGAAGTTTTTATTGGGTGCCTGCCATGCCACCAGCACAATGCCAGGTTCTTTAGGGGGACAGCTACAAAGGAGGCGCAAGGAATTAAGCTAGGCTGAGGAAGAATAAGAGACACATCGACTCACATTACCCAGAAAATCAGTGGGATGGGATTTCTAAGCAGAAGAGTGGTTGCTTTTAGAAGATGATTCTGAAGGCTGGGCAAAGGATGATTTGGAGAAAGGAGAGACCAGAGGCAGGGAGAGGAGCTGGGAGGCTGGGCAGGCAGTGCTGAAGGTTGGAAGTACAATGGTGGCTGTGTGAGTGGTGGGGGATTCTGTGAAGAGGAATCCCCAGGACTTGGTGAGTGATTGGCTGTGAGGAGGAGGGCAGGGAAAGATTCCAGGCTGCAGACTTGGAATGGCAGGGTTACCATTGAGAGAAATTGGGAAACTTGCTCAATGACCTTTAGGGGCTCCCAGATGAAATACAAAGTGCTTGGCCAGGCTGGCACACACATCCCTCCATACTCTTCCAACATCAGCTTCATCCTTCTCCTTCATCTCCTCTCTGTTCCAGCCACACTGGACTCTGCTCACTGCTCTCTTGTCTCCTTCAGAGAAGCAGTGTGGCATAGTGGGAAGGCTATGGCTGGTGCAGGCAGGGGAGCTGGGTTCAAATTCCCACTGTGAGACCTTGGGCAAGAAGCATCAACTCGATGGGCCTCAGTTTCCTCTGCTCTCAAGTGAGGGGTTTAAACTGGATGGTTTCTAAGGTCCCTTCTAGCTCCATGACCCATGACCCTGCCCTCCCCTGTCTCTGAGAATTTCATAGTTTCCTCCTATGTGTGTATCCCTAACTACTGAAATCCTTCCCCTCCTCCAAAGCCCCGCTACAAAACTGTCCACCACGCGGTCATTTGGTGTTGGTTTGAGGACCTCTAGGGAAAAGGAAGTCTGTAAGCTCTTGGTTCCATCCAGTCCATTTTATATAAAATCTAGGCTTCCGGTGTTCTTAATTCTGCCTTTAGGGGCCAAGCAGAATAAAGCTAATCCCTCAGAGAAGAATGGGTCTCCAAATGTTTGAATTGAATTATTCTTCCTATCCTAGCCAAAGATAGAGAGTTGACCCAGATACCCCCAAAAGACCTGGATTCAAGTCTCACCTTTGACCTTGAGCCAGTTGGTTAGCCTTTTTAGTGACCTGTGCAACTCTCCAAGACTTTAAGGTTCAGAGACAATAGCAACCTACAAGGGGAAGAGGAATGAGTCCCCCTTATCAGTGAAATCATTGTTCCAGTCCCTATCTCTATCACAACACCAAGAAGACACAAGTCCTCCACCAGCCACAACACAACATCCATACGTGGAACCATTGTTTACAGCAAATAGAAACATTTTCAACACTGGATAAGTTCCCTTATTCTGGCAATATACTTTCCAGGGATGTACACATAGATGATGAGGTTGACACACTCTGCCAGAGCCAGCTCAGTGTTTGGGAGGCTCTGAAGGAAAGTGTGGGAGAGAAGAGGTATTAGACTGACTACCAAACTGAAGGTCCACAGAGCCCTCATGCTGACCTTGTTTTGTTGTATACCTGTGAAACTTGGATAGTCTGCCAATGCCATGCCTGGAAACTGAATTGCTTCCATCTGAATTGTCTTAGGAAGATTCTGAAGATCAGGCAAGATAAGGTAGGGGACACTGAGCTGAACTTTCAAGCATTTACACTCCACTGCAGAGAGTGCAACTACAATGGGGTGGCCATTTTGTTCAAATGCCAAAGCCTAAAAGACTATAAGTGATCACACATATGCCAGAAGAAATGATACAAGGACACTCTCAAGGACTCTCTGAAGAACTTTGGAATCAATTGTGAGACATGAGAGACCAGGACACAGGACCACCCAGCACAGCATGCCCAAATCAGAGAAGGCACTGTGCTCTATGGGCAAAGCAGAATTGCAGCAGTTGAAGAGAAATGTAAGATGCACAAATTCACCTCAAATGTTCATATGGACTATTTGTGCCTGACTTGTGGTAGAGCCTTCGGAGCTCCTATCAGTCTGATCAGCTAGTCAGAGGCACTGCACTCTGACCCCAACATAGTGATATCATTTTGGTCCTCTATGAGCATGAAGGATAACAATCATCTCTATCATAAGCAATAGCAGATTTACAAACAACTTTGAGACTTTAAGGTTTGCCAAAAATTTAGGCTTTTTAAAATTAATTTGAGAAAAGGCAACCTAATTAACCCTATCTGGGGGTTACATATTGTAGGTGCAGAACTGTCCAAAGCAAGGGTTGCCTCCCCCACCCCAGAATTCTGCCCACTTTCAAGAGTACTATTGAGCTATCTACAAGTATATCTATAACAATACAACCCTGCTTTATCAGTGGGTCTTTTAATTGCTTGGAGAGCCTCCGGATGAATTACATTATTTACCAAACAGAAGATAGGACAAGAAACACAGATGAGATCTCAAGGTCTTTAGGAATTTCCAGCTCAAATCTTTGCTAAACCTGGTGCTATGGCAAACATCCCATTTCTTTGTTCAATTCGTTAATGCTAGCAATTGCTTGTAAGGAAATCTGAGTGGGTTTCCTCAAGTCTACACCATTGCCCCATCATCCAGACCAGAGAATCATAGCATGTTCCCAATGCTACAACAATGCCCTTCCAGCCCTTTCAGGAATAAGAATGCCTTCGATATTTATGAAGGATCTGAATTATTATGAATTCCAAGAAAAAGTAGCATGTTTCTTCTGTTATCAGAACCAATCTTCCTCCATCCTCCCACCCCCATTAAATTATAGTAAAGTACAGTATCATTGATGGGTTCCATATAACAAAGTCTTTTCCTATTCTTTTCTCCTTCAATGAAACACATTACAATGGTCTTGTGGTCTCATTATTGGCAAATCACTCACAATATCTACTTTTAGAGAAAATTGCAGTCTCATCTATCTGGAATCTGGACAGCAAAGAGACTCAAAATAACCACATTTTAAAAAGACATTACTAGACAATGAATGCCATGTAGCCCAATATACTGATAACTATAAGACTTTACAAGACTTTTACATACCTTCTGGATCACCAAAAGGATGTTAAATTATGTTCAACATTTGTGTGTGTGTGTGTGTGTGTGTACTAAGAGCATTTCTTCTACTTCTTTAAAAACACTATGATGCATGAGATGTTGATAAATTGACTTCAAGCACTACATTTTATGTGAGTCTTTCTCCCCAAAATGCATGTGTTTTCCCCTCCCCCCAAATTATCTTATATGGAGGTATTATATAAAGGCAGTGGGGCAGTGGGGTAGGGGAAAGAGAGCCAACCTTGGAACCAGGAAGACCTGGGTTCAAATCTTGCTTCTGACATATACTGGCTATGTAAACTGGGAGGCTCAGTGAGCTGCATGAGGCCTATAACACTCATGACTGTGACCCTAACTGGGTTAAAATATAGTTCCCATATAATTGTAATGTGTTGATATATTATTATTTGTGACATTTAAAAATCTAAATGTGTGGTTGCCTTAAATTGGAAGCTTTAGCACCAGTCTTTGGGCATTAAGCATTTATTAAAGCATACCAGGTATTCACGTGGAGTTCAGAAAGTTTAAGAAAAGGCCTGTCTAGCCTAGAGCTCCAGCCTAGTCGTGTTCTTCCTCAATTCCCCCTCCCCCCCCCATGAGCCTGTTTCAATCACGAACTCCTCCCAAACTGAGTGTGGAAGCTCTTTATAGATCTGGAGCAGAGGCGGTCCTTACACACTGCTTCAAGCTGATTGGTTGGCATCATCCAAATCCATTGGTTCACTGGACTTGAAGGTGGTCTCGAGTTGAGTTCAAAATCCGTAGCTTCTGAGAACAATAACTCCTTAAGGGCTGGCCAGTTGTGGTCTCAATTTAATCAACCTTAACTAGGTTTACAGACTCTTAGTCTCAACCAATTCAATCAATTCTAAATCAATCTTCAGGTGGGGCTCCTGGGTGTCTGCCAAATTCCATTATTTTATCACATATTATTATTAATAACAGAAATATATAAGTACGTGTGGTTTTCTAAGTCAATATGTCACCTGCAACTCTCTAAGAAGTAAGTTGCCAAGAAGGTACTGACCTGCATTAGCAGGGACTTTCCTCATCTGGGAGCAAGAATGAAATCACAGCTCCAGTCCCTACTCCTATTTATCATGGATATATTTATGTGTTAGGGCAGCTAGGTGGTGTTAGCCTTAGAGTCAGGAGGTCCTGAGTTCAAATCTAGCCTCAGACACTCACTAGCCGTGAGATCCTGAGAAGTCACTTAACCCTATTTGCCTCAGTTTCCTCATCTGTAAATTGAGCTGGAGAAGAAAATGGCAAACCACTCTAGTATTTTGCCAAGAAACCCCAAATAGGGTCACAGAGAGTAGGACATGACTGAAATGACACAGCATTTGCTTGTTGCTTCTGCTTTGAATGTAATTAGGGGCAGGGACCCTTTCATTTTTGTCTTTGATTCTCCAGCACCTAGAATAGTACCCACCACACACAGTATGTGCTTAATAAAGGTTTGTTGATTGACTGATTAAACAAATTAAATCAATAGGAATGCTCAACTTGCCACCTTTCAGATAAACAAGAATGGAACTGAATAGTAGCCTAAATAGAATAATATAAAATAGTTTTATGTCATTTATTGAATAAACAGAATTTAAGGGGTTCATAAGAGGTAGCAGGTCATAGTGGGAAAGGGTTCAAGACTTACAGTTGGAAGAAAACTGATACGATTCCTGCCTCTTATACTTAATAATTGTGGATCAGCCATTTCACCTGACTGGGTCTCAGTTTTCTTATTTATTAAATGAGAATCACAATACCTGATACATTTACCTCATGAATTCCACCTGCCTCCCCCACCCCAGGATCAAATGAGATCATGTATGTAAAGTGCTTCACAAAAATGAAGGTACCACCTGAATATTAGGTAAGAGGTAGTGTGGCATAGTGGGGAGAGAAGGGCCTTGGAGTCAGGAAGGACTTGGGGTCATGCCTCTGACTCTCCTCAAGGCAGGTCACCTCTGTGTCCCCAAGGCTTCTCTAAGTGCCACAGTGGAGTTGGATCCACCTGCAAGGATGGAGGGAGTTTCCACACAAGGTGTTCCATAAATAGAAAAAAATCACAAGTTTGGACAGACACATACATGACACATGGAGAAGTAAATGGAGAAATGAATGAATTTGAGCTCTTCTTAGTCTGTTACTGTACCCACCTGTCTCTTATCAGCATGACCTTGCCCTCCCCCATCCATTAGTCTTCAGTGTCATTATTCTCACGTTTAGGATGGAATGGCATGTACTGGGTGGGGGGCAGGGGGAAAGGTGGTACAATCCCATTCCAGTCTGACCTAGGGCACAGTTAGCCCTGGCTCTTCCCAGGAAGCATTGACAATTCACTCCCTTGGAAATCACTATCATCCCAGTAGTTTAAGAGGGACTGTCCTGAGCCCGGGGGTTCATCTGACACTTGATTTCTTTATGAAACAAACAGTACAACAAATCCACAGCCACACCAGGCAGGCATGTGCTCACTGTACTATAATATAATGGAGAAGCATAAATGTTAAATGTTGGTTATTATGCTCAGTCTTCTCCTTGGGGTTCCTGAATGCTGGAAATACAATAAACCGAATTCTCCTCTCCAGGGGTTACAGGTATTGTGCCCTAGAATAGAATACTGACTGTAGGGAGCAGCACAGACTCAGAAGAGGAGCTCACATTTCTATGGAGTATGAGAAGCAATTTTCTCAAAAACAACCTGTGAGCTACATAATATCTGATTTTCCACATTTTGTAGAAGAAATTCACCCTCTGAAACCTTTGTGATCTTGAACAAGTCAGTCAGCCTGTTTCCTCATCTGCAAAATGAGGAACTTACACTAATGGATTAAATGGACAGTGGAAAGAGCATAGGACCTGGAGTCAGGAAGACCTGAGTTCAAATCCAGCCTCAGACACTTAATAGCTGTGTGACCCCAAGGAAGTGAAAATCATCCATCATAGTCAAAATTTTATGGCGTTATAAAAATGAGGTGCTTTACCACCTCAGTGTTGGGACCATGTGGATGAACGTTATCATTATCAAAATAGCTAAACAACCATGCAATGAACCAGATTCTGTAGCCTCCATTGACAAGCTCCTCTGAGGCCCCTTCATGGTGTGGCAGTGACTCTGAACTCACAACAGCTACGCCAAGGGTGGCCAAGTTCTGGTAGGTCCTACCATGCTGGGAAGGCTTCCAGTATCAGCCTAGAGGCAGACTGTCAGCTGAAAATCAGCCCAGCTGGGCAGAAAGGCTCACCACCAGAAGGCTGGCCAAGAAGATTTGATTGGTTTTTGGCCACAAGAAACCTTTTTGTGGGGTGGGATGGGGAAGAAGAGGAGGGGTTGGGAAGAGAGTGAAATCTGTATTGATGGAGGCCTCTCTAGGAAGCCCTTCTCCAAAAATCCTTTGTATAAATTTGTATTTATTCTTTTTTTAGACATTCTATTTATAATTCTATATATGCTTGCCATCTCCTCCAGTAAGAGGTAAACCCACGTGATTAGGGACTGTGGCATTTCTTGACTTTGTCAACTTGATACACCCACCCCAAAAGCATCATGGAGCTCTTCAAATATGGAAGCCAGGAAAGATGTGTCCAGTTTAGAGCTTCCAGGCACCAGCACTGACCTAAGATGCCGGGGGAAGGGCAGAGTATAAGAGAGGGATGAAAATAGAGCGGGGCCATAGGAGTCTCCTGTGTGTCAGAAGTGGGCCCAGGAATGGGCTCTGGCTCTGGGGAGGCCAGGCTCTGTTCTCCCTTCACTTGTATTCACCAAACAGCCCTGATGCATTCTGGGGAAGCTATCTCTCTCAATGAGATGTTATTGTGACATCTAATCCATCTTGGCAGCAAGGCTGGGCTACTCTAGAGGAGATGACCAGTGACACATCACTCTGAGTAGAGCTGATGTCCCTGGGAGCGGCATGTCCACTGGCTGACCATCATGGGAATCAATTTCAAGGCCAATTTGGTGAAGATAGAGCCCAGCACTCTATTCATTTGGCAAGAAGACTCATCCCAGCAGAATTCCGGTGCCCTTCAGGGCACAGTGGTAAGGGTGAGTGTGGGAGAGGAGAAGAGGGTAAGAACCCAGAGATAAGGAAAGGGTCCTTCTGCCTACACCTAGGCAATCAGAATTTGAAGTGGAAGCTAAGGAAGCAACATTTCCATTCAAGTTTACAAGCATGACATCTAATTCCCCTGGACTGAGGTCACTGATGGTGCTGCAGTGCACAGAATTCTGAGCCTGGAGTCAGGGAGACCTAAGTGCAAATCTGACCTCAGACACTTACTATCTGGGCAGCCTCAGGCAAGTCACTTAATCTTTGTGTGCTTCAGGTTCTGCAACTGAAAAATGGGGGTAATAATTGTACCTCCATCCCAGGGTTGTTGTGAGGATCAAATGAGATAATATTTGCAAACATTTCGCAAACTAAAGAACTATATAAATATGAGCTATTATTATTATTATTATTGAGGAAGAGATACAGAAATTACTGCATCTGGGTAAATTTTAAGCTACGGGTTTTTACACGAGGGCTACATATTTATGTTACTCTAAGTCAATATTTATTTTTAAAATAACACCATTATCTGAGAATAATTCAATGAATGTTTATTATGTATCTCCTACATGGGAAGCCCTATGAATAAAACAAGAGATTCTTAAAACTACACAGAGTTTTAACTAGGAAGAGGCAACTGGAGCTTTGTCCCAAGTGTTGGCATAGAGAGGAGGTGCAGTTTCTCCCCAAGCAAAGAAACTTGGCAACAGTAAAAGGTTATGTCTACCAATTTTATATAACTATATACCCAGGGTTTCTCTGGCAAAAAGTGGTCATGAGTGGACAACGTATAAGGAGCCCTGACCTAGATAAGCCTCAGCCAATCAGGATAAACTTTGGGCTCAAATGTTCCATGATTTCTTTGAATAAACAAGGCACAATCAAAATGAACTCTTTAATTAGGAAAGCAGAGTAATCAACCCCGTGCAACAAGGCTGCTCCCTTTAATCCCTATAAAGGAAACAGTGACACTTGGTAACAAGATTTTTGGCCCTGTTATTTCCCAGAACAGACTGATCTAAGAATAGAAAAGACAATGCTAACTTAGATGCTTTGGGCAATCGTTCAGAAATACAAGGATACACAGAGGGGTGAGAGGCTGAACAGGGGCCAGGGAGAAGGCAGGAAGAAGAGAGAGTAAAAGACAGGATGAGAGGGAGGGGAAAAGAGAAGAGAATAAAAAATCATAGGGAAGAGAGGAGTGAAAAGGAAAATGAAGAAGGCTGAGGGCTACAGGCCCCATAGATATTTTTCAAAGTATTGAAACGAATTAGTGGGCTAGAATTCAACCCCTCACAAGTACCCAGCATTTGGACAGCGGCAGAGCTCACCCTTAGGTTAGTTGCACATCTGTGCTTGGCTACAGAGAATCTGAACAACTTCTCTAGGTTGTCCCACAGATCTGCGATGTTCACCTTTCTCATTTCTGCCTCTTAGACTCCCTGGCTTTGTCTGACACTCAGCTCAAGTGTCATATTCTGCAGGATACCTGCCAATGCCTAAATTATCCCTGTTCTCTTCCTCCTCTTCAAATGATCATATTCATCGTGCTCATGTTCAACAATCTACAAGTTATACGCCAGTGAACTGCAAGCTCCCTGACGGTAAGGACCATTTTTCTTTTCGCCTTCTTATTCTCAAGGCCGAGCTTGCTTGTACCTTCCACACAGCAGAAGCTTAATAAATGCTTGTTGGAATGTATTAACCTCAGAAATACAGGCGATTCAGGAGGGGAAAAATCACAGGCTAATAAGCTTGGAATGGAGGGGGCATTGGATAGCTTCCAAAGATTCTTAACTTAGGGTTTGTGACTTTGTTGGTAGTGTTGGTTTTAAAATTATAAAAATCCAGTACAATTTGTTTCCTTTGAAATACTATTTTGTTGGGGCAGCTAGGTGGCACAGTGGATAAAACACCGGCCCTGGATTAAGGAAAACCTGAGTTGAAATCCAGTCTCAGACACTTGACACTTACTAGCTGTGTGACCTTGGGCAAGTCACTTAACCCCAATTGCCTCACCCCCCCAAAAAAAAGTAAAAGAAAGAAATACTATTTTGCTTTCTACATTTAAGAACATTATTCTAGACTTTACCAGTTTGCCCAGGGGACCTATGCTATGAAAAGATTAGAAACCCATGATCTATCTAGTCCAACTTTTTATTTTAGAGATGAGCAAACTGAAGACCAGAGAAGTTAAATTTTCTGTAGATAGTAAATAACAGAGTTGAGACTCTCCAAAACTGGTTCCCTTCCATTCAACCAGCTGCATCTCAAGGTAATGACTGTGAGAACTTTGGATAGGAAGCAGTTGGTGACCACTCCCAAATATAACATTCCAGCATGATGCCCATAGGCATCATGGCCCAGATAAAGAGCCAAACTGGAGCTAGAGGATCTCAACTCAGATCTTGGCTCTGCCATTGGCAACCTTGGGACCTTTGTGACCTTGACCAAGTCATTTAAACTTTGGGGGCCTCAGTTTCCTCACTTGTAAAATATGGAGATTGAACCAAAGGATTCTTCTTGCTCTAACTCTGTGATCCTGCATCATACAGATTATATCCTTCTCCCCATCCCATCCCCGACTCACTTGTTGAAGCCAAGGATGCTTACTACTCGAGTTCCCCTGGAGAAGTCACTTAACTTCCTCCTCTACAGAATGAGAGGGGCTGTGCTAGATGGCTGCTGAGGTCCCTTCACTGTCACCCCAGCACCTAGAACAATGTCTTGTATAGCTAGGGGCTTAATGAGTGCTTTAGGATTGGGTTGGAGCCTACAAAGTTCCCATTGTCACCATGACAAAGGGGTGAGGAATCTGTGAACCTGTTCTTCCTCTTGGCTTCACCATTTCTGTCAGGGGCACCACTATTAACACCAAGGTTGGGAAGGCTGGAGATGGGGTAAGTCTCTACTCTGTCCTCGCATATTTAATCAGTTAACAAGTCCTGACAATTCCACCCCTGCAGCAGCTCTCACATCCATTCCTTCCTTCAGATTGCCTTGGATATCACATTAACCTTATTTCATCTAAATAAAAACACTGCAGGGGCTGGGATTGAAGGAGAGAATAAGCTTCCAATGTGATCTGATTTTATCTGTGCTGTTAAAGATGGCCCTATTAGAGGTTTGCATCATCCTACTGGTTCAAGGCAAGGACTGTCATTGGCTCTTCTTTGTGTCCCTGTAATTTATCATGGTGTCTGGCACATAGTAGGTGCTTAATAAGTGTTTATTGACTGACTGACTGAAATAAGCCAGCTTCCTATACGCAGAATTGAACAGGAAAGGATCATAGATTGAAAGGTAGAAGAGGCCGTGGGACTGATCATACCCAGATCTCTTACACATGAAGAAGTGCCTAAAATTCAGGGAAGTAAAAATAACTTGCTCAAAGTCACAGATTTGAACTCAGCACATAGGATTCCAAATGTAGAGCTCTTTCTGGAATACCCACCAACTCTTAACCCAAGCCACCCACCAGCTGATTTCTGCCAACCCACCTACTACACATATGCCCCTTCGATCTCCAGCAATGTTCTGTGAGGAAAACCAAACTGGCTCTATGCTATCTCAGTCAGAACCACATAAAGTCCATCCTGGGGATGCTAGCCCCACTACCATCCTGCCCACTGAGTGGCCTGGCATTTGACGTTTTTATTAAACTGGATCTTCTCCTCCTGCATACTCTCTCCTCCCTGGGTTTTTGAGACTTCTCACTCTTGTTTCTCCCTCTAAATCTCATTATCAGCCTCCTTTACCAGGTCTACATCCTTTTCAAAACCTGCAGGTCAAGGCTCTTCTCTCTCATTGGGTAATCTCCTCAGCTTCCATAATTACCATCTCTACGAAAATGATGTCCAGGTCTATATATCCAAATGCAGTTTCTCCTCTAAACTCCAATTTTTCATTCAGCATGTCACCAAATCCTCTCCTCTCCCAGTCTTCCCCAATAGCATTGAGGTGTCTGGGTCGCTATTCCTCATCTGGTGCCATGGGAGCTGAGTTCAAACATACAATGCTTTGACTAAATCCTAAACCAATGCCTTCGGGAAGAAGCAGTTCTCAAGACAATTAAAGCATCTCAGGAAGATAAACATAAACAAAGACTGTAGTCAGGAGTAGGTTCCCTAGGGTCTCCAGAGTAATCCACCAAAGTTCTAAATACTATTTGTATTCTCTTTTTGCCCAAAGAGTCTCATAGCTGGGTCCTAGATCCATCCATCTGGGAACAAAGTAAACCCAATCCGCCCCAGGTTTGTCCCATGATTTCTTTGTTTGCAAGAGTCCACGTTGCTACTTTGGGAGTATGGGGTGGATTAGGGGACTAACTCACATGTCCCCACCTCCACCAATATCCTGGTCTACAACATGATGCCACCACCCAGTCACCCAGGCTCCCAACCTCAGTTTCATCCTTGACCCCTCAACCTCTCCCCCAAGGCCTGTCCACTCTACCTTTGCACATCTCTTGCATGTGCTTCCTTCTCTCCTCTGACACTAGAACCTCATCCCTCATGCTTGGACTATTGCTGTAGACGCCCAAGTGGCTCCCTGACTCTAGGCTCTCCCTACTCTAGTCTTTCTTCACTATAAAATCCTTTAGCCTTAAAGGCTCTTTACCACCTGGCCCCTTCCTGCCTTCCCAGTCTTCTAACACTATGCCCCTCCATATACTTTATGGTCCAGTTCTACTGACTTGCTTGCTGTTCCTTGAAGACAACACTCCCATTTCCCATCCCTGTGCCTTCACCATTGTTGATCCCCATGCCTGGGACACTGGTTTAGTCAGTGGTTCTTGGGGCTTGTAAACTTGTGGTATACACACACATGTGTATGTATGTGTGTATGTGTGTATTTAATAATTGCATTTCAGTATCATGTTTCCTTTGTAATCCTATATATTCTATTTTACACATTTAAAAGCATGATCCTGAGATATAGGCTTCACTGGGTTGACTACCAAAAGAGCCCATGATAGAAAAAAAGTTGCTCTGTTCTAAATCAATCCTTCTCAGTTAAATCCCAGAGCCTTGGGTTTTTAAAACAAGCATTACCCAAGTTTAGCCCAGGCCGTCAGTCAGAGATGCTATGGTTTTGTTTTGCTTAACAGGTTTCGGGAAGTAGGGATTGTGGCTCGAGTGTTTATGTTAATCAGTTGTGTTAAAACAAAAGTTAGCAATAAAAAATAATGAATTAATAATGTTGTCGAGAAATGGCCAGCATTGACCTGTACAGAGATTTTTGGTATCAAGGAAACAACAAAGCAGAGGATAGAAGAGCACATCTTTCTACTGAGCTGTGAGGTGAGCAAATCCCTTTGAATCAATTCTCACAACTAGGAGCCTTATCAATATTCTCCCATATCTGAGGCATGGAGAGGTGTAAGGACCTTGGCCAGGGACAGACAGGAAGGATGCCAATCACTCATCCAGCATACAGACCAGGCCTGTAGAGACCAAATCTAGCATTTTCCCCCATCACAATGAGCTGCTCCCCCCCCCCCCCCCGCCCCTTCTCTAATCCCAGCTCATCCATGTCCAGTATTTCTGAGGACGGATGCAGAATTTGAGCAGTGACATGGAATGGGGCAGAGGAGGAGGGTTAGGGGGGAAAGATAGCTCATTGGCTTTAGACTCAGGAAGACTTTTGATCAAATAAGAAAGATTGCTGGATTTGGAGTCAAAGGTCCTGGGTTCAAATCCCAGCTGGACCAATTATGACCCATGTGAGATTGGGCAAGCCACAACTTCTCAGAGTCCCCATTTTCTCCTCTGTAAAAGCACAGGCTTTGATTGGAGGATCCCTACAGCAATGCTGTCTACAAGAACACTAAACCATTTATAAAGATGTCTGCAGGCAGCTACTGACTTTAAAAACTACATATTAATATCATCTATGTCCTATTGTATTTGTATTTCTTTTGTCAAATATTTCCCAACTACACTTTTTTTTTGTTTTGTTTTTGTTTTAGTGAGGCAATTGGGGTTAAGTGACTTGCCCAGGGTCACACAGCTAGTAAGTGTTAAGTGTCTGAGGCCAGATTTGAACTCAGGTACTCCTGACTCCAGGGCTGGTGCTCTATCCACTGCGCCACCTAGCTGCCTCCCCCCCCCCCAACTACATTTTAATCTGGTCCAGGCTGCTCTCAGGAGTGTTATAAATGATAGGCAGTATGTTTGAACCTCTACTCTTCGGTACCATTAAGCTCGAAATTTAAGACAACCTGATCCTGCCTCCAGCATTTACTTGCTGTGTGTCCCCAAGAGTCATAGAAAGTCTCTGACTTTCACTTGGCTTATCTGCAAAATAGAGGTAATAATAGCCCCCAAGAGGTAGTATATTATAGCGAACATAAAGAGCTGACCTCAGAGCCAGGAAGACCACACCCTGCCTCTGACACATACTGGCTGTGGCTAGTCACATTGGCACTTCATCTTAGCTAGTGCCCCAGGGAAATTCCCAAAGATTACATTTCAAAGCAGTTGCCTATCTACATGGCCACAGTTTTCTCCTGCACAGCTCCATGCTCTAAGGGGTGCATCTTGCCTGGATTGGACCAAGGTCTTGGTAAAGATCACCTTCTTCCGATGGATCAAGTTCAGCTCAGAATTCAAATTCCAAGCCTTCTGTCTCTAGCTTTTCTGAAGTATTTTACCCTTATCAAGTCCAAATGACAATATGATACCCTTGGAGAAAGATTGTTCCTATTATTATCATTGATGTCACCATCATCATTATTTATTATTATCATTATTTTAAAAAGAAACTGACCAGAAAGGAGATTTAGCTGTAGATATGCTGCTGCCTCGGGCAATAAAGATTTGGGAGGATCCTCAGTGAAAGGGTCATGGGAAGATAATTAGCTTTTTGTAAGTAAGGAGAGGGCTAACCAACCGCATCTAAACCACAGAGGAATTCCAGGAGCTTGACACTTTGGAGGAAGGAAGGAGGTGTCCATTATTGTGAGAGGCTTTGGTAATCCGGTATCCATGTAGAATGGAGAAAACATCTAAAACAATTTCCCTTTAGCCAGCTCTGATTGCATTAATACATCACTCCCACAGAATGTTAACCAGGCTCTCAGGATGCTCTAAAGTTTCCCAACCTTCTCACTGAGTCACACTGAATTTGGTGGACTATCATCTAATTTAAATAATATCCAGAGTACTTTAAAAAAAATCATTCCAGGCCCTGCTGGCATTGCTAGGGCATTGGCCCTCAGAGGATAGATTTCACTGTGGTTGGGTGGAGGACCACGCGGTCAATGACTGCACATCATTCTTCACCTCACCTGGGACACCTCTCCACTTGGGCTGACCAGCTCCCCAATTGGTCTTCCTTTATGCTATCTTCTCATGTGGTGGCTTTATCTTCATGCCACAGTAAAGGCTGCTTTTTGCCCCTTTTCCCCATCTCAGCTTTGTGCTAGCCTCTTTATTATTTATTAAACAAGCCACATAATCAGAACCCTTTCCTTTCTTGCATATGGTGCCAGCACTTCCATTTCCACTAGATACTAATAATTAACCTCCTAGGAGATGCTGACTTTGGCTACAGCTTTCTGCCACCTCACATTCAAAAGAAATGTCCTCTCTGGAAGCTGGTAAAGCAGTGTAGTGTTTAAAAGCCAGTGGTTCTTAAAGTACAACTGGGTTGGAGCAAAAGATTTATTGGGCACGGTGGTGGGCTATTGACCAAATCAGTGAATGCCTCCCCATTAGCTTAGGTAGCTGAGCCTGGTGAGGGAGCCAAGTCACAATGGAAACCAAAGAAGGGTGACAGTGGCAGGGACACACTGGGCTCTCTTGGCAGTGCTTAGAGCAATACCTTGCCTGTGTGGAAGGAGGAGTCTCAATAATCAGCCCAGAAAGGCAGGTAGAAGGAATTATTTCATTCTCTGGGTATCTGTACTATCTAGCACACTGCTTGCCTCATAGTGAGGACTTAATAAATGCTTACTGATCGAGTGATTGATTGGATACTGGAGGGATGGCATGGTATGGTAGAAAGGGCAAGGCCCAAGAAGCAATGTGTTCTGGTGGCAAAAGCCCTTGAACCTGGAGTCAGAAGATACCAGGGCTTAAATCACAGAACTTAGAGCTAGATGGGACCTCAGAGAACATTGGATAGGACACCTTCATCTTATACATAAGGAAACTGAGACCCATGGAGTAGTGACTAACCCAAGGTCACAAAGAAAGTGAAAACCACAGCCAGGATTTCAAGGCTGGTATGGATTCAAGAATGAGTGAATATTCAACTTCTCCAGGCTACTAATCTCTACATTGGACCACAGGGAACTCATTTAAACGACCCTTTGAACCTCATTTGGAAAATGGGATTGTGATGTCTGTTACAGGCTGACTTGGAAAGATGAGATGAGCTAAGATGTGTAAAAGCACGTCTCATGTCCTGGAACTAGAGATTTGCCATTTAGAGCTGGAAGGGACATTGGAGTTCATCTTATCTAATCCCCTATTTCCAAATGAGGAAACTTCACAGAGTCAGTCTAATTACAGGTCTTGGCAAATTGTAAGTCACTGTACAAATGCGAAATATTGTCATTCTATTTTGATACTGGAATGGTTTGCCATTTCCTTCTTTAGTGAATTCTGGCAAACAGGGTTAGAGGACTTGCCTAGGGTCACACAGCTAGGACGTTTCTGAGACCAAATCTCTATCCATTGAACCTCCTGGCCACCCCATACAGCCAATTACATGGAAGTAAAACTTTGTTAGGTAATGACTAATGTGGCTTGCCACATGGAGCACACCTCACCTGAGAAGGTTTCACTAACTCCAGCCCAGAGCTGGCTTTAATAGCCAAGTCCTACTGGAGAGAAGCTGATCACCTGGGTCTTTAGGCTACCTGTTCTAAACTCAGCCACCCAGGTGCTGCTGCCACCCTCTACTTCCCTCTGCCTCTGAAGGCTGACACAATAAACCCCCAAGGATTCCATAAACCACACACTCTATAATCAGCCAGGGTCATCTGTAAAATTAGCTGGGCTTTATGGTGGCAAAGAAACACTCCCTAGAAGTTCCATGTTCTGAAGTCAGGTAACTTCCACCTGACAAAGAGAAGCCAGAGGAGGAGGATGGGGGGGAGGTGGGGAGAACGTTCGCAGCATAAGCTTGGCTGGGCAAACTTTGGATGATGGAAGGGGAAGGAATACATTTTGGTGATTTCTTTTGGGGATCTTATTATAAGGAGGTCATTATGGGCAAATCTGAGTTATCAAATTGGCATTTCTAAAACAAATGCATTAGGAGGGTGGCTTTTTACAATTATGAAAATACATCTCATTTTTCTCAGTTTTGAGTGTTTGTATGTGAGTGAACTGCTCTGGAAGCCTTACAGTTCTATAAAACGTTAATTATCATTATTCTTATCATCATCATCATTAGCCAGAGTTGGTTCTGTTTTAGAGCTCCCCTAATTCATTCAAAATGAGAAGCTTTATGAAATCTATTTTTAAAAAATTCTCTCTGCCTTTGATGTTCTTTTTTTTTTTCAGGGCAATGAGAGCTAAGTGACTTGCCCAGGGTCACACAGCTAGTAAGTGTCAAGTTTCTGAGGTCGGATTTGAACTCAGGTCCTCCTGAATTCAGGGCTGGTGCTTATCCACTGTGCCACATAGCTGCCCCCACCTTTCATGTTTAAGAAGCATACCATAGGACCATAAAGCTAGAAGTGCAAGAGACTTCAGATGCCATCAGTGCAACCTTTTCATTTTACAGATGGGGGATCTGAGGCCCAGAGAGATGTACGTGATTTGCTTCTTTAGCCTCAGCCATCCAGCTCCAATTCCATCAATTTATGCCACTGGCCTGTTTTTTATATTTCACTACATGACCTCATTAAATCACACAAGAGCCCTGAGAATCATGGTTAACCTCATCTTACAGATAAGGAAAGTGAGCTTCAGAGGTGATTTCACCAAGGTCACAGGGCTGGGAGGTGGTAGAGTTTCTATTTGACTCAGGTATTGCTGATCCATTTTAAGCACACCTCCTATTATACCACCCTGTTTATAAACATGGTGCCATCTTTATTATTTATTCAGCCAACTATACCATCCTATTCAAGGGCAGCAGCTAGGCCCTGGAATCAGAACGTGAGCTCAAATCCGGCCTCCAACACTGACTAGCTGTGTGACTCCTGAGCAAGTCACTTCATCCTGTCTGCCTCAGTTTCCTCATCTGTAAAATGAGCTGGAGAAGGAAATGGCAAAACTGCTCCAAATGGGGTCACAGAGGCTGAGATGACTTAACAACAGTAACCGCCATCCTATTCCAGCGAGGCAGCTCCTAGAACAGAACAGTACTTATGGCCAAAACATATACTTGAATCTGAAGACTGGGGGTGGGGTTAAGGGATATTTCCATGGCATAAACACTCAATGATGCAGCCATTCTGGAAAGTGATCTGCAATGATGAAGTGACTAAAATGTCCATACCCTTTGACACAGAGATTCCACTAACAGACACATACCCCAAGAAACTCATTGACAAAAGGAAAGGCTCCAAATTCACCAAAAAATATGTATAACAGCATTTTTTGTGATAGCAAAAAACTAGAAACAAAGTAGATGCCCATCAGCTGGGGTATGACTACATAAATTCTGGTGCATGCATGTAATGGCTACTGTGTTGTATATATTATTACTGTGTTATATGAAATGATGACTATGAAAAAAATGTTGAAAAGCATGGGAAGATTTCTATGAACTGATGCAAAGCCAGGAAAAAATACTCAATAACATAACAATGAAAATAGAAAGATCAACAGCCACAAATAAATCAAAACTGAATTTTGTTAAATTACAAAAATAAGTGTGGCCCCAAAAACATAACATGAGAACACATTTCCTAGCATCTTTGCAGAAACTCAGGTTCACAGGTGTGGAACTTTGAAAATAACATCGGATTTTTTTTTCAGTGTGTGGATTGGTTAGGCAGACATTTTTTCTTTTTAAATTTTCTTTTGAATTTATGGAATAAAACAAGTGTTTCCATAACATAGTACAATAAAAAGATGATTGCATATGAAACTGTAAATCTACTAGGTACAACTTGCTGATTCTTTCAAATATACAATGAAATTATCAACTAAATTTATTTTCTTTTCTACCCATTCCCCCCATCTTTTGTTATTAGAGATGAGAAGGATATGAGGGAAATGTAGATGATTTAAAAGAACACAGTAATGCTTCCTTTTTGAGATTAAGTTTAAATATTCTTCCTTGGTGGGTTGTGATTAGAGCAGGGTAGCAAGGCCTCTTTACCAAGGTGACAAAATTTATCAGGTCCTGACAACCTTTGTATTCCTTTAGCAGGCAGACAAGCTTAGTCTAGTAGTTAACATAGGCAGCAGCTACCAGATACCCTCCCCCTGACTACACTCTATGTAAGGCTTTCTTGGGTTCAGGTCCTTGCCTCCCCTCCTCCAAGCTCCCTTCTCTGGTGGTGAGTGACCATCCCCCTAGAGACCTCCTTCCTTCATTCTGGAGTCTGTCTCCCCCATACCTGGGAGTATTCAGAGTTTCTTTGTATATAAAACAACTTCCCAAGGTTTGAGGTCTCTGCCCTCCCCCACTAAAATTGTTTTTTAAAAAATGATTTGAAGACACCTTTCTGGCTGCTTGCCCTGGGCACCTGGCTTGCTAGCTAAAGCTCTGCTGCCCAGAGCAGGGAGGACAAAGAGACTGGATGGATGTTTCTCCAAGTCTCTGGCTTCCTTCCACCTGGAGGCTGCAAGTTCCTTAATAAGCTCATTCTGGCAAATAACAAAAAGCTGGTCTTTCCCAGCCTCCTCATCTTTCTGGATAGTGACCATGGCTTCTGCTTCTCCAGCTTAGCTCAGCTTCTCAGGGTTGAGCCCTTCAATGGCTGCATCCCTGTTCGACCTTTGCTTTCTTGATTAAGAGGGGCCTTATCTCGGCCCCCCCCCCTCCATTCCCCACGTCCTCTTTGGAACCTGCAGGGTTTGTTCTCTCTCAGCCCCAGACTTTGTTGTCTGGGCACTTTTCTTGCTAAGCTCTCTTCACTTTGTGCCTTGAGCCTTCCCCAAAATTAGGAAGCATAAAACAAAGCTCCTACCAAGTCCCATTTCCAGATCTCATTTAGCCTGAAAGGAGATTTTTGCTGTTACAATTCAATTGGATTTTTAATAAACATTTATTAAGCATTTATGTGAATAGCACTAGGAATGTAAATGATGCCAATAACGGCAGCCTGGTGACTTTCATGGCTTGGCTTTTCCATATTAAATAGGCTTTCCATTGCCTGGCCTCTGCTGCTTACTAAGCATGCCCTTGAATGTGTTCAATTCTCTTGGCCTCCATTTTGCCACCTATACAATGGGAATAGTGCTTTCTTCACTGCCTTCCTGTGATAGTACATCAGGATGTGGATCAGACCTTGGGTTTTCATAGGCTACAGCGGAACCCAAGTGCTGGTAGGTCCTGACACACTGCAAAGCATTGGGGTGTGGGCCAAGTGAGGGGGCTTCTTGTTCTATCAGAGGAGCTCCATTATAGAATGGATCAACCCCCACCCCAAGCTTGGCCACTGAACTCACCAAGGCCATCTAGTGCAGGAGTCTGGAGCCCTTAAAAATCCAATAATTCTCATTGCTTTTCTTGGTAAGCCTCTACATGTTATTTTATGCATTTTCAAACATGATTCTGAGGAACTGACAGGCTCACTGACAAGAGACTCCATGACTCACCAAAAGCTAAGAATCCTGGTCTTAAAGGATCTTCACCTTTTACTATAAATGGGGATGGGAAGATGGGGGAGGGGAAGGAGTAGCCACACCCTGGAAATGACAGGACTTTGAAGTCATGAAGTCAGAATTCAGAGGTAAACAATGCAAGGCTCAGACAGATGGAGAAAGGGCATTTCTCTGGCACCATATGCAAATAACTTTGAAAATCTCAAAGTACTCCCGGAGAGATTTGGATTTTTTTTTTACCAGACCTAGGACTTCAGCAGAATAAGGAGCTCCAATTGGAGGGAGAAAACTTCTCTACCAAATGTGCCAGGGTGAGAAAACTGTTTGGCAAATTGAAGCTGGAGAGAGTTACCTAGTGAGCTTCTTGAAGGTCATACAACCAGTATGTGCCAGAAGAAGGATTTGAACCCAAGTCCATTTTCCTGACTCTGAAGCTGGTGAGCTATTTGATCTGGAATACTGCCTCTTACAACAACAACAAATTTGTCTGTTGCCTCCCCAGTTAGATTGTAAGCTCCCCAAGGGCAGGAACCAACTTTTGCTTCTTTTTGCATTCTCAATGCCTGGCATACAGTAAGTGCTTAATAAATGTTTTTGATTGATTCCTTGATCATAGCTAGCGCTTATATAGCTCTTCAGGGTTTACAAAGTGATCTCCATATGATACAACATTGCTATAAATGCTGCCAGTATGGACCTATGATTCATCAGTGTAGGGAGAGCCCTGGTTTGGAAGCTGGTCTGCCACACAGCTATGGGTTTTTTTCTTAGAGCTGCCTGGTGAAACAATGAGAAGTTGGGCAGTTGCCCAGGGTCACAAGTTAGACGCAGCACCTGAACCCAAGAACCTGAACCTTCCTTCAAGGTTTGGCCCAAGCGCCACATCCTCCCTGAATTTTCCCTTGATCCCCATAGTTAGAGGAACATCCATCTGTATCTCTCCCTTCAAGGATGTCTCCTTACCCTCTCTTTGGGCTCCTCCTTCATCTCACAGTCCTCCCAGAGAAGAGCAAACATGTCCCAATAATAACGCATATACCTAGAGAGAGGGATCTGAACTGGGATCCAAACAAGCCAGAACCCAAGAGGTCAGGCTGGGCCAGGAGCCAAGTTCCTTCAGAGAACCAAGACCCAAGAGTGGCAGTTGGCAGATGCAGAGGTTTATCACGCTGGGAGGTTAGCACCAGATCCGAAAACAAGCTAGAAGGAGCCGGCTACATTCATGACTCAACCTGTCTCCACAAAACCATAGTGTCTTGTGGAGGCTGCTTCCTTTCCTACCCTAGCTCTGGGCTGATGGACCAGCATGGGTATGGCCTGAATCTGTAATACTTTTCTTTTCTGACTGGTTTTTAAAAAAGATTTTGATAGGCATAATCCAGTATAATTGGTTTTCCTAGCAATCTTATGTCTTTCATTTTATGCATTCAAAAAGTTGTACCCAACTGCCAGTGGGGGCTGTAACCTACTGTGCTAAGGTATAGCTTGTGGATACTGGCCCTGGTCTCATTCTAAGATGTATTATGATGATCTGTGTAGCCTAGAGGTGCAGCCACTTGCCCAGGGCAATCCAGACAGTCTATATGTCAGAAGTGGGTCTCCAACCAAAGTCCTTCTGTGTCCCAGAGGATTCCTTTCCCCTCTTAGATTGTAAGCTCCTAGAGGCCAGGGACTGTGCTGTTTTTCATCTTAGTGTCTCCCGTCCCTTGGATAAAATTTTGTATGCAGGAAGCATTCAAGAAATATTTGCTGAACTGAATCACATTCTATTGACCACCAGAATATTCACAGACATCTTGTTTTAGTCTTACATAATCCCTGTGGGAACAGAATAATGTTTTATATTAATACTTTGAAAGATTTCATTAGCCGGGGACCTCTCACCCCCTGCCTGGCACATCCACACCACCACCCATGGAGACAGAAATGCTTTCATAAAGCAGAACCGCCTTGGCCAGAACAATTCCTCATCTATTGGCCTCCTTGCAGGGAGCCAGCCTCTCCACACCTAGCTGAGCCAGCTCCCAGACAACAGACCCAGGTTTGTTCATTGCTGGCCCGAGATCCAGGCTTGCCAGTCTAATGGGACCTGCCAGTGCTTGTGTGCTGCTGGCACAGCCTTCCAGAGCCTGACCAGTCCCTCCATGCCACAATGAAGCACTGCAGGAGAGCTATACTGTCAGCTCAAAGCCCATTTTACAGATGGGAAAGTGGAGGCATGGGGTGGGGGGATCTACTTGTTCAAAGCCACCAGACTGGTCAATGATAAAGCCAGAATGGGGACAGCTAGGTGGCACAGTGGATAAAGCACCGGCCCTGGATTCAGGAGGACCTGAGTTCAAATCCAGCCTCAGACACTTGACACTTACTAGCTGTGTGACCCTGGGTAAGTCACTTAACCCTCATTATTGCCATGATGATGATGCCAGAATCACAGGCAGCAATGGGATCTGTCCATGCACCACAGATTTAGGGATCTTTGAGGCCATCTAGTCCAACTTCCTCATTTTGCAGATAAGGAAACTGAGGCATTATAGGATCATAGATTTAGAGCTGCAAAGGACCTTACAGGTCACCTGGTCCAGCCTCTTCATTTTAGAGATAAGTAAATTGAGGCCTGCTGCTAGGGATGGGGATCAGAACTATGATCTCATTGGCAGAAGGAAATAGGAGGTGAAGAGTTTCCTCTCTACTAATGCAGAGCCAAGATTTGTATGCAGGCCTTTCTGGCTTTGGGGCTAGATTTCTATAGGCTATGCTACGTTGTTTCTAAGACCAAGAAAGGGAAAGGGGATTTCCCAAGGTCATACAGATAAAGTCCATAACCTAAGTAACTCCTAAGCCCATGTTTCCTACTTCTCCCCACATCCTGCACCATCCTGCCACCCTCATAGGGCAGGAGGAGAGGTCAGTTCTGAGGTCAATCAAGAGACTTATTCTTCAAAGAGACTAGATGTCAGGATGAATTTGCAACGGCTGCTCCTGGCAATGGAATACTCTCCCTGAAACCTTCCCATAAAAAGTTGGAGTTTCCATCACCCACTGGATATAGGGCTGTATTTGGAGTCAGGCTTGGCCTCATACATTTCATCACTTTGTAGCCATTCTGGAAAGTCACTGAACTGTTCTAAGACCCAGGATCCTCAAATGAAAAATATTGAGGTTGGACTGACCTCTAAAGTCTCTTCTAGCTCAGACTCCATGAGCCAGGGGTCACAGTGGCCTCATCATGAGGTCTCCCCTGACTGTTGACCCTCTCTGCCCTACCGTAGACCTAAACAGTCCCGTGTAAGACCAAAACCAACCCGACTTCAACAGTCAGGAAGTGAGACACTCTACCTTCACCTGTTAGCATGCAAGGCTTAGTCCAAGGCCAGGAAGCCCGGGGGAAAGGATGAAAGGCACAAGTTCAAAGACTCCTCAAGAAATGCTACATATTCTATTTTAAACCCACAACTGAGGCTGTGGGGAAAGTCATTTCTCAAAGGGGTCCCTTCAGAACTGTACTGACTTTAGCAGAGAGCCATTTAAAAAATACATATATGTATTTAAAAAAAAACAAAAGTAGGAAATGCTAGAAATAACTTGAAATAACTCAAATGACTTCTTTTGACACACATACAGGAAGCTATTGTTTGGATTCAAGAGTTTAATTTTAAGAAGCTTTCCCCAGAGCAGTGCTTGGGGAGAGACCAACTCAGGCCAGTGCCTTGGCTGGAGGGATAGGCAGAATTTTTATATGGTATACAGCACATAAAAATGGCTACAAAAATTCTTAATACAATCGCAGCTTGACTTCAAGAACCACAGAGATCTCTAACTTCCTTAAACCTTAAAGCTGTGACGACTTACTCTGTATGTAAATAAACGAGCAATTGACTTCAAGTTTTCTCTAGGACCACATTAAAATATGGCCTAGTGAAAAGACCACTGGCTCTCAAGCCCCCAAACCTGGGTTCAACAACCTGTCTCTGACCTTCCTACTTGCTTAACCTTAGCTGAGTCGCTTGCTTTCTCTGGAGCCTCCCTCTGAGGTTGGATTAGATGCCCTTTGAAGTTCCTTCCAGCTCTAGCTCCATGGCCTCATTTTATCAGATATCTGCAAATTAAAGCTTGTTTTAAATGGACCAAGAGGGCTTACAGTTTAAAGGAATCCCACAGTTAACTAGAGATTCAATGGGGAGTTCATTTTCTAGCTCTGTGAACTCAAATGGATGTATTTTGTGTTTCCTGTGAGCAGGAACTTCTGAAAGTCAAAATGTTTATAAGATCAACAACAACAAATAAATAATTAATGACAATGAGAGCTAACATTTATAAAGCACTTTAAGGTGGGATCCAATTTTAAGATGTTACCCCACCATCTTTATTAACTCCTCACATCATTTTGACAGATGCTAGATGTCACAGTGAATAGAGTGCCCCAGGGCCTGGAGTCAGGAAAGATCTGAGTTCAAATCTGGCCTCAGATACCTACAAGCAGTGTGACCCTGGGCAAGTCCCTTAAACCCCATTTGCCTCAGTTTCCTCATCTGTAAAATGAGCTAGAGAAGGAAATAGCAAACCACTCCAGTATCTTTGCCAAGAAAACACCAAATGGGGTCACTGAGAATCAGACAGAACTGAACAACAATCATTTTGATAAGTAAAGGGACCACTAAGCCTGGACATTACCTCTCCCTCACCAAACCACAAAATACATCTTAAAGTGTCCTTCTCACATCCTAATTTGCTTTAGAATTATTTGCATACCAGTCTCATCACATTTCCAGGTGCTGAGAGAAGAGCTATTTTTTACATTTATGTAAAATTTTGAAGTAAGAATGAATCCTATTATCAAAGATCTTTGCAACTGTATCTCTTAATAATCAGACCACTAGGAAGAGTAGAGGAACCAGTAGTCAGATCTGTTTCTACCTCAATAAAAGAGCATTTATTCATCCTTCACTCACAGAGGGGGACCCCTGGTCACTGCTCACAGTTCCTCTCACCCAGACTATTTTAATGACCTGTAGGTTGTGTAAAAAAAATTAATTATTATAACTAATCTAACCCAGAAAAATTATATATAATTGGATTTATGAAAAATTATAGGTTATATGAAAATGATAAATTTAGAAAAATTATAATTGGGCCGTAAGTCCCTTCGTGGTCGCCATCAAAATGTAGAAATATTTTTAAATTGACTAGCCTAATTTGGGGGGCTAAAGCTGACTGGAGGACTAATCTGGGACTTGTGACTATTTGGCTATCTGATTGCGTTTAATTTAATGTGGGCTGTTGATAAAGTTCCACCACACTGCTCCCAAACTGATAAACTAAAGATTAAGAAGGCTCTTAACTAAATAATCAAAGCAGAGTTTATTTATGAGATACTATTTCAAATTAGGAATACAGGGAAATAAAGTGTACAACCTGACTGCTTTCGTGTGGTCTCTTTCCCACCTGCTGCGCTTGGAACCTCTTGAATACAATAAGGGCCTTAGCCACCTCCGGCCTCAGGGCACGTTACACTTTCCCTGGTTTGTATTAAGGCCTGTAACCTTGTCAGCCCAGTCTCTCCTTTTCCGAGCTGAACTCTCCTCCGTCCTTGTCCGGGCTCCTCTCTAGTCAGCCTCTCTCCTAGTCTGTCCTCGAGTCTCCTCTAGTCTGTCCTCTTCTAGTCAGCCCCCCTTCTTTCTAGTCCGTCCTTGCTCCTTTTCCATCTAGTCTGTCTCCTCTAGTCTCCTTCCTCTCTCCTATCTAACTCCCAGGTCTATATATACCTTTTCTTCTCTCCACTCAAATCTCGGGGCTTCCTTCGCCCCCACAGACCAAGCTAATCCGACAGCCAGAGCTGCAGCTGGTGGGGGTGGGGTGCTCTCGAGCCTTATGCCTCAGCACAGGCCATCCGGGATCCTTCAGATAGCTCCGCTCAGGTCCGAGGGAGCTGGGGGCTTTTCTTCCCCCCAGCTGTCTGACCTGGCGTCTTGTATAGCCTCGGGGCTTTTTTGCTCAGCTGAAGCTGAGGAGGAGGGGGAGACACTCTGAGGGCCTAAGGCTTTCTAATCTCAGCCTAAAGGTAGGGTCCCCAAATCAAAATAAATATGCACAGTTGGTTTGCACTCCTCATGACTCTCCCCACTCCAACCCATCTCCAGATAACCACTAAAAATGATTTTCCTAAAGCACAGGTTTGGTGACACCATTCCTCTCTTTGTTATATTCCTGTGGCTCCCTATCACCTCCAGGAACAGACAACCCGAATGTGGGACAGAACAGTCCTTCACTGCCCAACCCCCACCCAGCTTTCCAGCTTTTATTCATTACTACCCTTTTTATACAGTCTTAATCAGCACAATTGGTTTCCTTACTTTTCTTTACATACAAGGCCCCATCTCCATTCTCTGTGCTATCCTCTGTCCATGTAATGCTCATCTTCTTCCTCTCTGCCTTGAAGAATTACAAGTTTACTTCAAGGCTCAACTCAAGCACTACTTTCTTCCAGCTTACAGTCTTAGAGTAGGAGTGTAGGAGTTCTTAACTCTCTGTGTGTGTGTGTGTGTGTGTGTGTGTGTGTGTGTGTGTGTGTGTGTATTCTGGACTCATGTGGTTGTCTGGGGCAGCTTTTAGACAAACTTGAGGAAATGCTCAATTTCAGTTTTAGGCTAGTGAAAATAAAGATCCCCACACACACACACACACACCACCATTCAAGTCCATGGGCCCAAAGACCCTGACTTCAAAACCTTTAGTTTAGATCAGAGAATCCATGACCCTAAGCTACAAGGTACCTCCAAAGGTGACCTGGTCTAATACCCTCAGATGAGGAAACCAAATTTGAGGGTAGTTCAAGATTTTGCCTAAGTTCCCACAGATACTTGTGTCAGAAGCAGAATTTGAATCCAAGTCCTCTGACCAGGGCCAATGTTGTTTCCATTATGGAGAACACTGTTTATGTCTCTTGCTTTTTAAATATATCCCATTAAAGCAATGAGGAAGAAAAAATCCAGTACTCAAAGGCACCAATAGATTTGGGAGCACACTCACAAGGATGTTACCTCCAGAAATGAAGACCACAGCCTATTCATTCAGACCTACTTATGTCCCATCTCTTTCCTCACCAGTGTTAGTGACTGAGGAGCCACCCAATTCCCTGAGAGCCTTCCTGCCTTCCTCACTTTCTCTTGACACTGAAAGCTGTCCAGTGGAGGACATAGGTTGCCCATTGATTCTTCCTCACAAAGGAAGAATCTTATTTAATTTCACAATAAATTGGTGGATGAGAGACAGACATAGAGAGGAAAAACAGAGGCAGAGAGAAACAAAGAGGAAAAGAGAGGCAGAAACAGAGTTGGGTTGTTTTGAGGGGGTTTGGGACCTATGACTTTGAAGCCCCTGGGGAAGAAACACCCTTAATCAATGCACATAGACAATTGTTCTGGAATTTAACAATCTTGGATTATTGACAAAGATACTGACAGGTTAAATTGCTTACCTTCAGTTACACAGTCAGTATGTGTCAAAGGCAGGACTGGAATCCACATCTTCCTGATTCAAAGGTATGGCACTATACCATGCTTCCTGCCCTGCCCTGCCCTGCCTTATCCCATCCCATCCCATCCCATCCCATCCCATCCCATCCCATCCCATCCCATCCTATGTTATCCTACTTAGCATAATGCTTGGCACATAGTAGGTGCTTTATAAATAAATATGATCAAATAAATGTGATCAACCTTTTTGTCATACCATGTCATATCATGTTTTGTGATACTATAGTATGTTATATGATATACTATGTGTGTTGTGTTATGTCCACATTATGCTATGATATTCATATCATGAAAAGTGTTGAATGATATATGAATGTTATCCAATGGAAAAGAGCTAACCCCGCTACACCTAAGTCCATGCGAGTAGGAGCTGGCCCGTTGGGTTGTGCCCATATGAATTTCCACTGGGTGTGGCATCATCGCCAGGGTGGATAACAGCTCTCTATTGTTTAACTCCAAGATTAGATGATTTAGAACATGTGGGCTGTCACCTCCAAACATGATCAGAAAGCCTTATGAGGAGTTAGGTGAATACCTAGCATTTTGAGCATCTCCTCAGTAAAGTTCTTAGAATAGAGACAATCAATTCTCTTACCACTAAAATTCTACTTGGGTGTCTCATGGTGGCCCTGGGTTCTTGAAGGCTCTTCCAAGAGAACACAAGCTCTGTCTGGCAGGTCCTACTAAATTGGGAAGGTTTTGAGCTGCCTCAGGATCAATGGTATCTCTTGTCTAAGGACCGGGCTACATGAGTATGAAGTGGCTGGCTCATCACCAGAACTGGGGTTGGGCGGTGGCTGTTCAACTATGAATTGTTTTGGCCACAGAAGTTCATGACAATCTTGCTAAAGTGTAGAAGCGCTGGAAATCTCTTTCTGGCAGGAATGCCATACCAGTGAAGCATTCATCTCGGGATGAATTCAAGAGACTACATGGTACCATAGGGCACGGGCCTTGGAATGAAGGTAACCTGGGTTCAAATACCACATCAAACTCTTACCAGTTGTGTGACCCTGGGCAAGCCATTAACATCTATGCCATAAGTCAGCTTCTACTGCATGGATTTTTGGGTAGAAGGAGAAGGCTCTTTTCCATTGTATATTATATCTCTATTATACAATGCTTTTCATAATAGAATACTATGCTGTAACAATCTAATAATATAAAATACATGATAAAAATGTACAATACATTAACACTACTCATAATATATTATATTGTATTATAGTATGTGATAATGTCTCTGGTTTTTCATCTGCAAAATGAGGGGGAAAGTAAACTTAATGATTTTTAAGGTCCCTACAAAATTTGTGATGTGTGACCTTTTTCTTTTATTTGTAAACTGACAAGCACTTATTTTCTCTTTCTCCTACCCCCTCCCACTTTAAAAGTAGAAAAACAGAATCCATGTAACAAATACATATAGTTAAGCAAAAGCAATTCCTACATTGTCCCTGCTGAAAAGGTGACCTCTTTCCAAGATACCAGTGCCTAACAGTCTATCTGTGACCTAAACTGATACTCAGACTAACTTTCTTGTCCAAACATGTGCTTTGACCATCTATCTATTCAGCTCTACCACTTACAGGTCAAGGGGAGGGGGAAGGGGATATGATGCTTTCACTTGGAAGATATGGCTTCAACTCCCAGGATCCTCCTGGTTTGCCCAGCAAATGGAAGCCAATGTGCACACAACCTCTCCCAAGACTGGCTCTTGTCAAGACGATGAATAAAGGAGGCTGCCCAGGGAGTGACTGCTGGCATGGTGCCATCTGCTGATTTGCCCAATCTTCCTTTCTGGCAGAGGGAGGGCTGCCACTGAGGCCAGATTGGCACTAGGTTAGTAACTCTCTTGGAGGTCCTGAGATCATGTGGCTGGCTCTAATTTTCTCTGTAAACCAAAGGGATTACTGACTCACGAGGGTGAAGCCTGCCTGTGCAGCACCTGTTTTGGGTCTACAGGGCCAAGGGAAATGTTCTCAGCATTTGAGAAAGAAACAAAAGCCCCAAACTAGAAAATCCCCCACCTGTACTTGCACCCTTGGCTGGCAAAGGAGTCATGTGTCACAGAATCATTGGATTTCAAAGCCACCATCAGGATCAACCCAAACTCTCTAAAGCAGAGGAAAAGCCTTAACCTGAGATCCACTGACCCTCCCCCACCTCTACCCCCACCATGGGTAGAATTGGGGGGGGGGTCCCTGAACTTGGATGGGGAAAAATATAAAAATCTTGATTTTCACTGACATCTGATCAATGCTTAGCACTTCCTTCAATTATTTAAAAATACTGTTTGGAGAAGAAATCCACAGGATCCCTTCCCTGGACCGCCAAAGGGTTTCATCTCACACACACAGGTTAGGATCCCCTGGCATGAAGAACACCCTTCCAGCAGACCTGACCAGTGGCCATCGAGCCTTTGCCTGAATGCCAGGAGGGAGGGAGAGCTCCCTGCCCCAGAGACAGCTCACTCCACTCTGGGACTGCTCTCTTTTACAAGGAAGCCACAATCCATCAAGCCACAATTGGACTCTTTGCAGTTTCCACTCATTATACCTGGTTCTGTCTTCTGTGGCCAAACAGCATGTGTCTAATCCACCTTCCCCATAATAGCCTCTGGAGCACTGGAAGCTGTCCATCTTGTGCCCCCATGAGCCTTCTCTTCTCTAGACTAACCATGCCCAGTTCCTCCAACTGACTCTCATATGCCATTAACATGAACCCTCTTTTAATACCCTTTCTAGCTAAGGTTAAACCAGTACTATTCCCCAGTGGAGACCTGGCATTTCATAGAGGGCATGATTAAAGAGCACTGGACCATTTCAGATGCAGGGAACCAAAGCTTTACTGGGAAGGGTGACCTAGGAAAGTCACTTAACCTCCATTTTCTTGTACTGTACTATAGTTAGATAACAACATTCATCATACTTGAATCAATAGGTGTCTTTGGAACACAAGGCAGTGTCAAAACAGACTTAGGGGCAAATGACCTCCTTGGCTTTGAGTCCTTGCTCTGACACTCAGTCACGGTTTCTTCACCTGTCAAATGGGGGCAACACCTTTGTACCACCTACTTCACAGAATGGCTGTGAGGACATGCTTTGTAAACTATAAAACCCCTCTAGATACATGAACAAGTGTCAGGCCACTGACATTTTCCTGAAATTAAAATGTCAAGCAAATATAAGTGATATGGACACTAAGGACAAAGAGAGTTGGTGGAAGTCAGAAGAAAGAAAAAAGAAAGAAGGGGGAAAAAAGAAGGAAAGAAAGAAAACCCAAAAAATAAAGGAAGGAAAGAAAGAAGAAAAAAGAAAACTCAAAAAAATGAAGGAAAGAAAGAAAAAGAGGAAGGAAGGAAGGAAGGAAGGAAGGAAGGAAGGAAGGAAGGAAGGAAGAAAGAAAGAAAGAAAGAAAGAAAGAAAGAAAGAAAGAAAGAAAGAAAGAAAGAAAGAAAGAAAGAAAGAAAGAAAGAAAGAAAGAAAGAAAGAAAGAACGAAAGAATGAAAGAAAGAAAGAAAGAAAGAAAGAAAGAAAGAAAGAAAGAAAGAAAGAAAGAAAGAAAGAAAGAAAGAAAGAAAGAAAGAAAGAAAGAAAGAAATTGTGATAACTGCTAAGCCCTGAATTGATGCCTTTTCAGCTTCCTCTTCTGGCTCCGCAAGAGTTTTCCTTTAAACAAAGTTTCTCTCCAGCTCCATAGGCACGTCAATAAGAGATGCCAGGGAATACATAAAATGCGGTGACTTCACAAGGCGGGCCATCAATTTGTTGATCATTAAAGTTGTTGTTAGAGGAAGCACACCACATCAGCTCCATTCAGAATCAATGGCAGAATAAGGACGGGAGATCAAACAAGAGTATGTAAAATATTAACCTGATGTCCTTTTAACTTTCTTTTCTCAATATTTATCATATTTGACCTGCTCAGGAATGGGAAACTCCATTACGAGGTCTTGTGATGAATGCATTGAATGGTGTCCAGGGGCCAGGCTCCGGTTTCTCCAAGCATTTTTCTATCTTCTACCCTAAATGTAGCTCAGCTACATTTTATAGAATCCTTCTCAGTTGATTATTTTTTTTCCTTTTGTTTTCTACAGCAGATAAAGATGAACAGATTAGACCTTTCTCCAGCTGGGGAAGAGCTGGGCTCTGGCTGTTGGATTTCAATCCAACAAGTACTAGCTGAGTCCCTACTATTTGCAGGCACTGTGCTAGGCACTGAGGATACAAAGACAAAAAGGAAATAGCCCTCAAGGGACTTAACCCAGGAAGAAGGGGTTACTTAAGTACCGCATCCAATAGGGTTGTACTGATCCATCCTAACTTGCCACTACTCCTGCCTTCTCCCCTAAATCGACTTTTCATCCTGTCTCCCCCACTAGGATATATGTTCCTTCAGGGGCAGTCACTGTTTTCCCATTTGTTTTTGTCCACCTAGACCTAGAGTGGTGACTGGCACATAGCAGGCACTCAATAAATGCTTGTTGATCGATTGATTCTGCTGAGGTGGGAAACAACATGTAATACAAAACCTCACTGATTAAATGTACCAGTTTTCCAAAAGGAGAAGAGATTAGAAGACAAAGTTCCTTCAGAAAATAAGAATTTTATCCACATGTTCATAGTGCATTGAGTTTATAAAATATACAACAACCCTGTCAGATATTCTCACCCCCATTTTATAGATGGCAAAACTGAATAAAATGACTTACCCAAGGTCACACAGTTAGTAAGTGCTGGAGTAATTCAACAAGGTCCTCTGACTCTTAGCTCAGTATCCTTTCAATTTTACCACTGCCAGTGACCTTGAACTTGCTCCCCGCCCCACACACACATACTCGCCCTTTGTCCCCTCTCAATAACACTGTGAGGCTGACAGCCAATTGCATAATCTCTATTTTACAGATAAAGAAAACTGTAGCATACAGGCTCAGAGTTGGGACTAGGACCCTCATCTTCTGACTCCACATAAGAAGTTCTTTGGAGTCCCTAGTATTTTGGAAGGCCCACTTTCAACATAACCTATGACTTAGAGCCCAAAGTGATGGTATGGAAACATAGGTAGAAAGTAATGGAGTCAAGAGACTTGGGTGCTAGTCCTGACTGATGCTGTAGGGGAAAGGGCACTGCCTTTGGGGGGATGATGAGGATCTGGGTTCAAATCCACCCAGGTCCTACTAGGTAGGTAACCCTGGGCAAGACACTTAGTCACTCTGTGCCTCAGTTATCTCATCTGTAAAATGAGACAGGTTGGTCTCAATGACCTGAGGTCATTTCTAGTGCTCAATCTCTGATCCAAATGCTGGGTATGTGACCCTGAGCAAGTCCCAACTTTCAGTGCTTAGGCACCTTTAGCTCTGTATCTCAGTCTCCCTGGCTGATTCCTTATCTAGATGACCATTTCCTAACTGTTGATGCTCTGTCCTGGTAAGAAGCCATGATTTTTCTCTCTGTGTTTGTGGGTGTGTTTGTGGGTGTGTGTGTGTGACCTTGTCAGCCTCTATTGATTTAATTATCATGTCCATGTTAAGGATTCTCAGATCTATGTATCTGCCCCAGTCTCTCCTCTGGCTGATACATAGCAGCATCTTCCTTGGGAGAAACAGGTATCTGGGAATCGTTGGCACAAATTGAGTCTTCTATCACCAATGGCTTACTGGACATCTCAAAAACAACATGTCTAAAATTGAGCTCATGAGCTTCTCCCCCAAAGCGACACCTCTTCTAATCTTCCTCATTTTGGTAAAAGGCACCTTTTTTTTGAGTCTCCAGGTTGGTAACTTTGGTGTCATCCTCAATTCTTCACTGTCCCTCACCCCACACAGCCAATCAGCTGCCAAATTTGGCCTGTTTCTACCTCCACTAACTCAGCTGCTATCTTAATTCAGGTCCTCATCCCCTCTTGTGTTACTTCAATAGTCTCCTAACTGGCTTCCTTGCCTCCCATCTCTCCCTGGTTCAGTCCATCCTCTAGCTGCCAATTGCTATTTTCTTCAAGTGCAGATATGGCCGTATCATCCCCTGCTCAATGAGTTCCGGTGGCTCCCTATTGCTTCTCTATCAAACACAACCTCCTCACTTTAACTTTTAAAGCCCTTAACAGCTTGAAGAAAATGCTCAATTTCAGTTCCAGGTTAGTGAAAATAAGACCCCTCCAAAATCTATGCATGGAACCTCCAGGGGTTGATAGGCCCAGGTCAAGAACACCTGCTTCAGAAAAACACAGAGCTGGTGTATGTGATCATTTGGATCTTTTGTTCCCAGCATTGCCAAAGAAGATAAGATGACCAGGTTTCTTGTGGCTGCTGAATGAGACAAAGCTCTCAGCAAACAGATGAACCTCTGTCTCATCTCAACCACATAATTAGGTTTGTGTAAAGAAGGCTTTTACAGTTAGAATTTTGGCTTAATCCTTGTTTATGCTCTTTGGAGCTGATCTTAAAACAGTTTGATGTGTTCAGCTTTAGGCTTCAGTTCTTGCCTTAAAATGAAGGTCATCTTCATTCATTTATTAATTAAATGGGACTCACAGTCTTCTGTTTATTCCTGTGTCCCTTGGATTTACCTCCCATTGCTACTTAGAACAGAAAGTCTAAATGTCGACTCTGTTTCCTTGACCATAAAATAGAGATAATAACCGCATTTACCTTGCCGGCTTTTTGTGAGGACCAATTGAGATCATATTTGGCACAATTCCTGGTAGATAGTAGGTGCTATCTAAATGTTTATTCCCTCCCCTTTCCCCTTCCTCACTGCACACCCTCCCACACTCTGTGATCCAGGCAAACTGGCCTTTCTGCTGCTCTTCCCCCATCTCATTCCATCTCCCCTCTCTTTGCTTTATTTAAAGGAATTCCTGGAAAGCACCCCCTCCTCCCCTCCAGCTCAGAGAATTCTAGTTTTCCATTTGCACAGAGTAGGTGTGTCATACACATTTGTTGGATTGAATCCAGGCAAGTGACCTGGGGATTTTCCAAGTCTGCTTGAAGAATCAAACCAACAAGATTCTTCTAATCCCAAGGAATGTGGAAATGAGTGGGGAGTATGAAGATTAAGCTAAAACTCCAACTGAAAAAATAAAGAGCCTTCTTAGCACAAAATCAATTATGTGGTTGAGATGAGACACAGGTTGGTAGCAATTTACTGAGAGGTTTTTCTCAATCAGTGGTCAGGAGAAATCTGGGCAATTTCCTATCTTCTTCAGTCCTGAGCAAATAAAAGAGCCAAATAATCGCATCAGCCAGAGCTGTGTTTTTTTAAAGCAGGGATTCTTAATCAGGGAGGTCCTCTAGGCCTCCCCAGAGGGCCCATGGGTAGATTTAAGGGGGAATGTGAACATACATACACTTGCATGCATGCATACACATGCATATGCATATGTGTGTATGTACACCCACACTTGTACACATATATGCACATGTGTGCATGTACGCATAAACACATGTGTATATACATATAGTAATTTATTTGTTTATTTACACTAACCTCTAACTGACTTTGAGCCTTTTCTTTAGTTGTTTGAGGATATTATTCTGAGGAGTCTATGTGGGGTTTCGCCAAACTATAGAAAGGGTTCTATGATACAGAAAAATCTAGAACCTCTCTCCTAAAGCTAGGTTGTATGGTGGCTGGAAGCAGTGTTGACTTGACTCTCTCTAAAAACCATGCAGTCCTCAAGTGGAATATTCCATGATCGTGAGTTCAAACCCAGCTTTGCATACTGCCTAGTCAGTGACCTTGGGCAAGTCTTTTTTTTTTTTTTTTGGTGGGGCAATAAGGGTTAAGTGACTTTCCCAGGGTCACACAGCTAGTAAGTGTCAAGTGTCTGAGGCCAGATTTGAATTCAGGTCCTTCTGACTCCAGGGCCAGTGCTTTATCCACTGTACCACCTAGCTTCAGGCAAGTCTTTTAACTTGAATCTGACTCATCTATAAAATAAAGATCATAACTGGATAGCACCCCCCTCTCAGAGTTGTGAAAATCAAATGAGTTGATACATATAAAATATTCTGCAAATCTTAAAGCACTAGAATTGTTGGTTCTCATCACCACCACCATCATCATTCTGTAATTTCTGTGTTTAGACTTTTAGGTAAAAAAAAGTCTGACTTACCAACCTTGACCCCAGAGAGGAAACATGCAGAAAACCCCTGCCTCCCTTCTTGGCAGAAGTGAGGGACTAGGGCTGTGTATCGGCTTGTGCTGTTCAGCTAATGCGTTGGTTCATTTTGTTGAATGGCTCCCCCCACCCCTTTCCTCTCTCTTTTTTATTTTTTATTACAGGGAGTGAAAGGGAAGGAAGAGATATATCAGAAAATATGTATAATATGGATGAGAAATTTAAAAGTAAAGGCAGAACAAAAGGCCTGACTGATCAACATTTTATCTGGCCTTTCCTGAACCAATGTCCCCAAGTGTTAGTACTCTTTCTGCCCTGCTCCCGCCAGATCACTTTGGACTTATTTTGCATACTTTCCTCTCCTTGTAGAAGCCACCTCTCCGTGGTTTCCCTAGGTAGAATTCAAGCCCTCTGAGAGCAGAGACTGTCTCATTTTTATATAGTCTACCTAGCACAAAGCCTGGCACATAGGAAACCCTTTATAAAGGCTTGTCGAATGAATGAATGAATGAATGAATGAATCTTCTGGCATTGGAATTTGGAGGGAGGAGGCAGTGAGCATATAAAATGAAAACAGTCTCTGTCCTCAAGAATTTATATGGGGAGGCAGCACAGAACAATATGTACATATATTTTGTTTGTTTGTTTTTGTTTTTTGGTGAGGTAATTGGAGTTAAGCGACTTGCCCCAGGGTCACACAGCTCGTAAGTGTTAAGTGTCTGAGGCTGGATTTGAACTCAGCTCCTCCTGACTCCAGGGCCAGTGCTCTATCCACTGCACCGCCTAGCTGCCCCGTGCATATATATTTTATAAAAAATCTATACAAAGTTAATACAAAGTGACTTCAGTAACTCTCCTTTCATCTCTAGTCCTAGCCGGTTGTTTTGGGGCACTAAAGGTTAATGGTTGACCTATGTAGCTGGTATGTGTCATAGACACATTCCCAGCTCCATCCAATGTATCACATAGCCTCTCGCTGCAGGGCAGAGGGAACCCTAGATTTGGAGCTCAAAGAAACTTGGAAGGCACAATGTATAATGCCCCTCACTTAACAGAAGAGGAAGCTTAGGCTCTGGGAGGTTAATTAGGAGACTTACCCAAGATCACCCAGGTAGGAAGCATCAGAGGTAAGATTTGAACCCAGGTCATCTGGCAACAGATGCCATGTTGGACCAGCAGCCTAACGCTCAAGGCATCTGACTACAATTAGTGAAAGCCTTGGGCCTACATGCCTTTCAAAACAGCTGAATACTCCAGGACAGAGGGTCCATTCCACCCAAATAAATGCTTTCTCCCTGAGTCACTCATTCCCCGGATCTGGAATGTGCCCTTATCCAATACAGCCTTGAATTCTTGTTTGGAGCAGAGGGTGAAAGCATGTGCTCTTCTCCCAAGCTTCAGCTCCCTCACACCTTAGCCTCCAACCCCACTGGTCTTTGTTAGTTCGCCAGCATCCCTCCTCTCGGACATCTGTTCTATCGCTTCCACCAAGGAGCCTCCAGAGTCCGTGCCCAGACTGCCTTGCCACCTCCAGCAAGAGGCACATGTCCACTCTGTGCCTCTCTCCCTAGTTATTTCCTTCTCAACCTCTGCCTCAACAAGTGTCCGAGCCCCACACAAGCTGTCAGGGACAGATGCTACATGAAAAGAGGAAATTGGAATCAAAGACTGCAGCTTTTTCATTGAATACAACCTCAACGCCAAATAGTGAGGCATGAGATGGATCCTGACTTGCAAACACCTCCAGCTTTCAAAATGAATGGATCGGTTCAGGTTAATAAGCAACTTATTCGTTTTTAACAATGTTCATCTCAGTGGGCGGCTAGGTGGCACAGTGGATAAAGCACCGGCCCTGGATTCAGGAGAACCTGAGTTCAAATCCAGCCTCAGACACTTGAAACTTACTAGCTGTGTGACCCTGGGCAAGTCACTTAACCCACATTGCCCCACAAAACAAACAAACAAACAAACAAAAATGTTCATCTTTTCTCCTTGCTGTAAACAATCATTACTCTGCACTAGGAAATACCTTTGCATTAGCAGACCAACCTTTCCACTGGGCTTCCTCTTAATCCCTCTCCAGGTGCCTGAGCTTGTGGCCATTGGTCTATTTCTTTCCAGTCAAGCCCTGCACAAGGCCTGCTAGTGCTTTTTCCTCTCCTTCCCTCCTAGCGCCAAGAGTTCATCTACCCCATCTCCTCTAGTCATGTCTTAATTTTCCATTCTGATTTCTTTTTTCTCTCCCCCCACCCACCCCACACTCTTGTTAATTAAAGGCCAGCTGAAGGCCCAGCTGCTATTCACACTTTAAATGGCTGAGATTTTAGTCTATTATAAAGAGCTTCGGGGATTGAGGGAGAAAGACACATGGATTCGGAGAAAAAAGGGAACACTTCAGAGGGACAAAGGACAGAGAAAAGGAATCTCGGAGCTGAAGATAATAAAATGGAGCCAATCTCTTTCAGGCGCTCTTCACTTGAGGTTCATGGACCAGGGGCTGCAAAGAGATTTCAGAGGTTTCATGGACTTAGTGAAAGTAAAAAGACATCTTTATTTTCACTAACCTCTCACTAAATCTCGCCTTTTTTCCAATGATGAATTTTGAAAACAGATACATTTTTCTGAGAAGGGGTCCTCAGGGCTTCCCCTATCTGATAAGGCAGTCCATAACAACAGAAAGGTGAAGAACTGCTCATAGATGTGAACAATCCATGCCGTGCGAGTACTTAAGAAAAACCTTCTAAATTGAATTAAGTTGCCTCAAAGCACCATTAAAAATCTTTAACTTCCTCTATAGCTGGCTCCACAGTGGAAGACTTGGCCCTGGTTCTTTAAGATTCCTGATGAACATCTCTAACTTTCAATTCAATTCAATTCAACAAATATTTTATTAAGCATATCCTGTGAAAATGGCGCCATTCTGAGAAATGGGCATGGAAACACAATGAAACAAAGTCCTTGCCTTCTGGGAGTTTCTGTTCTGTTGAGGGGGATGGATATGTGTGCAACATTCATAGAGATAAGTAAATAGACGTTGACTTGAGGATGGAAGGAACAGTGACAACTGGGAGTGTAGGGAAAGGCTTCTCTGGGAAGGAGGCACCACGGCTGAGACTGGAAGGAATTATGGGATTCAAAGAGGTCAAAGTAAGAAGTGAGTTTATCATAGGCATCAGGGACAGCCTGGGCAAAGGCCAAGAGACAGGATATGGAATGTCAAGATTGGAGACCAACTAACAAGAGCTAGTTTAACAAGAACATACCATATGGGAAGCACAATGACAGGAAATGAGTCTGAAAGGCAGGTTTGAATCAGATCATGGGGGGCTTTTAATGAGCAGTGGAAAGGGACTAGTGATAGAATTAAAGGACTTGGGTTTAAATCCTACCTCTTTCATTCACTACTTGTGTGACCTTAGGTGAGTCATTTAACTTTCAGTGGGTTTCAGTTTCCATAACTGTAAAATGGGGAGCTTGGCTTCAGTGCCTTCTGAGGTCCCTTCTTGCTCTAGATCCTATAAAATGCCAGGCTGTGGAAGAGGCAATGGGGAATCACTGAAGATTTGCAAGGAAGGAGTAATTAACAACAACAACAACAACAACAACAGCTTTAAAGTTTACAAAGCATTTTACAAACATTATCTTGTTTTATATTGACAGCAATTCTGGGAGGGAGGTGCTATTAATATTCCTATTTTAGAGAACTAAAGCTGAAAGATTAAGTCATTTGCCAAGAGTCACTAGGCTAATAAATGTCTAGGGCACTTATTAGCTGTGTGACCCTGGGCAAGTCACCCTGCCCCTCCCCCAATGTCTAAGGCAGGATTTGAACTTGGATCTCCTTGACTTCAAGACAAGCACTTTGAGTACCTAGCTCTCTTACTAACTGGATAAGGAGACATTATGTAAAGGAAAGAGAGCACTAGAGTTGAAGTAAAGAGACCTGAGTCTGAATTTCAGCACTGACACCTCCAATGTGGGACAGATACAGTGTAGGGTTAGGTGGTGCAGTGAATACAGTGCTGCCTCTGAAGTTAGGAAGACTCATTTTTATGAGTTCGAATCTGGCCTCAGACACTCACTAGCTATGTGACCATTGGCAAGTCACTTAATTCTGTTTGCCTCAGTTTTATAATCTGTAAAATGAGCTGGAGAAAGAAATGGCAAACCTCTCCTGTGTCTTTACCAAAAACAAAACAAAACAAACAAAAACCAAAAAAACCCAAAAACCCAAATGGGATCACAAGGAGTCAGACAGGCCTGAAATGATTGAACAATAACAATACTTCTAGTGTGACCATGGGTATGCTGCTTTCCTCCCTGAGGCTCAGTTTCCCCATCTGCCATACCTACACTGTCCACCTCACAAGGAAAATGAGTTCACTTTTTAAGTTTAAAGCATACCTTAATGAACCAAAACCCCTATGTTTGATCCTCTACCCCTTCCAGCTACCATTACATCCATTTCCAAACCCAATGACTGGAACATGGAAGGCACTTAATAAAACGCTTATTGACTAAATGATTGTCTCTCTCCTTCCCCTTACAGTCAAACTTCTTTTTTTAAAAATGAGATATTTTCAACTCTTCACACTTCCCATCTACTCCAAGCCTTGCAGTCTGGTGTCTGGCTGAACCATTTTCCTATATTTGCTCTCTTAAAAGTCCCTAATAACCTCCTAATCACAAATGCAATATGATTTTGAAGGCCTTATTCTTCTTTGTCCTTTTGACCCTATTGATCACCTTCTCTTTCTCATACTCCCTCTTCTCTTGTCTTCCAAGACACCACTTTCTCTTGGTTCTCCACCTCCATTCTATCTTCTTTGCTGGTTCTTTGTCATTTCCCCATCGCCTTAAGGTTTGCCAATGTTCTTCCCTTGGCCCTCTTTTCTTTCTTTCTTTCTTTCTTTCTTTCTTTCTTTCTTTCTTTCTTTCTTTCTTTCTTTCTTTCTTTCTTTCTTTCTTTCTTTCTTTCTTTCTTTCTTCCTTCCTTCCTTCCTTCCTTCCTTCCTTCCTTCCTTCCTTCCTTCCTTCCTTCCTTCCTTTCTTTTTCTTTTCTTTTCTTTTTTACAGGGCAATGAGGGTTAAGTGATTTGCCCAGGGTCGCACAGCTTGTAAGTGTCAAGTGTCTGAGGCTGGATTTGAACTCAGGTCTTCCTGAATCCAGGGCTGGTGCTTTATCCATTGTGCCACCTAGCTGCCTTTGGCCCTCTTTCCTTCTCTTTATAACCCTCTCCTTGAGAATTTTATTTAGTCTTAAGAATTCTGTCACCTCTAAGCAGATGACCACTTCTATCTAGCCCTGACCTTTCTTCAAAACTCAAAATGAGCATCACCAAACCATTGCCTACAGAAGATCTGACTTCACCATTTCTGTGATTCTCCCAACTCCTTCTACATACAAACTTTTCTTTATAGATGAGAATCACTCAAAAGATAATGAAGAGGCACTCAGTACCTGTGAGCTGGCTGCAAAACAGCACAAAGAAAGAATTCTGCTAGAGAAGAGTCAAGGGCGTCAACCAAGACATAGATGGTTGAAAGAGAAGATAACCTGGTCTTAGGTTGAGTCAGACTGATGACCCACTGCCAATCTGTTTGCTCCACTGGGATCTTTCCAGTATCAAGAGAACTTGAGGAAGGCTCCCAGCACATTGGGCAGACACGTTATGGGAGGATATGGATGGAGAGTTACACAGGATGGAGAAGGCTGGATGGGCTCTAAACTGCATTATTGGAAGGAATGTCCAGGCTGATGAAACCACACATGAGGGGAATATTGAAGTCATAGAACCCATATGGTGGAATGGAATCTCCTTGAGGGGAGTGACAGTTTTCATTTTTGCCTGTGAATCCTCCTCATTGGCTCTGTATGCAGTAGGTGCTCAATACATGTCTGTTGAAATGAAATATAAATGTCAGTTCTTATTAATAACCCCAAACACCTTCTCTATGTTTTCTAAGCATGGAGCAAATCCATACGCAGGAGGTTAAGTGCCAATCACACGCAGACATAACTGTGATAAGTGTTGGAGCGTTTCTTTGGATGGCATCCATAGGATAATCATGGCATATGGTATTTCTTTAAGAGACATGCAAGAAAAAATTCCAGACTAAAATGTAAACAGGCAAAGGAAGAGTTTGAAATTAATCTAAGGATGGCATCTATCACTGCATAACAATTAGGCAAGAAATTATCTGATGGAATTGTCATTATCTCAGCCCAGTTGAGAGGACAAGGCTTAAAGCAGAATTTGGCTTATCTTCTTTTGACATAAATTAACGTTCATTTGATCTTATTGCACAGTTTCAACACATCAAGCAAAGACATTCTTCGTTCATGCATTCAGCCAGAGTTTGGGGTCTTAGTGGGCAGCATGAATCCTCTAGAAGCTTTAACAGAGAAAGTATATGCTAAAATGAGCTAAATGGCATTTACCGAGATGGACTATCTCCTACGACGCATGATGGGAAGGTATTCATGATTCCATTGGGAATCTTTGCAAGTTATAGTGGGAAGGGATGATAGATCTCCTGGAGGAGGTGCCTGTCTTCATTTCTCACCTCTTCATCACCCAAGCAGTTTTCCAGCCATGGAAGAACAATGGTTTTGAGGATCTGGGTTCAAATCCTGATCTACTAAATCACTTAAACTGTCTGGGGTTTCCCTCTTCTGCAAAATGAGATACTTGTGCTAAGTCTCTTCTAGCCCTACAAGGTGAGAACATGAAAGCCACCACTAAGCATTTTAGAGGGGGGGGGGTGGCATAGTAAAAAGAGAGATGGATTTGGCATTAGAAATTAGCTTGACTCTTGCACTTCCACTTTCTCCCTAGGTGACATGGGACGAGTCTCTTCACTTCCTTTGATAATCTGTAAATTGAGGAAACTGGACTAGAAGACAGCATCCTGCTCACTTGTCCAGATGGATCACGGGAGAAGTGTGAGGAAAGAGGCTTCCAGATCCTTACGCTGCTGGGGAGATGCTCCTGGAATTTCTGATTGGAACATGAGGGCATCTTCCCATGGATGCATGGTTCCTCACAGTGATTAGTTTCTTTACAATGTTATACTCCAGGGGAGTTGTGGGCCTGCTTTTCACCCACAGTACTATGAGAACAAGGTTTCTACACAAAAGCACCTTCTGTGTTCCCTCAAACTGATTTAGAAACAAACCCTTGGAAAACAACTTGTTGGGGGGTGGAGGCCATCAGCACAATTCTTTTTTCATATTTTCACATAGTTTTAGGAAATCCTGGTGAATTTAATTAGTCTTTGGTGCCATTAGACACTAGCAAGATAATTTGACTATTTCAGGGTGTGGAAAGGGCTTCTTGTACTTCACAAGGGGGTGAAACCGCTGATAATGATAATGATGATAGAGGTGGTGATCACATTTATATTGTGCTTTAAGATTTGCAAGGCATTTTACAAATAGCGTCTCATTCATTCTTCACAACAACCCTGGGAAATGGGTACTATTTTTTGTTGCTGTTCAGTATTTTCTGTTGTGTCTGACTCTTCGTGACCTCATTTGGGGTTTTCTTAGCAGAGATACTGGAGTGGTTTGCCATTTCCTTCTCCAGCTCATTTGACAAATGAGGAAACTCCAGCAAATAGGGCTAAGTGACTTGCCCAGAGTAACACAGGTATTAAGTGTCTGAGGCCAGATTTGAACTCATGAAGATGAGTCTTCCTGACTCCAGACCCAGCATTCTATCTACTATGCCATTTACCTGCCCTAAATAGGTGCTACTATTACTTCCCTTTTACAGATGAGGAAATGGAAGCAGTTAAGTGACTTGTCCAACATCACACAAGCTAGTAAATTTCTGATTTGAATTCAGGTCATCCTGATACCAAGTCCAGCACTAGATCATAAGATCCTAGATTTAAGACTGGAAGAGGACTCAGAGATCATCTCTTCCAATCTCCTCATTTTACAGTGGAGGAAACTGAGGCTCAGAAAGGAGATATAATTTACCCAAGGCAACATAGGCCAAGCCAGCATCCAAACCCATTCTTCGGTGCCAAGAGGATGAAGTTTAAACCTTAATGCCAAAAAATCTTTCAAACACAATGGAACTTTTTTAATAGAAACATTTCTAAAATGTATCAAACACTTTTGCTTCTAAGCAAATAAAATACACTGTCTGCAACAATTATTTCTTGATGGTGCAGAATCATCTTAATGAATACACAATAGATGGTTGTGCCACTACAGAGACGCCTGAGGGTTGGCAGAAGGAACCCAGGGCAGCTTCTCTTTCCATTGAATATACCCTCCTGCCCGCTCCAAAGCTCCCTTATAGTTCATATGTGGCTTCCGGGTGGACAAGGATGTTGTCCGAGGCTACTGGGATATGGGGGATGGAGGGGAGACACCTGCCTGACACTTCAGTGACCTTCTAATTTTGTTCCATTTCCTTCTCATGACCCGCTGTCCTTCCCTGGGCCACTAGAATGCCTCCCAATTGCTTCCTGTTCCCATCATCACCAATAACAAGCAAGGTCATTTCTGCCATCTCCCTTCTCAGTCTTAGCAAGAACTAGGAATGATTTTGCCTGGGCCCAAATCAGTTTGTTAGCTTTCAGGAGGAGGAGGTAGCTGTGGTGATGGTGGAACAAGGAAAGGTCTGATTGCAAGGGAAGTCATGTCAGGAAAAATGACATGCCACCCTCCTGAGGGTTGGGCTCACTCCAGACAAAGGTTGTGGGGGAAGACAGGTTTGGGGTGGGGGGGATCCTACTCACAATTGGCCTCCAAGACTACTAAGGGAGCGGGGTCAGCTGAGGAGAGCTGAGAAGGGTGACAATGGTGGTAGGAAATACGCCATGCCCATGCTCAGTGCCACCACATGAGCACCATGAGCCAAAGCCCCAGACACACAGCCCTGTGCCAGAGTCCTGACTTCTTCTCTTGGCTTCTCTCTCTTTCTTCACTCCAAGTCACCATATTCTTCCATAGTGCTAGGATTGACCAATGAGAATGCATCTTTCCTTTGGCTCAGTGAGCCAAACCAATCACATCTTGCCTTATAGGCTATCAGCTATTAAAACATTCCTAGGTTGTGTGCTAGGTGATTAAAGCTATCTATCATAAGTCATACAAGCACAGATTCAGTGTTGGAAAAGGCTTTGGAAAACACTAGGTCCAACATCCTCATTTTACAGGTGAGGAAACTGAGGCCCAGAGAGGTTAAATGCCTTGCCTAGGGTCACACAGCTGGTAGGTGTCTGCAGTGAGATTTGGACCTAGGTCTTCCGACTCCAAACCCAGTCCTCCATTCAGCACACCGTGCTACCTCACTGTGGCGGATACTCCCAAGGGAAAACGCAGATTTGCAAAACACATGGATGTGGGGAATGATTATTTACCTACAAAATAGCTTTTTCCCTGAGAAAATAATTTACTATAAGATTCCTTAAAATAGCAAGCTTAATGCCCTGCTCCAACTCCCCTCCCCCCATGCATTTACAACAGAATGCATTTTATAAAATTAAATTGGCAAACAAATATTCTGGAGCCCACCCATAACACAAGGTGAGGTGTGGGTCTCTCTTATTTGGTTTGCCAATGAAAAGTGCGGCCAGTATATTTTAAAGGAAAGAGTCTGTGCAAACTTTCTGGTTGCTATGGGCATTGTCAAAAGCAGTAACGATGGCCATCCAGAGGAAGGAAGGAAGGAAGGCAATAAAGGAGTGAGGGAGGGAAGGAGAGAAGGGAGGAAAGGCAGGGAGGGAAGGAGGGAAGGGAGGGAAGAAAAGAAGGAAGGGAGGGAGTGAGGCAGGGAAGGAGGAAGAGAAAGAAGGATAGAAGGAAGGAAGGAGAAAGGGAAGGAGGAAGGGAAGGAGAGAAGGAAGGGAGTGAGGCAGGGAAGGAGAAAGTGAAGGAAAAAGGGAAGGAAGGAAGGAAGGAAGGAAGGAAGGAAGGAAGGAAGGAAGGAAGGAAGGAAGGAAGGAAGGAAGGAAGGCAGGCCAAGAAGCATTCCATGTGAGTGGTGAAGACACAGTCCGATCCAAGGTCTTCTCTCCTCCCCAACACAGGATGGGTTTCCAAAACAAACAGAAGAGCAGCCGTGATGGATCATTCCCATCACAGATGCTTTGTCTCAGACAAATGAGCTGCTATGCACTATCAGTTCCATCTTGAACAGCCCATGGAAATCCCGATGAGGGAAGTTCCCTTTGTGACAAGTTCTGTCATGCAGCTTCTCAATGTCACCGCAGGCCTGGCCCTCACCAGAGCGGATCCATCATGTAGCAGTCAGTCTTCTGGATTTGCTCCTCACCCTGAGCAGGCCCTCATCCACCCCCTTTGCTGAGACAGCAAATGCAGGCAAATTTTCCAATGAATGACTTTCTGGCTGTTCTGACTCCTCCTACAGAATAAAATCCCTTGCAAGTAGTCCAGGTTACCACCAGGTTACACGGGTAGGATATAGTAACTACATCACCCTCTTCCCCTCCACCAACACCAGAAAAGCAGCTAGAGCCCCTCCCAAATGGCTGCACCACTCACTCATACCAATGGGCAGCCGGGGCCATGTGGGGGTCTTTTCTTGCTGAGGACCAGCAGGCAGTGCTAGTATGAGAGGAAGGAGAAACTTGTGAGCTCTGCCTCTGGAGTCAAAAGAACTAGGTGCAAATCTCATCCCAGATATTTATCACCTGTGTCATCCTGCACAAGTCATTCTACTTTTCTGGGCCTCAGTTTCCTCATCTATAAAAGGAAGGTCTTAGACTAGATCAGGGAATCTTAACCAAGGGTCTATGAGCTCTTAAATATACCTGTTTTTCAGCAACTTTCTATGATGACCGACAATGATCAATGATCCAAGACAATTCCAAAGGACTCACATATTTTGGTTTTTTTTTTATGTTTTTCCCCCTTTTGGTCTGTTCCTTCTTTCACAACATGACTAAAATGGAAATATGTTTTACATGACTGTACCTAAATCAAATTGCTTACTGTCTTAGGGAGGAGGGAGTTGAGGGAGGGAGGGAGAAAATTTGGAACTAAAAAAATTTTAAATGAATGTTAAAATTTGTTTTTACATGAAATTGGAAAAAATAAAATACTATTAAAGTACATTATATATACATATATACATATACACACATATGCTTTGAGAGCACTACTTCAATATAATTTGTTTCTTTTGTAATTCTATATACTATATTTCAGACATATAAAAGCATGATTCTGAGAGAGCATCCATTGGCTTAGCCAGACTGTCAAAGGGGATCCAGGACACAAAAAGCTGAGCTAAACAATCTATGAGGTTCCTTTCATTTCTAGATTATGATCTTTAGAATCTTGAACTCAGGCTCAAGATGTATTTTTCCTATAGAAACAATGTTACACAAACACATATTTAACCCATAGAGTGAAATAGTATCCTATTGAAATAATATTGTATTTCTATTTTTCATGTTAAGTCATTTTTCAGTCATGTCCAAGTCTCTGTGACCCCATTTGGGGTTTTCTTGGCAAAGAACTGGACTAGTTTCCCATTTCCTTCTCCAGTTCATTTTACAAATGAGAAAACTGAGGCAAATAGGATGAAGTGACTTACCCAGGGTCACACAGCTAGCAAGTGTCTGAGGCCAGATTTGAACTCAAGAAGATGAGTCTTCCTGACTCCACTCCCAGCATTGTATCCACTGCGCCACTTTTACCTTTGTACTAAATAGCCTTAGCCCAGTACCTGGCACATGGTAGATAATTAATAAATATTTAATGACTGATTTTTTATTGATTGAAATAGGATTTTTGTGTATTATCTAGGGACCATAACATCATTTCTGGGGTGGGGTGGGGGAATTATCTAAAGAACTGATTCACAAACTTTTGAAACTTGAATCCATCTGTAATTCAGAGACCTTGTTTACATGAGCCTGGTCTTTTTGCAAAGCTTCAAAACCCTGGGGCAAGGGAATTTCTGTCCCAGATGAAGATAAGGGAAGTGTGGGGGTTGTGTTATTGAGAGGAAGAAGGTCATCCTGAGCACTGAAGAGCATCCTGACAGCTTCTGTCTTGTAGGCTTCCTCCTGCCTTCCCAAGGGATCAGCTGCCACTTTGAGGAACAGTGGAACATTAATATCCTGGAAGAGTTAATGAATCAGACAACATCCTGTTTCTAAGGAAACCTGTGCTCACAGCCTACACAAATGCCGTATCTGCCAGCATCATTTAAAACAACACCAACTGAATCTCACAGGACCACAGAGAGGCACTCTGAGTGGTCACCTGCAGGGGGACAAACCAGCGATTTGTCTTCAGGGACAAAGATGGAAACATGATCATGGGATCTCTCACTGAGTTAAAGTAAGAGGGTTTTTCTTTGTTGCATTCCTCACTAAAAAGAGTGTTTCGCTGAAAAGACTGTATTTTACTTGCCCTCTTTCTTAACACAGAATACACCCTAAGAAAACATGAAAAACAATGTTTCAGATAATAAAATGTCCTGTCTTTATCATGTTTGGTGAACATTTAGAAGTCTCTCTGATTTTCCCCATTGCTTCTCAGCAGGGTGTACCCCCTGTGGAGCTCAATTTGGAAAGGAATTCTCCTTCCACCTAGTTTGGGAGGTCATCTATTTAGTATAGACATAGTCGATTACAGGGAAGGATCCTTTACCTGGAAAGCCATGCTCCCCTCTGAGGATGGTTCCAGAAGCAATGTCTTGGTGCCCTGGACCTGCAGCCAGGAAAATACATGGGCACCCAAACTATTTATCAGCATCAGAGGGAAAGTGAAACCTTGGAGGGCACAGAGGTGGGAGAGGATTTAGGCAGTGACTAGGGCAACACAAGGCAGAATGCCCAGAGATGTCTTCATCGAGCCAAGGCTATAGTAAACAGCTCCAGGGAGGGGCAGCATATTTCCCTGGCACTTCCACCAGGGAATTTAGGGAAGCCAAATGTTGGGAAAGGGACTGGTACCTCTGGGATCAAACTGACTCATATACCATGAAGAGTCAATAAGGACTGTGGTGAGAAGAAACAGAATGACCTGGGGAGAGATGCATTTTTGCTGGGAGGAGTGATCATGGTATTATCTGGGGTGGGGACCTAACTGAGCCTTTTCTTGTCGTTGTAGTGATTGGGGATATTGTGGCTCATCTTGCCCAGGATTCCACATACATTGTGTGCTGGAGCAGAAGTCGGAGTAAGAGATGATGATCAAAGCAACCTCGGATCCAGCCTAGAACTGCCGAGCAGAAGTGAACCGGCTGAGCTCCCTCCTAATGTCTTGCCTCTAGAGGAGGATACCTGTAGGTGAGTGAGCCCAGGACACACAATAGTGCTTGGCCTGCCTTCATGGCAGCCTTGACCATATCTGCATAGGGGACTCCAGAGCCAGGTATAGGTACATTGAGCCAGAGCCGATAGGGATCTGGAAAGGCCATATACACCAACTCCTCATTTCAGATGGAGAAACTATTCCCAGGCAAGTTAAGAACTTTCCCTTGATCCCCCAGGTAATAAGGTTCAGAGGTCAGACTTGATCCCAGATCCTCTGACTCTCAGCCCAGATGATGGAGAAGGGAAATACATGTTGTATGGATATGAATCTTCCTATTATTCATGTGAATCTTTAGAGTTCATGCCTCTAGTTTTTCTAGACCCCAAGTCCCCAGAGTAGTTTTCCCTAAGAAAAGTTAGGTAGGTGGCACAGTGGATAGAGCACTGGATCTGGATCGAAGAAGACCCAAGTTCAAATACCACCTTAGAAACTTAATAACTGTGTGACCCCAGGGCAAGTCATTTAACTTGTGGCTGCCTCGGTTTCTTCCACTGTAAAGCAGGGATCAAAACAGCACCCATCTCCTAGGATTGTTGTGAAATCAAATGAGATAACATTTGTAAAGTACACAGTACCTGGTTCATAGTAGACATTTAATAAATGCTTGTTCTCTTTCCTAAGGGTAGAGAATTGGGTTAATATTTTCTGAACCATATTAGGCAGTTACATCCTTCATGGAGCAATCCACCTACTGCTTTAAAAATAACACCCCAAATATTGCAGATCCCCAGCCTTCTCTTGATCTGCTCACAGGCTGCAGACTAGTCTCGGTCTTTCCATATTTGGCAATCTCAGGCCTTAAATGAGACTGGCTCATGATGCTCCTAACTCATAACTTTTTAATTCGTGCTTATCTGGCTGCTGTGACGGCTTCTTCAGGGCTTTGATTAGTTCGGGGGAAAAGGGAGTCACAATCAAGTGAGATGATTCTGGGCTCAGAAAATACTGCTGGAGTCGGCTGCACCGTTGAGCTATTGATCAATTGAAAATGAGAGTTAAGGGATGCTGGGGCATTGAAAACATGCTGCTCAAATCACCAGCAGAGTAGCGGCTGCTCCTTTATAAAGACATTGGTAAGTGGGAAGGTGAAAGCAAGTGCAGATGGTTGGCATTGAGGGACAGAGGTATTCAGACAATGAGAGATTTATTGTACAGTGTTTTGAAAAGTATTCAGAGAGGGAGGCCACCTAATAGTGAGAGCCACCTTTAATTTCAACTAATAGTCACTGAAGGGCAAACAGAGCCCATAATCACTTTGCTCTAATTTTCTTCCTTGACCCAGGTTAGAATGATCACAGTCATTGCTTAAATCATCAAATCTCAATCTCTCTCTCTCTCTCTCTCTCTCTCTCTCTCTCTCTCTCTCTCTCTCTCTCTCTCTCACACACACACACACACACACACACACACACACACACACACACACACACACACACACACACACACACGAGAAAATGGGGTCAGCCTGTCCAGCTTCTCCTGATGGAGAAATCAGATTTCCAAATGGTAAGCAGAGCGTCCCACTGAGCAAAGGTGTACAGAGACATTCAGCTCACCTTAGGGAGAGTTCAGACCTGCATGTGGCATCATAACCTCAGGACTGCTGTGATTGCCACAGCAGAGCTTTCCTCCATAGCACTGGGCCAGTTTCTGGGACAATAATAATCCAGTGGCTGCATGTAGACAAGCAACGGATATTGATTGAGGACCTACTATGTGTAAGGAACAGCATGACCTAGTAGATAGAATGCTGGACCTGGGAGTCTTCCTGACTTCCTGAATCCAAAGGCTGCCTCTGACACCTACAGAGCTGTGCAACCACAAATAAATCACAACCTCCTTGGGCCTCAATTTCTCCATCTATAAATTGGAGGCAATACCAGCAATCTTTATCTCAAAGAATTCTATAGAGCGCAGATGAAACAATACATGTAGTGTCCTGTGTCCTTAAACCTCCACATGAATGTCAGCTGCTATTATTAGGCTGTCATGGAAGATGCAACAGGTTAAAGTCAGTGGCTGCTGGGAGCTTTCTGTCTAGAGGCAGGTATCAGGAACACAAAGCAATATAGGAGGGCAGATGGGTGGCACAGTGGACAGAGCCCTGGACATGTAGTCGAAAAGATTTTTTGTTCAAATTCCACCTTCCTCATGACACATCTCAGCCTCAGTTTCCTTATCTGTAAAGTGAAGCTAATAATACCACCTTCCTCATAGGGGTGTGGTGAAGATGAAATGACATAATATATGTAAAGTACTTAGCACATCTTAAAAGTTCTAGAAAAATGCTAGCTGCCATCACTATAAAGAGTGAGTGCTGGAGAAGGCTAAAGAGGGAGAGAACCCTAAAATCTGAAGCAGTCAGGAAAGGAAGCATTGGAACTCGAGATGAATTAATTGACTCCCATCCCCCAGACAGGTAACAATAACAACAGCAAGCATGCATATAGCACTTTGAGGTTTAAAGATACTTTAGGTGTTTGGGGTTTTTTTATTATCTTATTATCTCCAATTTACAGATGAGGAAACTGAGGCTTAGAGAGGCTAAGTAATTTGCCTAGCAACACACATGACAATAAATGTGTCAGGTAACAATTGATAATAAATGTCAGAGACAGGAGTCAAACCCAGGTCTTTCCAGAATCCAGGGCTAGCATTTTTTCCATTGGACTCTGGAAGCAAATCTTAGAAGGCCTTGAAGGCCAAGTTAAAAGAGTTAGTATTTATCCTATAAGTATTGGGGGAGGCACAGAAGGTTTCTGGGCAAATAGACCCAAAATGAAGGCAGGATCTTCACAGCAGATTCATCAGGATGAAGCTGAGATGAAGTGAAACTAGAGGACGGGAGGCTCTTCAGGAGGCAGTGCCACAATCTAGAAGCAGGGAGGCCTCTGGAAGATTGGGAAGGATGGGGACCCAGAGAGGAGACCCTAACTAGCTAGAACTTCAGGGACTTGGAGTAACTTAGTGAGGAAGAAGGACCATGAGGTCTAAGAGAGAAAGAAGTCAAAGAGGAGAACATAGCTGGGCCTCCTTGTTCCTACAGGGCTCTAAGGGAGGGGTCCAGTGCCCAGAGAATTACAGAGCTGGTAACTCTCCCCTATCCTTTCCATGTCCTTCATCACAGGGAAGCCACAACCTCCCAGCTCCAGAGAGATAAACTACAGGAAGTCCCAGGGCCATCTTGAAGAGGTCAAGGGAACCATTAGCCCTCTGTGAAGAAGAACTCAGGGGCTCAAAGGCTGAGACCAAGCTGTCCCTGTCCACCTCCTACCAAAAGGGCTTATGAGCCATTCTCCAGTGTCCCTAGAAATGGAGGCCAAAGAGAATGTGAATAAGGAAAATTTACAAGCAATCCAAACCACACCTTCTTAGCTAAAAATGTCCACATTTTTGCTTGGCAAACTTTTCTTTTTAAGTCTCATTTCAATGAACAAACATTTATTTTCTCACCTTCCTATTCCCTACCCCCAATGGAAAACAAAAACAAAACAAAACAAAATACCCTGTATTAAATACCAGAGTCAAACAAAACAAATTCTTGCATTGCCCAAGTCCAAAAGGGCATGTCTCAGTCTGCATCCTGAGAACAGATCAAACATGCGCCCTTGCTGCTACTAAGTGAGAAGCAACACGATGAATGGAAATCTCCACCTGGAGTCAGGAAAGGGAGCTGGGTTTGAATCCCGCCTCTGACACTTACCAAGCCTCAGCTCCCTCAACTGTCCCTCTGTAACCCCCAATAAAATGGGGACAGGAAATCACAAGAAGTCATTCTGTCCCCACAGAATGCTAAAGAATGGCATCGATTCATTACTCCTTTTGGACAGAGCTCTATAGAAAGTGCTTTGAAATTTGCAAAGTATATTACACATATAGATGAGATTTGGTGGGTGTTTTGAGTCTGGGCCTAGAATTTCATTTGTCTGTGGAGGGAACTTCCAGTGTCAAAATGTCTTCCTCAGTGCAGGTTACTGAGTCATTCCTTACAGTCCCAGAAAGTTACGAAGGAAACTAAAAGGGTAAATGACTTGACCATGATCACACAGCCCCTAGAAAATGGAGGCAGGAAAAGAATTTTGGATTTCAAGTCCACTAACCACTAGCTCACACTTCTTCTCTTGAACCTACCTCACAGGATGGTTGTGAAGGTTAAATTCAATCATGCCTGGACATCTCTGCAAACCTGAATACACTAGATAAATGCCCACAGCAAAGGTGACAATGCCCTGATTTGATTTTGATACATTTGCCTTCCTCTCTCTGTCCACCTTTGGAGGAGAGGGTGAATCAGAAATGTAAGCAATGAACTAGATAAATGCCAAGCAGTGTGGGATGGGGGTGGGGGGTGAGAGGACAGGAGGGGAAGCAAAGGACATGACTCAGTCATGAGCTAGAGAAATAAGCTCCCAACATGCCAGGTGATTATATTGTGGAACGAGCTGAATGAGGTACATTTTTACAGGTAAAAAGTTCTCCATTTCTCTATGCAAATGGAGTCATGAGCTACTCTTTGGACCAATAAGTTCAGCAGCTTGTATGGGCAGAAATCATGTGATTTCCTGACCAGCTGAAAATGTAAAATCTAATCTATTCATTATCACGAGTCTGGGATTTGCCCCAAAGCTTCCTAAGAGATAAGGGATAGCTCCCCAGCACCAACATAGCAACTGCCAATTCTCAGCCAGGGAAGGCAAGGTAGCCACCGGCAAATGTCCCATTTTCAAAGTCTCTGACAAGTCATAAAGTCCTATGGAAAAACCTTTCCCCTTGAAAAAATGGGCTTAATCATTACCTGTTTATTTAACAAGACTACCTACAAACACCCTAAGGGTTCTCAGTGAGTCAACCTAGGGATGAACATGACACTTTCAAGTCAGGGGCAAGCACTGAACTTAGTGAAGCAGAATCAAAAGCACTTACTGGCCCTTTAAAAGACAAAAGAGATCTAAAAGGAGGTGGCAAACAGGAATGTGCTGAGGGTTCAAATCCCAGCTTACTGCCTGGGTGATCTGGTCAAATGGCTTCAATCTTGGGACCTCAGTTACCCATCTATGAAATAAGGGAGTTGATACAGATGACCTCGCAAACTGTTTCAGATCAAATTATTTTATTCTATGACCTTGGATGCAACCTCCTGTTTGAGGTCCTCCCTGGACCTCAGTTTCCTTCTCTTCAGACTAAAGATGTTGGACTAGATTACACCTAAAATCCTTTCCCAGGATCACTCCATGGTTCTATGAAAAATGGATTCCCTGTAAAACAAACTATGTTTCCATAATATTTCCATTTGAAACTATTCCCCATTCCCACCCCGCTGCACCTCTATACAGATTGAAGATTGAAGCCATTTTCATTCTGTATTTCTAGCTCCTGAAATCTGGTTTATTTTAAGTCTCCTTCCATGTGTTCCCAATGGTTCATGAAAATTATCAAGATTATTCACTTCAGTACATCCTGTGCCTCTGGAGGCAAAAGCCTCTAATTAGCAAATCAAATTAGAGCATGTTTTTAAGAAATGTTGTACCCATGAAGTATTCTTCTCTTTGAAATCCGTACCTGCAAAATGTGCATCCAAAAAGCTGCCACTCCTTTTGGAATGGCTGGAATGCTCTCTTGCTGTCTCGTTTTCTATCACCCCACCTCTGCTTCAGTTTCTGTGTCTATTTCTATAACCCTCTTTGTCCCACTCTTTTTCTTTGCCCATCTCTCTGCCTTATGTGATCTCTCTTAGTCACTCTTTCTCTGTCTCTCTTATTCTGTCTCTCTCTGCTTCTGTGTCTCTCTCTGTCCCTATCTGTGTGTCTCCCTCCCTTTTCTTCTTCTTCCCCTCCCCTTCTGCCCCCCCCCACACACATTACATATCTCTAACTTGAAACCTAAATTACTTATGAAGTGGTAAGTGGAACACCAAGCAGACATTAAAGTATCAGTAATGTCTGGGTTATTTCCCCCTCTTGTATCTCCACCAGGGAATACTTTCTACCCTCAAATTAATGGGATAGTGGAGGGAGTACTGGACACGGAGGCAGGAAAACTTGGGTCTAGCTCCTGTCTCCAACACTCACTAACATGACTGTGGGCAAGTCACTTGACTGAGCTCCAATTCTACAGTTTCATCTGTAAAATGGGCATAAGATTGTGTGCAGGACCCACCTCAAAGGGTTGTGGTGAGTCTTAAAAGGACTAACAGATATAAAGTACTTTGACAACCTCAAAGAACTATACAAAAGTCATTTGTTAATATTCTTGCCCTGACTCAGTGGAGAGGAAGGTGAGGAAGAAGTCCAATCAGGTCTAATTCTACATCATTTTCCCCCATCCCCAGCACCATTCAAATATAAGCTCCTTGCAGATAAGAATCATATAATTTTTCCCTCTATATTTCCAGTGCCTAGTTCAGTACCTGGCACAGAGGGGTCTATAATAATTTTTTATTGATGTGTGTTGTTGACTTAAAAACACTAATCACTCCCTCTAACTGTAGGTGTTTCCCAAGGATATGTGCATGTCCTTGGCCCTTTTCTCTGTCTCTGCCTCTGTGTACATATCTATACATGCAAGTACATATACATATATACACTTTTTTGCCTTTGTGTACTTAGTGTCCAGTATATTGTCTGGCAAATAATGGGGGATACATATACACATGAACATGCACATGCACATGCACATGCACATGCACATACACACTTAAGCAACTGATTTGATGTGTGGGATGCGAGAGAGTGAGGAGTTGAGCGTGACATGTAGATTACAAGCCTGGGAGACTGGCAAAATGGTGGTGCCTTTGGACCGAAGTAGGGAAATCTGGAATATGGTGGGTTTGTTAGGAAAGTTCTGTTTGGGGCATGTTGACTTGGGGGTATTTCTGGAACATCCACTTTGAAATGTCCAAGAGGCAGTTGGTGATGTGAGGCTAAGGCTGAGGGGAGAGCCTAAGGATGGATACAAAGATCTCAGAGTCATGTGCAGAAAGATGATAAACTGATAGGAGTTGATAAAGTCACACACACATGTGCATGCATGTATAATGTGTTGTACACCAAACACGCATGTATTACACACATGCATGTGCATGTATGCACAATGTGCTGTGCATTACACCCATGTGTATCACATATACATAGATGTGTATATGTATGTATGAAAAGCCTTTCCTGACCCCACCCCTACAACTGTCTAGTGCACTCCCTCCCTGGCTATCTTGAATTTAATGGCTTCATATTTATATCTTATTCTCTTCATATTTATTCTGTGTGCATGTTGTCTTCCCCATTAGGATGTAAGTTCCTTGAGAGTAGGAATTGTTCTGTTCTGTGACTTTGTACACCCATTTCCTGGCACATTGCCTGGCATACAACAGGTGCTTAATAATTGAACATCTCATTTTTGCTTTTGTATCCTCAGTACCTGGCATTATGTCTGACATATAGTAGGTACTTAATAAATTCTTATTGTTTGTTGTTAAGTATTCCAGAACCAGGAAGAAATTTGCTAGGTACCATGGTGAATAGTTCCAAGTCCTAAATCCTTTGCTCTGGAGTTATATAACGCCTGTGCTATACAAGTCAATAAACCAGGCCACTGCTTTGTCTAATTCGACCTGAGTCGGGTTATGGAATCTGGTTTCTGTTGCTGGCTGGATACCACCTTGGCCATCCAAAACACACGGCACCCCCCCTCAAAAAAATTAAATGTCCCCCAAATACATGGGCCAAGACGAAGCTGATGCAATCCCGGCACACATCGTTGTTGCAGCCCTGGCATATGCTCCCGTTTTTCGAGGTTCCAAAGGTTTTTTGGTGAGAGGAGCACTAGCCCATCTTCAACTCTTCCTATTTGGGGGAGCGGGAGTCAATTTTGGCACATGAATGTCCCAAGTTGTAGAACAATGTAGGAAGCCAAAAGATCACCTAGACACACATTTGGGCACACATCCATTCCTCCAGGTGCCGCCTAGAGTGTGACCAGTTTAACTGCCTCTTTTGAATATTTATTGCTCTTTGCCTCTGTGACCTCACTCACTCATAAGTTTCATCATCACCTCTACACAAATGATTCCTGAAACTCCATATCCAAAGCCACCGTGGACTCCAGTCTCCAACTGAATTTCCCTCCATCTCCAAGCCAACAGACCCCAAACAGAACTCGTCTTCCTCCCCCAGACACCTCTCTTTCTGATGAAGGCACCACCCTTCTCCCAGTGATCCAAGTTCACCACCGTAAGGTCTCCTTTGGTTCTCCCTCTCTCTATACCCCATCAGCTACCAAGTCCTATCAGTGCTGCCTCCTCCACCTCCCTCTGGTCACAGAGTCAGAGACTCAGAACTCAAAGGGCTTAGTTTCCCCATCTGTAAAATGGGAGGAGGGGTTGGACCTTATTGCCCTCTAACGTCCCTTTCAGCTCAAAATCTTGCAGTTAGGCACAAGAGTTTTACAAACACTTATGAAGCCAATGGAAGCAGGAAGTCAGGGGGCCTGAGAGCAGATGGACATCAAATCAGGTGATGCATGATCAGAAATGTCCATTTTTTATCTGATTCAACATACTTCCCTGAAACTCTGGGTTTTTATTCTGACCATCGAATCCCTGCTCTGATGCATGGCCATGGGCTAGGGCCTGGCCCTCCTGCCGTTTCCTGCCTCCTTCATGCCAGGAAGACCGGGTGGACCATTGAGAGAGGAATAGCCTCCTACCTTTTCTTCCTATCCCTGGGTGGTGGTGGTTGTTGTTCAATTATTTTTCAGTTGTATCTGACTCTCTGTGATACCATTTGAGGTCTTATTGGCAAATATACTGGATTGCTTTGCCATTTCCTTCTCTAGGTCATTTTACAGATGAGAAAATGGAGGCAAATATGTTTGAATGACTCGCCCAGAGTCCTATAGCTAATAAGTGTCTGAGGGCAGATTTGGACTCACAAGGAGGAGTCTTCCTGATTTCACACCCAGCACTGTATGGACCACACCATCTAGCTGCCCAGCTACCTCTGGGATATTCCCTCTCTGACCCACCTTACTATCATTCCATCATCTGAGTCATCTTCCTCAGGCAGTGATCACATCGCCCTCACCTCTCCAATCTGAAGGCACCCCAGAGGTTTTCCATCTACTCCAACCTATAACTGAACCAGAATCCTCTATCTACAGCTTCCCCAAGTCTTAAGCTTCCCCACTAATCATGGCAACTCTTTCCCCTGGAAGCATCCTAATTGTTACCATGTGGAGCATGACATATTGCTAAAGGTCTGACACTGAGCCTAAATCACCTCCCTGCTACTTCCACCCAGTGCTCCTCATTTGGGCTTTTGGGGCTAAGTTGATCAAGTCTACCCCATTTTCCATTGAACAACTCTATTGTTCTAATGAGTCCAATCCACCATTTTTTTTGTAGAGCCTACTTGTTCTGGTCCCATGGCATTTTCTCTAATTAAGTCTTAAAGCAGCTAAGGGGTGATCAACACGGGCAACTGACTATCTAGGCTGGTGCCACATGGAACTATTTTTTTTTGGTAACTTAAGAGGTTAGCTTTCCTGTCCTTAGTGACTGCCACTAAGAAAGTCCACTACTCTGCAACCAAGGGATGATCCAGTTGCAGTGGAACAAGCACACTGGTTTTGCATCATCACTCAGATTTCTTGATTAAAATCCCAACCCTGGCATTTACTAAGTGTGAAACCTCAGGCCAGTCATTTCCCTTCTCCACTTCTCATCCATACAATGAGGAGGTTGGACTGGATGATGTCTAAGGTGCTTTCCAGCCTTATATGCTGGATGGAGGGAACTTTGAGGGCAAGGACAGCCCAAGGAAACTGAGCTTTGGTTTTGAGTCATTATGGGACAAGAGCCCATACATGGGCTCTGCCCATAGTTGTTTGTCCAGATGTCAGTAAATAGAAATGAGAAGTAGGTTTGGAGCTCAACTGAAAGAAATGGTATTTCCTAATGCCCAAGAGAAATGAAAAGAAGCTCTTGCCTAATACTAGAAGTTAAAAAAGAATAAACTGGGAAAGGGAACTGGAAATCACCATTAAAGGCCTGAAAATCCAATGTCAATGGTAGTAATACCTGAGTTCTATCTCTTTTCAGGTAATTTATCTATTGTGTATAGAATGTGAACCAAAAGAATCCTATTCTATAAAATCCTTTGCTTGGCTTTTAAAGCTCTCTATAACCCAGTCACTCCCTACCTCTCTAGACTTAGTCCCTTCTACAAACCATAAATATGACCCAGTGATACTGGCCTCTTTTCTATTTCTTGGACAAGACACTCCATCTCCCAACTCCAAGCATTTGCCCTAGCTGGTTCCTATGCCTGGAATGCTCTCCCTCCTGGAATCTCCACCTCCTGGTTTCCCTGGCTTCCTTCAAGTGCCAGCTCCAATCCCACCTTGTACGGAAGTCTTCCCCAATTCTCCTTCATCCTAGTGCCTTCTCTTTGTTGACTCTCTTGACTTTATTTTGTCTATAGCACGTTTCTATGTGCTTGTTTGTACACTGTCTCCCCCATTTGACTGGGAGCTCCTAGAGAGAAAGGATAGAAAGAACTTGACCTTGCTTTGTACCCACACCACTTAGTACAGTGCCTTGCACAGCAGAGGTACTAAATAATTGTTTGTTGACTTGACTATAGGAAAATAGACTGTCTGGGCACTTAAAGAGGCTGACTTGGAGGGGCCAGTATCAGGCTAGATGGCAGAAGTAACAGTCTGAGGGGGAAGAGCCCAGAAACCCAGAGACACTTCAGATTATGGAGGGGGGCACCCCAAAGAAATTGCAGCAACAGTAAAATCTACCAGTGAGTTTTCTCTCAGGAGGATACAGGAGGCCAAGATTCCTGACATCAATCCATCCTCCAATATGTCTGTCCCTGGGACATAGTCCATCCTAAATTGTAGCTTTGACAGTTTCATGGTTTATATTTCTCTTCATGTCTGTACAGCCTTTCAAGTTTACAGGAAAGTTTTCCTATTACAATATCAGACACTGGTTCACATTAACTGGATAAATGAGAACTGAGCCAGACAGACAGTCAGCTTAACGTCTCATTTCCATTTTGGGAATTGTCCTCACGAGTTAATTTCCACTCCCCTTAGAGATTTTCCTTTGGCTTAGAAAATGGTAATCACTTCTGATGTCTTCTCCTTCTAGCTGGAATTTTTGCTCAGGAATAAAAAAAAAATCCCTTTTTCTTTTACAAAGGAAACCTTTCATCCTAGGAAGATTCACTTCCACTGGCAAAAATAAAAGAAATAATTAGGCTACAAAGAGCTAAGGGGAATTAAGCAAGTCTTAAAAAAACAATTACACTTAATCTGATCTGACTTTCTACCTGATTAAAAAATATTCAATGGCTCTTAAGTCCCAATCAACTGCAGAATAAAGAAAGGGGAGTTATATATAATGAGGCTGGTAAAATTGGCTGGTGCTGTGTTGGGAAGACCTTTCAAAGCCAAACAGATGAATCCAAGGTTACAAACCTGAATGGCCTCAACAGAAATAAGGAAGTTAAGAGATGGGGAAAGGACAATGAAAAGCCTAGGATGCCAAGAAGGAGCAGTCAGATGGGGAGGAGACCTAGGAGAGAACAAGGTTACGGAAACCAGGTGGGAAGAGACCAAGGTCACCAACTTCATCTACCATCTATATAATCTTGTAAATGCATAGTTCTTTGCATGGTGTATTTCCCATTAGAATGTGAGCTCCTAGAGGACAAGGACTGGTTTTTGCCGTGTGTGTGTGTGTGTGTGTGTGTGTGTGTGTGTGTGTGTGTGTGTGTGTGTATCATGAGCACTTAGCACAGTGTCCAGAACACAGCAATTGCTTAACAAATGTGTGTTAAGGTTGAACTACAATAATACCCACAGAAAGTAAGTGACGAGATTAGAGGCATTAAGAAATGGAATCAACATAATTCAGCAATTTACTGGATGTGAGTGTATTGAAGCATCCCCATAATCTCTAGCTTTTTCGAAGACCCTTATGCCCAGATTTTTATATGCAAGATTATATTCGTGTCTTTTGGCCAACATGCATAATGTGGGGAGGGAGGGATGGGAAAGTGAGGGTGCATAAGAATTCTAGCACAATTGTGGGCAGATCATTAACTACTGCTGATTTCTGAAAACAGGTTTTGGGAGCTACAAATTATGTCTTTCTGAGGGAAGAAGTGCTAGGGAACAGGAGATCCATTTTCTTTGCCAGTGTTATGGAGAAGAGCCATGGTATACATTACCAAGAAAAATGAGCCTAGTGTCCAGAGTCATCAGCCTGGAAAATCATTCTGTTTAATAAAATGTTCTGCTGAAAGTTGAACTCCAAATGAGAAAGCCAATGGCAGAGAACGGGAAGCACTGGATTGTGGAACCAGCAAATGACTGTGAATACCTTGCGGGGGTGGGAGGTGGGGGGCAGTTTCAGGAATAACTCAATAGACCAGGCGGCATGGCCTCTGATCTAGAGATTGGATCTATCAGCTTTTGGCTCCTCTTTTTACTGTGCATTGAAGCCGGAAAAGTGTCTCTGGTCTAAGAGGTTAACTGATCACATTGGATAAAAGGATCTTTCTTTTAGACAGCCAGAGATATAACGGTGCTACGGACTGAAGTCAGGAAAAGAAGTAGAAAGCAGGAAAGATGGAGATTCAGCTTCAGTGGGGTCAAATCTAAGAAGGAACATCAGAAGTCACTCGTCTAGAGGAGGGCAGCAGTAAATGCACTCAACTTACTGCTAGAAGTAAACAATTAAATGGTGCCTCCCCTAAATTGTAAATTGGTATGCTGTACCCCAGAGTGAAGAGATACCTGGTTTTGGATTCAAGTCAAGTTAACAAGCATTTATTAAGTATTTACTGTTTGGTCGGCACTGGATTCAGCACTGGGGGGACAAAGAACTGCAAAAAGAGAATGTAAGCTTTAACAGGGAAGATGACATGGCGCCATCTATGTGTATACAAGGAATTAGGAAGTGACCGCAGAAGGAGGTACTAGCACAGGGGAGGACTGGAAAAGGCTTCTTGCAGAAGATAAGAAATGAGACATGAAGGAACCCAGGGAAGCCAGGAGGCTGACATGAGAAGGGAGGACTTTTCAGGCATGGGGGACAGGGTCAAGTCCTTTGGTCCATCAGTTTGCCCCGGGGAATGACTCTCTAAGACTCAAAGTTACAGAAAAGTGTTGATGTGCATCGATAGAGGGAGTTTCCTTCCCAGGAGTCATGGGTACAGTACAAAATGCTAAAGATCAAATATTTTGACTTGTATTTTAAATAAATGAGGAAAGGGGCAGCTAGGTGGCACAGTGGATAGAGCACCGGCCCTGGAGTTAGGAGTACCTGAGTTCAAATCTGGCCTCAGACACTTAACACTTACTAGCTGTGTGACCCTGGGCAAGTCACTTAACCCCAATTGCCTCACTAAAAATAAATAAATGACGAAATAATGAATGAATGGATGGATGGATGGATGGACAGACAGACAAACAAATGAATGGATGAATGAAAGGAATGTAAAAGTACTCATTAAGCTCTTACTGAATGTCAAGTGGTGGTGATACCAATAAAAAGAAAGATAGCCAAAAACAAAACAAACAAACAAAAAGGAAAGATAGCCCCAGTCCTCAGGGAGCTCACATTCTAATGGTGGAGCTGAGGAACACAGTTTCAAGAGTTGCCTGCTGGGGAATTCTAATGAGGGAGACAAGACATATAGGAAAGTTTGGTACACGCCAGAAGGCGAAGCCTTAAGATATAAATATCTCTTCACCTCCTCTTGCATATTCATGTGCAATTTTTCCCCCAAATAAGAAATTTCTATTAAGATGCAAGTATAAAAATAATTGGGGTATGTCAATTAAACTCAGTATTTAGGCAAGGAGAATAACACCTTAGGTGTAGCTATAGGAATTCAGGGTGAGAGCTACCAAGTACTCTACCTCTCCTCCTTTCTACTTTTGTTAAGTGAAATTCCAGAAGTTACATCACTTTAGTACTTCCTGTCCGAGGTATAATAGAGGTTGAAGGAATTTACTTACCTCAGTGCAAATATTAGGCAGACCATGGGGGCTGTGAATAACAGAACTGGCTAGAAATAGCTGTGGGTCTGACTCACTAAAAAGATGAAATAACCCAGAGGATCTGGGTTGTCTAACAAAAGAGCTTTAACCATCCCCTTGTGGGAAAGGGCCTGCCTAATGCCTATAATTTGGCAGAGTAGTAGTAAGAGGCAATATTGTGGACGAAGCAGCCCAGCAAATGACACCAGCAGCTCCACAGGGAAATGGCAAATAGCAGTATCAGAGGGAGAGAATTGTTTTGGCCAGGATACAACCCTAAGAGAATCAAGTGTCTAAGCTATATGTGTTCCCTCTCCCAGTAGTGGCATGGGCAATCTGCGGGAGAGTGTGTTTCTATAAAGTGGGGACAAGGGGATGGTTTCCTTGTTATCTCCCTTGCTACTCTGTTCACTTAAATAACCTTGCTCTGAGTTAACGTATGCATTGCTTTAATTTGTTTGGGATTTTTAAGCATCAAATAGGGATTTGTAAGCTATGGTTTTGAATAGATGTTGACCCCAAAAAGTGCTGCAGGCATGGCTTTTAGGGACCCACCTAGCAAAGGGCCCAGACCACACTTTTTTTTTTTTTAGTGAGGCAATTGGGGTTAAATGACTTGCCCAGGGTCACACAGCTAGTAAGTGTTAAGTGTCTGAGGCCAGATTTGAACTCAGGTACTCCTAACTCCAGGGCCGGTGCTCTATCCACTGTGCCACCTAGCTGCCCCCCCAGACCACAATTCTTATGGATAAGACATAGAGGTGTTTTATATACAGGCGTTCTAAGCACAATGTCTTCTCCATAACAGATGCACAATAAATGTAGATTGGATTAAATTGAATCAGATTGAATAAGCTAGTTTTTTCATTACATCAAAATTTGGTCATGTTTATCCATAAAATTCACCATAAAAATGCCAAGATGATTAACAAAAATGGAAAGAAGGGGGGAAAACTGATACGACCCCCAAATTCCAATTAGAAAAGTATCTGATACAGCTGTTATTGTACTTTAAAAAAACACCAAGGGAAAGGTAAATTGCATTAGACTGCATTTGGAAGAGGATTCTAGTAAGAAGCTATATAACTTCTGGTGATCGGATTGCCTTTAATGGAATTAAACGGAATCAATTTCTAGAAAATGCCTTTCAGATCCTAGAAGACACATCTGAGCATGATGCCATAGGTAGGTACCCAAGTAAGAGACTGAGTAATTAGGTAAATACAGACTATGTAGAGACAAGTAGTCTGGAGAATTCCATCAAGTCCCCCTCCTCACCCAGCCCTGTGAAATAAATGATCAGATGAAAGAAAGAAATGAACCCTCATCTTCTTTTTAGAGACAAGATTGCTGGGGAGTGGGAACTCTCCACAGGGGCTGCATACATTGATCAGTTTCAATAGCTAATGGTTTTTTGTTCTTTGCTCCTACTCTTTGCCTCTGGGACAAAACCTTGAGGCTTTAAAGTGTAAAAGCATCCCTACCAGGTTAAAAAAAAAATAGACAACTAAGGTCAGATCCCACTCTCCCCTTCCCTTCAAATCTAGGTGGGAACTGCCACAGAGCTGTCTGAATGAGAATAGCAGCCCCTCCTTCCTACTTTTTATAGGAAGCTAGATGGGGAGTCCAGACCATCACAGTTAAAAAGCCTGGCTGTCTGTAAAACAGAATTCAGTCAACACAGGTGTTAAGACCAGAGCTCCTCAGTCACCTCATAGACCATCTAAGCTAAACCTCTCAAAGCCACACAAGTGGTAGTGGAATTTGAACCTGGTTCCTTGGACTCTAAATACATTGTTGTTTCCACTTCTCCAAGCTGTTGAGAAGGTAACAGAGAAGTTGTTCAATTCTGGAGTTTCTTGGTTCCACAGGTCCTCCTGGGGGCATCCCCCTGAGGCAATACATAGGTGCCAAGGAAGAGAGGAGCCACCATGTGACAAGTCTGTCCCTTCCCCCTACTCCAATGCCTTTCCAGAATGCCTTTGTTCATTCATCATTCACTCATGCACTCATTCATTCATATGTCAGCCATGTATTAAACATTTTCTCCATACATACAGTACTAGGTAATGGGGAAAGATATGTAGATAATGAAGACACAGTCCTTTGCTTCAGGGAGTTTATAATCTAGCATGAATATACCCTCACATGCCCAAGTCAAGGTGCAGAAGAAGAGGATGGAAAGATCATTTCCAAGCCAGGAGATCAGAGGAGGCTTCCTAGAAAGAAGCATCATAGCTGGAAGTGGAAGTTATGGGTAAAAATGTCAAAAGGAGGGGCAGGGAAGGGTGCAGGAAGAGGGAATGATGTGAGCAAAAGCAGAGGTGAGAAAGCATTGGGCTTAGGTTTGAGTTAATGTCATTGTATTTCTTCCAGTTCACCTCCCCTAGTTCTCTGTGCTCTGGGCATGGTGTCTTTGTCATTGGTCCTCTTCTAGAACAAAGGATCAATAAGAACAAGAACAGTAGCTATGCCAATAATCACTCACTGTCTCTTTCCATCAGTATGGGAGTTAGGAATGAAATTTATACTAGCTGTGTGACCCTGGGCAAGTCACTTAACCCCAATTGCCTCACCAAAAAAAAAAAAAAAAGAAAGAAATGAAGTTTAGAAATCACCTAAGAAAGAATTTCCTAAACCCCTCTCCTCTCTCAATTCCTGAGCTCACACTGTGACAAGAGATGCTTTATAGCTAGTGATATCTATAAAACTGGTAAATTCAAGTGACTCAATTGAGAAATTAAAGTAAAATTTGTTACTGTGTCTACAAATATGTGACTACACTGTTTACACACACACGAGCATGCATAGATATAAAAGTTAGCAGTTCTTATTACTGTGCACATGCACATAAAAGGCAAATGGGAATATTGGAATTTACGGATGAACAAGTCGCTTCACCTCTCATAAGCAACCTTTGCTATTGAACTCACTACGATTAAGATGCAGGATCTGAATTCAAATTCCACTTCTGACATTACCTGTGTGTTCTTGCATAGCTTGGTCCATTTAGCCTCTTTGGCCTCCAATTTCTTCATCTATCAAATGAGGGGGTTAAACTAAATGACCTATGAACTCATGCCTGCATTGGCCATCATTCCACCTTGTGGCAAAGAAATGGCCATGATGATGCAGTTCAGTTTGTTTGTAAGTGTGCAAGACACTCAAGATGTAAGACCCCCAAATTCAAAGATGAGTTTAGAGTGGGTACCCAATACCAATCCATAATTTTCAACCCAGTTTCATTTGTTTTTCATCTCAAAATAATGTTTATACATGAAGTGTTATATTAAGCCTTAAGTAATATATAATCAGCTTCTATTTCTGACCGAAATCTGTGTATAGCCTCTAATTATGGCTCCTACTCTCACAGTTGAAATGCAGCATTCACAGTTTATATAGGGTATAGTGTTTCTTGCTAGTCTAATCCTATGAACCCTACGCTGGGGAAAGAGGGGGAAAATCTCTAGTTATCCAAAATCTTTTCCATAGATCTGGGTTGCCCTGACTTTCACCCTGACAAACTATCCCTATGTTCCCATCAAAATAACCAGTCGTGAATGCTATCCAAGGACACAGAATTACTATGGCAAAGGAGACCCGAGTACCGGAGAGATGTCCATACTCTTTCCCAGGCCAGAATAAGAAGCCTGTGTCAGACCTAGAAAGGGTGTTAGTTGGTCATCTACCCATCCTTTCATTTTTATGGATGAGGAAAGGGTTGTGTATGGAGTGGGCCATAAGCTTATTCTCCATTTTTACTTAGAATGAAGTCCATTTTACTCACAAGGCCTCTAGGCTTCCAATAAAACTCACCAGGGAAATATCCACCCAAATGTCTGTCATGTCAACACTTCTACCCCTGGAGGCCTATAGTGGTAAATAATTCCAGCGGAATGGGTGTCAACAAGAATAGATCTGAGTCATCTGCTCAGGTTCAATCCCAGTCCCTAATAAGTACAGAAGATGGCTGGATAGCCAGGGGGCTCTTAGCTATATAGTACTGCCCTGCTGTGTGTTCCTGAGCAGGCCACTCCCATGTCTGGGCCTCACTTGACTCACCCATAAAATGGTACAATGAGTTGCACCAGATGACTTCCAGGAATCCTTTAAGCTCTAATATTCTATGATAATTATTTCTGAAATATATTTCTCAGTTTCTTGGGCACAATGCATTAAAACTCACAGTAATCTGACTTTACCACATGTTCCTGAGACTCCTGGGTGCATCTAGCACTCTCCTCAGATGTCCACTTCCCTACCATGGATGAACAAGACAAGGTTAATGTTCTATCTGTAATATTTCAGAGAAGAAAGCAAAGAATTTTAGCCCCCGTTATAGATTTATCAAAGATGACTCCTTCAGCTCATGTAAAGATTAGAGGAGGAAGCACCTCCAATCCAATTTTTGTAATGGATACATAATTTCATTTTTGTCATGTAGGTAAAAGGGTATTCTGAAGAAGGCTGGGCATCAGCAAAGGTGTTGTCATAAATACTGTAAACAGTCTCCTCTTTTTAATCCTTCTCGGAGAAGTCAATACAATTGTGCGGAAGTAGGAGCTAAGTGGCATCTCCAGGGTGGACAGGAGCAAATGGTACTCGCCCAGTTGTCACAGTCAAATGATAAAAGCAGCACCCTTCCTCTCAGGAACCAGGAAGAAATGAACGGCAGAGAGAAAACTCAGCAATTTGCAGACTTTCCAAATTCTCCTTCACAAACAGTCTGAGATAAAAATATATGATTCCCCTCCAGTGGGTTGTAAAACATAGACTTTGGGGGTATGGGGGGAGGGATGTTAAAAGCAGGACTTTGAAAATCCACATCTCTAATTATGAAATGGAGCTGGCGGAGGCTATGGCAGACAACTGCACTCCTTACTTTTTGTAGTTGTGTGTGGCTCACAAACATCTGAGCACCATCATAGGCAAATGCAGGGGTTTGTTACTTGGATGTTCAGACAATGATGTACTATTGTTCTTTGGACTGCAGACCAGCCAAGTCAAGTTCAGGGAGGCTCATCACCAGGCTAGTCATGGCTGTTCGGAAAGATCATCATAAAGAATGAGTAGAGAAGCAAGGTTGCCTAGTGGATAGAGCACTGGACTTGGTGTCAGGAGACAAGTGCTTGACACTCAGTGTGGTGCCAAGCAAATAATAAATGCTTAATAAATGTTCACTTGCTCTATCTGTCTGTCTGTCTATCATCCATCTATCTTAAAGCTGGGTAACCATGGGCAAGTTACTTGTCCTTTCAGACCTCAGTTTCTTTTTCTGTAAAATAAGGCTAACAATAGCACCCCCTTCAAAGGATTGTTGTATGACAAGCACTTTGCAAACCCTAAAGTATGATTATATATATGTGTGTGTGTGTGTGTGTGTGTATGTGTGTGTGTATGAGTTGCTGTTATTACTGAGATATTACCTCCTGTGTCCATACCAGTGAAATCAGCTTCTTAAAGTCACAGTGCTTTTGTCACAGCATTTTTCTTGCAAAGAATTTAAGGCCCTAAAGAACTAGCTATGAAAATGGGCCCATGCACTCATTTCCAGGTCCCATTGCTTACCTGGTTGCAGAATGATAGCTAGAAATGCACATTGTGGTATCTGTCATCATTTAGGAGAATTACCTGGGAAACAGTGGCAAGGATGATTTTCCCCCCTTGGCATTCTGTCTCTAATTCTCAAAAGTGGCATCAGAAAAAGCCAGAACCAGGGTGGGGTGACTGGGGATTTGCCCCAGGTGCCAACATTTAGAGGATGTTGACAGCGCTTCCCACCCTTTGGCTTGCTGGAGTGAACTCTTCTCCATCTTCCTCCCACTCTGTGGCATCATCCCCAGAAGTCACCTTTTACAGCCCCTCTTGATTTTCCTTTGCTTTTCCTCTGTTCATTATTTCCTATTTATCCTGTATATTACTTGCTTTGTAGATATTTGTTTGCATGTTGTTTCCCTGGGCAAGTCATTTAACCCTGCCTGCTTCAGTTTCCTCGTCTGTAAAATGAGCTGGAGAAGGAAATAGCAAAACACTCCAGTGTCTGCCAAGAAAACCCCAAATGGGGTCATGAAGAGTTGGACGTGGCTGGATGATTCAACAACAACAACAAAACAACGAGGGCCTTATTAACTGCACCTAGGTAACAATAACAGAGAGAAACAAAGGGTGAATATGAAGGTGGTCCTAGGCTGTGAATGAGAATCCACCTACTGTTGGAACTCAGATCTAGCCAAGTGTTCTAGCAATATGGCGGGATGGACTAGAGAGGGGAATACAAAGGTGGCAGGAGGCCCAGGGAAACAGCACTTGTTTCGTGTCACTAAAAGACTAAAAATCACTTACAAGATAAAGTCCCAATTTCTTTGCTTGGCATTCAAGGTCCTTTACCATCTGTTTCCAACCTAGCTTTTGCACTGGATCTTTGGCTCTTTTCCTGAATGCATCCTTGGCTCCACATAGCTTATGCCTTGGGTTTTCCTACTTCTGCTCACATCCTTTTCCGCCTAGATCTAACTCAGATTCTACATGCCTGGCTATTCTTCCTGATCTTTTCCCAGAAATAATCTCGGTTCTACCTTCCTAGAGCACATTGCAGATACACCTTTCATTCGTCCACTTCTCATGTACATTTTGGTGATTTATTTAAATACTAACAACCGTAACATTGCTTATTCCTAGTTCTCTTCTGCCTTGCCTGACCATTCCTTCTCATTCTTATTCCTTGGTTCACTGTCCCCCTGCCCTGAGAATATGAGGATCCCCCAAGGCTCCTCTGTCTTTTCTCTCTGTAGATATTTGTGGTACTTGATCGACTCATTCATTGTCCTGGCTTAAATTTTTACCTTTATACAGATAATTCCCAGATCTCTACCTCCAGCCAAAACCTCTCCACTGAGGTCCCTTTCCAAATGTCCAAATGCTGGCTGAATATCTCTCCTGATATGTTCCACACATACTTAAAATTAGTATGTTTAAAACAGAACTCATCATTTCTCAGAAAAAAAAAAAAGGAAAAAGGAAAGAAAAAGAAAAAAGTTCTCTTATTCAATTTCCCTACTTCTGCAGTTGGTACCCAGCCATCAGGGCTCAAAATCAGAGTCAAAATCTTGTCTGACTCTTCCCTTTGCCCTGTCCCTTGAGACAAAATAATAAGTTACCCCTGGATTCTACTTGGGAAACATCTCTCCATACATCTTCTCCTATTTTTTTGATACTAAATTTCTTTGTGTGGGAGGTACATTCTGCTCCATAGAAACACATAAGACTTCTCTCCCAGCTGGAGAGAATGCTTGTGAGGGGTCTCCCTGGTCATTAACCTCAGCTGCTTCTGCTCTGATAGACAGACACCTCCTATCCCAGCAGTGGCTCTTCTAAATTAACATCCTTATGGAAGGCCAGTCTCAGGCAGAAACATGAGATTTCAAGCACATCAATAAATAAAGAGAGCTCTTAAAAGTGGGGGAGGGGAAGTAGAGAAAGCAAGCCAGTGTTCACATTAGTCTGGTAGGTGCCCTAAGAGGTTTCCTTTTCAGTTTCGAAACTGTTAAATACAAATTTAAAACACCAGGAAGGTCCCTCCTTACTATTAACAATAGAACAATCCAGCCTGCTCTGTTACACATGGCAGGCTCTCACTCCTTTGAACCCCAGAGGCACTGAATGTTCAGAGAATACTTCTCTCTCATTGGTTCCCTACTATTTGGGGGCACTATTGTGTGACATTTAAAAAATAGATTGGGAGCAGTGATTAGCTACTATTAGTCTCATTTTAATTATGTAATTCTAGGTGGTAAGAATATCTTGGAGAGAGAAAAACGTGGGAATTTTGGGGTTTTATCTAGTTCCATCTGTAACCTTGACTGCAAAGCATAATTGCATCTGCTGAGGCACTTTGCAAGGGTATTGTATGTAAGTAAAATCTGGGTAGGACTTAAAAACCCATCCAATAAAGAAACTTACATTAAAAATAGCCCTATGGGGGCAGCTAGGTGGTGCAGTGGATAGAGCACCGGCCCTGGAGTCAGGAGTACCTGAGTTCAAATCCGGCCTCAGGTACTTAACACTTACTAGCCGTGTGACCCTGGGCAAGTCACTTAACCCCAATTGCCTCACTAAAAAAAAATGTGGTAAAATATGAAAGTTTTTAACAGTCGGTTAGGATAACTGAAAGACGCCAGTTTTTCAAGGACCACCCTTTTGGGGAGGAGACGAACAGTCCGCCTGCTGCACACGTCAGACTGCCTGCGGGACTCGACTTCTGGGGTGGGGAGAATGGAAGTGAGGCTTTGGCCTGCTTGGCGGGACTCCTGACGGCGCGGCACAGACTCTCTCTCTCCAAAGGTGGCCTTTTCGGTTTGGTGAGTTTTTATAAGGAATATAGACTAAGTTTAGACTTAAGACGATTTGTATTGTGTTTCTACTTTCCTATCCTTCTAATCAACATCACCTTGTGACTACCATAACAATAAATAAAAAGGTCTATCTAGAAAACCAAAAGCTTCTTCCATTTACTAGTTTGGGAGATAAATTAAGGGAAAGGTTAAGTAGGGGAGATTTATGATCTAATATCCAATTTTAAATCTCACAAAAACAACAAACAAACAAAAAATAGCACTATGAAGAATTCAGGCATTCCCACTAAGAAAAACCTATTTACAGAAATCTGTACTTTTAAAAACAGATAAATCATGGAGAAAATGATCACTTGAAATGTGGAATAGCTAGTATTTATCAAAAGCTTTTCATAGATGATATCATTTGGTCCTCACAACAACACTGCACAATATCCCCATTTTACACATAGGAAAACTAAGTCTTAGAGTGGTTAGTGGTTAGTGTGTCCAGGGTCACATAACTGGCAGGTGTCTGAGGCAGGATTTGAACTCAGATGTTCCCAATTGAGTGACATTATCTCCATTATGTCACCTTGGCACCTCAGAAACATTCTTCAGTTTACAAAAAGATTCACTCTAGGGTCCAGATGAATTCTTTTAGTTCATGTAAAATTATTTCAATATGCAAAATATTGATTCCCAAACAACTTTTTAAGATCACTTCTAGGACCAAAGGTAAAATACAGCATTTGATTCACTAATGGTCTGCAGCAGGGAAGTCTTTTACAGCATTTCACAGAATGTCTGCTCAGTGCTGACATCTTTAACCTGGGTGAAAAAGAGCAGAAACTTTTGAAGTTCTTCCAATAAAATTTGAGACACTCAGGAAGTGATTTTGGTATCTTAGTTCTTTCTCAAGATGAAGAGGGATTTCTTTTTCAAACTGTTTATCCTCCAAAATTATCCCTTGGATTTAAAAAATGAAGGGGAAAAAACTTTTTTTTGAAGTCTCTTCAGTACCCTATCTCTCTCTCTGAAATTACTTGATATTATTTGTACATTATTTTTACTTTCTTATCTGTTAACATATTCTATTGCCACAGCAAAGGGTCTGTTCCTTTAGGATCTTCAGTTAAATTCAATACATTTATTAAGCATCAACTGTGTGCAAGGCAAGGAAGGTACAAACACAGAACCCCCAAAGTTCCTGCCCTCAAAGGTCCTAAATGGTTCTTGTCTTTCTATTCCCAGTGCTATGCACAAGTCCTAATGATGCCCCAGACCAAAACTGTCTCACCAGTCACAATTCTGATGTATATATGTGTATGTGAGAGATATTTCACATATATGTGTGTAGAATATCCCTGTATATTATATGTCCCTATATGTAATATCCCTATATTAAATATTATTAATTATCATCTTATATATTACATACAGGAATATGTTGTATATCTCTATATAGTATAGTAGCCATCTAATATCCCTCTAGTAGAATGTATGCCTCTTGAGGGCAAGGATTCTCTCACTTTTCCATTTGTATCCCTTTCAGTTCATTCATTTCAGTTATGTCTGGCTCTTTGTCGTCCTATTTGGGGTTTTCTTGGCAGAGATGGAGTGGTTTTCTATTTCCTTCTCTAGCTCATTTGACAGATGAGGAAACTGAGGCAAACAGGGTTAAGTGACTTCCCTGGGGTCACACAGGTAATAAGTGTTTGAGGCTAGATTTGAACTCAGGTCTTCCTGACTCAGTTCTTGGCGCATAGTAGGTACTGTGTACATGCTATTTCATCCATTCCTGAGGACAAATAGCACCTGATACATAGTAAGTACTTAACAATGTTTGTTGAATTGAACTGGCTCATTTCCAAACCTAATGAATCAATTCATTCATTAGTTCATTAATCCAAAAGGGAAATCATTCCAGACTTTTCTCAAAATAACTTATGCCAACAACAACCAGAAGAAGTCTCCATCCTGGCTGTGTTCTTAGGGTGCTCCCTTCACAAACAGAAATGATGTCTCTGAACAACATTTATTTACTGAATATACTTGCCATCCTATATTCGAATATGGTAGAAGAAACAGACATGACTTAGGGGCTCCTGTACTCGGAAGGAATTTAAGAAGTTTTGGATGAAGACCTGAAGTCCATTTCAAACAAAGGACCCATCATCTCCTCTGAGAACCATGAATCATGTTTGGCTAGCATCAGCTAAACGCCATCTGCCTCATTCCCTTTTTTGGCAGAGGGAACCTCAGTGTAACAGATTTTCCCAGACTACAAATTTCCCTTTGAAGGGACTTGAGAAACCCACTTCAGGACTTAAACAATTGCTCCCATTTTTTTTAACATGAGTACTCTTAAAAACTGTGATACCAAGAGTAAGGGAAAAATTATAATACTTTCTGAAAATAATGAAAAAGTGCTTCATTCAGAGGCTTTGTCTCCTGAATTCAACCCTCCAGTATTCCATAAAAATCCACATAAAAGAGTAACCATCTACCTCCAGAGCCATACCTCCAGATCATGGACTATGTTTAGAAGATGCTTCTGGGCCCTCATACTATTCCATGTCAACATCAGCATGCCTGCAAACAGCACGGAATGGAAGGCAGTCCCTTCCAGCCTGGCCAATCAGATCATCTATGCTGTGAAGTAAAGTAGATCCCATCACTGTGACCATGGAAAGTTTTTGGTCTTGGTTTTAGTTGGGGCTATATCTGTGTTCACACCGAGCACTTCCATCTGCATTCAATGTGAGCCAACATGCTCTGTCTGGTTTTTCAAGCTTTGGGCTACTTGGCTATAGCAGGGGATTCCATTTTGTTTCATTAAGAGGTTATCTGGGGGGCAGCTAGGTGGAGCAGTGGATAGAGCACTGGCCCTGGATTCAGGAAGATCTGAGTTCAAATCCGGCCTCAAATAATTAACAATTACTAGCTGTGTGACCCTAGGCAAGTCACTTAACCCCAATTGCCTCACCAAAAAAAAAAAAAAAAAAGGTTATCTGGCTCACAGTGTAGCCTGTGGTTGTTGAGATGAAGGAACCCAGGCTGTTTCTTCAGGTTGGGTGTGGGTCTCCCTTTCAGCACCTTTTGAGAAAGGGGAAGAGGAGGAAGTAGAGGCAGAGGAAGAAAGGGGTGAGGGAGAGGACAGAAAAGATGAAAAGGAAGGAGAGATAAAGGTATAAAGAAGAGAAAGATGAAGGAAAGGAGGAAGAAGTGAAAAGGGATAGAAAATAAGGCATATGTATAGATGTAGAGATGCATGTAAATAACATTCAGTTCTAAAACTTATTATATTGTTATATTGTAATAAGAAGCTCCCACCACCTGTAAAATGGTAGCCCGTAACACATTTCAAATACTCAGCCTTGCTGGATCTGTGTTAAGTCCAGTTACCCCATCCCAGATATGTGAGGTACAACCCAGTATTTAAAGCATTTGAAATTTAAACTTGTGAAGAGATCCTGAGTGGGCCTTATTCATTTTGAAAAAGACAAATGTATTTTTTTTTCCATCAAGGTCAAAGATTCTCTGAAATGTATTCATATACACCCCCCACACACACACACAACCTAGTACTTGCTAATGGGAGAGAAAACATGCAAACAACTGTGTACAAATGAGATGTATGCCAGATAAGTTGGGGGTTATCAACAGAAGGAAGTATTGAAGGGATTCCAAGTACGCTTCCTGCAGAAGGTGGGATTTTAGCTGAGACTTGAGCTGCCAGGGAGGGCAGGAGCCAGAGATGAGAAGGGAGGGCATTGCAGGAATGGGTGCCAGCCAGTAGGGAGATGGAATGTTTTGTTCAAGGACTTGCACGGAAGCCAGTGTTCCTGGATCTCGGAGTATGTAGGAGTACGCAAGGTGTAAGAAGACTGGAAATGTGTTGGAGGAGGGGGCAGATTCTAAAGGGCTCTGAATGTCAAGCAAGCCCAACACCCTCCTGTTGATCCGCCTCACAGATGCAAGGCATCTAAAACACAGAAAGAACTGAACAAGGGCCTTTAAGGGAGTTGTAACCTGTTTAATAGACTTCTTTTCCTTATTCTGGAGTTCTCTATATCAGTAAAATCACAGTTCCACCCTCTATGCTGATGTCTCCTACCACATATAATGTAACTCTCCCATTAGCAAAGACAAGGTTGTGTGTGTGTGTGTGTGTGTGTGTGTGTGTGTGTGTGTGTGTGTGGCCTCTTTGTTAGCACTTGCTACATTCAGTTCTGGGATTGTCTGGATAAGAGTATCCCATAAACCCTAGCCCAGGCCCATGAGGGCAGGCTGATCATTCACAGGGCACCCTTTGCCATGTCAAGAAGTTAAAGATCCCAAAGCACAGATAAAGATGGCATCTTCTCTCCACACCAGTCCTTACCCTCGAATCCCTGAGAAGAAGGGAAATGAAGGAGAATCACCAGCCTCTGGAAGAAATAGGGATTCTTTCTGTATATAACAGCTGCAAGGCCATTTTGCCACTCTCACCCTGTGTGCTTCAAAGGGGCTGTATTGCCAGGAGTCACCGGACTTGGGAACCCCCAAAGCTTCATCAGAACACCCCTATATGAGGAAGCACTGAGGGAACCAGCCGATGTATTTTCAACCTCACCATCATTGGACCTGTCCCTAGTAATTCCAAACATCTTACAATAAATGTGGGCTGAAATATGCAAGTTTTGTGTGTTGCCTAGTTTTTCATTTCTCTGGTTTACCACAATACAATCTGTTCAGAGAGCCTTTCCTGCTAAAAGGCGAAGAAGATAAATAGAAGCATGCGATGACCTCTATTGCCCTGGGAGCCCTGTGAACCTCCAAATTAAATCAGATGGGCAGATTCATTGAAGCAAGAGTACAAATGAGTAATAAAGCTTATTATGTGACTCTTCCCATGTGTATTTTTTAAAAATGTCTTAAAATATATCTTTAACTTACATGAACTGATGCATAGGTGAAGAGAACAGAACCAAGAGAACATTGTACGCAGTAAAAGCAATATTGTCTGATGAAGAACTGTGAATGATTTAGCTATTCTCAGCAATATAAGATCAAGACAATCCCAAAGGATTAATGATGAAGCAGACTATTCACCTCCAGAGAAAGAATTGATGTTGCTTGAATATAGGCTGAAGCAAGCTATTTTTCACTTTCTTTCATTTTTTTCTTTTATTTGAAACTTCTTGTACAAAATAACTAATATGGAAATGTTTTACATAATTACACACATATAATCTATATCTGATTGCTTACTATCTCAGGGAAGGAGGGATAGAATTTGGAACTCAAAGCTTTAAATAAAAATGTTTAAAATATACATAATCTGGGGGCGGGGGCAGCTAGGTAGCTCAGTGGATAAAGCACAGGCCCTGGATTCAGGAGGGCCTGAGTTCAAATCCAGCCTCAGACACTTGACACTTACTAGCTGTGTGACCCTGGGCAAGTCACTTAACCCTCATTGCCCCGCCTCCCAAAAATAAAATATGTAATCTTTAATGGTATTAAGGTATTAAAGTAAAAACTCTTAAGAAATTAGCTAGTAGTTTGGAAGAAGTATTTGACCCTGACTCATTCCACTATTTAATCAGTCAATCAATAAACATTTATTAAGCTCCCACTATATGCTATTAAACACTGGGGATACAAAAAGAGGTGAAAGACATTCCGTGACCTCAAGGAGCTTACAATCTAATTCATTAAACCTAACCTATTTAATAATATCTAGCATTTATGTAGCACTTTTAGGTTTGCAAAAGCCATAACTATTTCTTCCTAAAAATGAGGTCTGCATGTGAAAAAGGAGGTCAACCCCAACGTCCATCTCCTTTTTGAAACAAATAAAACCTTTGAAATAGCAACAACAGACACTTTTTATTACTGAAAGAGTTCAGGTATACAAGATTCAATAAGTTTGGCACCACAAGAGAGGTGCCCAGACACCCCTTTATATCTTTGTATTCTTGACCTAGGGGCAACTAGGTGACATAGTCGACAGAGTACCAGGTCTGAGTTAAAATCTGGACTCAGACATTTACTAGCTGTGTGAACCTGGGAAACTTCATCCTATTTGCATCAGGTTCCGCATCTGTAAAATAAGCTAGAGAAGGATGTGGACAACGACTCCAGTATCTTTGCCAAGAAAACCCCAAATGGGGTCAGGAGAGTCAGGCACAATTGAAATGACTGAACAACAAATTCTTGATTTTAGTAGGGGATCTGACTGAAAATTCATCACTTAGAGTAACAACCTCTGACATTTATAAGGAGCTTTAAGATTTGCAAAGTACTTTACATACATCATTGTAGTTGAGCTTCACAACAACATTGTGAAAAAGTTACTACAGGTCTGATTATCCCCATTTCCAATTTGTGGAAACTGAGGCCCAGAGAGGGTGACTCTGACTACTAGTAAGTGTTGGAGGCAGGATTCCAACCCAGTTCTCTGTACCACACCACAGACTTTCTCTCATACAGTGGTCATTTTGGTGGTGTGCCTTCCTGCCCTTAGCAACACACTGATACCCAGACAGTCTGTTGTTGAGACAATACTCAGTACCTTGCCAACTTGGAAGAAACTACTAGCAATTATGCTTCAGGGTCAAAGCCTTTAAGATGCCAGGATCAACTCCATGCTACACTGAGGCATTATAAAAGGTATTAGTAAGGGATGACATCAATAACATCCTCTCCTAATGCCAACCAATCAGCAGAGAATTGTTGTGGGCCCAGGGCACCCTAGAAGTTCTCTGGGGCACATCAAAGAAACTTCTCCTTGAAAAACTAAACCAGAGCACAGATATGCCTAGAGAGATAAGCGGAACCATTTCAGACTGAACTAGCTCTGTGACCCCCCACCCTTCATCCTGGTCTCCCTTACCCCTGGGGAGATAAGTTTGGGTGTGGCTGCTCCCTTTGTGTCCTGAAGAGATGGCTTGAGAGAGCCATAGCCACCCCTCACCCAATTCCCCCAGCTACCACCAGTGGGGGATGGTCCTCCCTCACAAAAGGAACTTTCCACAGTCAGATGGTCACCCCCCACCCCCATCAGTCCTCTATAAAAGTACCTGCCAGTCTCCTGCTCGAGGAGATTGGTACCTCAGAGCCACGCTCTATGCCTTTGTCCCCATGAGAAGTCCAGGGATTTCTCTTGGTTTCCCTTCCCTTCCCTCGCCCCTAAATAAACTACTATCTTATTCTAACTGCTTTTGTGTGCAAGAGGGTGTAATTCTTTAAAGAGGAATTCCTAAGGACCCCTACCCCTACCTCTCCCCAAACTCTTACCCCATTCTCCCCATGACAGAATCACAACAAAAATGAAGCAATCGTTGTGGCCAAAGAACATATATTCTATGCATCTATATAAGCAATTCATCTGTTTACCAGTGGGGAATCTGAGCTAGGAAAGTCTCAGGAGACTCACATGATGTCACCTAGCCCTTCTGAAGCAAGCTTGGTGTTGGATGAAAACCAGAGCTTTCTGCTGCTCCATTCAATTGTTCCAGATCCAACTCTTCCACTGTCTCCATGAAGAGTCTTCAGCAGTGGATCCAGTTTCCCAGGTGAAACTTTAAGCAATATCAATATCTGGTTTAACAGATTAACATCTGGCTTCCCTGCCTTTCATCATCACAGGCTTACCAGGTAAGCTCATGTTTTAAGACGTTCCTCAGAGGGACATGTGAATAGCCAATAGATGATGGGACTTTTTAATTAAACATAACTTAAATTTTTTTTAAATGTTGGCATCATAAGCCCAGATACCATTTGTCCATTCATTTCATCTGTGGCTACCTTCTGTATGCAAAGGGCTGTGAGAGGCCTCTTACCCCATACAAAGATGTCGGGGAGAGCCAAGCTGCTGGAGGGAGTGGAAGTCTTAGGACGATATAGGAACACAGATTTAGACCTAGAAGTGAAGTCCCTCATCTCCCAAACAAGGAAGCAAAAGCAAAGATTTTAGTTTTTTCAAGGAAACCAGTCAAATTCTTAAAATGCATTAATACTTGAAGAGCTTTTGGAATAGCAAAGAAAAAGTAGAACATTAAGGTAATTTGCTGATAATGAGGAATGCTCAAAGGAGCAGACATATCCCATGCATCTGGGGACACAAATTGCTAGAAAGTAATCACCTCTTTCTGGTCACCAGCATTTATTTCCTTAAAATAACGGCTGTCATAGAAATAACAGAGGTTTTCAGACAGAATATAAACAACTGTCGAGAAAGAGGCCTGTGAAATTTGCTAGCTTCCCCCATTCCCAAAGCATTCCTCCAGTGGAAGGCAGTCCCCTCTGAACAAATCATTCCCATGGTGCCAGGAAAATGATGCCCAATTCTCAGGAGGAAATCAATTTCAGGTCACTGGTGATGTTTTCAATAATGAGGCTACCAATACGAAATTCAGACTATGGCATGTAAGGGTGACTGCTTCTGAGACACAGAATTGGTATCTGTTGAAAATGACTCTATCGAAAGATAAAAAATAAATAAAAATGTTAAAAGTATCTTATTTCTCAAAGAAAAGAAGTGACTGTGATCCACAAAGAAGAAAAATTTACTAAAGCTTTCCTGGCTGAGAATATAAAAAGGCTAGAAAAGCGGAGACAGGTGAGAATAACACTTCTGGTGACTCAACTGGGGAAAAGGTTGGAGAAATCCAGAGGGACATCAGCTAGAACAGATTCTAAAGAAAAAGTGGAAGAGGAGGTGTGAAAAGACAGAAGCCTGTGGTTTACTGTGTTGTTTCACTCTAATGGTGCAAATGAAAAAGGGCTTGGCACCAGCCTCTCAACAATGACCACATAAACTGTCTCAGAGTTTACAAGTCTGTTTATGGGTCCAAAGATAAATCTCCTATCAGCTCCCCAGCTTCCACCTGGGGCTTCTATCGTTAAACCTTGCCCTGTCTGCCTCTTGCACAATTGATGGGGAATGGTGTGATTCAGAGACGGACTTTGGAGTAAAGACCTGCTCCTGATTCCCTGGGACAGAGGAACACACCCCACTCTCTGGGGAGCACAGTTTTAGGGTGGGAAGGGCTTTTAGCTTCAGTTTCTGCTTCAGATGATTTCATGGTTACTTAATCCCGAGTTGTAAAAAAAAAAAAAATGGTGATGACTGGAAAACAGGTGATAGGTTCACTGTGGTGCTTCTCGAAGGTAAAGGGTGATTAGCAAGTTAAAAAAAAAAATCAAACAAGCAAACAGCCACGTCTTTACTAAACTCCAGGCACTATGCTAGCTGCTGGTTATGCAAAAACAGAGCAGAGATCACAGATAAGAGCTGCAGGGGAACTTAGAGAACACCCCGCCCCCATTTTACAGAGATGGAAACTGAGTCACAGAGAGGCAAAATGACTAGAGATGGGAACTCTTGTCCTCTTAATTCCCAAATCAATACACTAGCCATTACACCACGCTGCAGGGCAAGCCCTCAAGGAATTTATATTTTATTAGGGGAGAGAGTGTGAAAAAGAAATACAAAGTAATTGGAGGGGGGAGGTATGAAAAGTTGGGAAGTCGCAGAGGAGAAGGTCATCAAGAATTGAAGAGAATCCTTCTCTAATTCTCCACCCTCAGAGACCAGCAGCCTCAGGTGTCAAGATACCATAATTTGGTTACAAAAGAAGAAAAATCCAAGAAAACAACCCTAAAGCACACTTTCCCAACTTTCGCTTTATTTCCGTAGCAATAACTTTGTTCTGCCAAGATGTTTGATCCCAAGTCCTACACTGACTTAAAGAAGAAAAGGTACTTTTTTGCCTCTACATGTGACCTTGAGAGTGTGAGTGAATCCCAAAACATATCAGTGAGGAGAGACCTGAGCCTTTATCTAGGCCAGTTCCTCCCTTTTACAAAAGAGAGAGGACTTGGCCGAGGTCCCACTGTGCACAGGGCAGTGACAGCACCTAGAAGCTGACCCAGGGCTCCACTCCAATTGTGTGGTCTTTCTATTTCCTTGGCACTCCCTCTAGTAAGCAAGCTTCTGGACATTTGCAAACAGAGTTTGAAAAAAAAGGAATGGCAGCCAGTATCTTTCAAGATAAAAACCTCAATGCAGGGTATTTTTGTTAAAATAGCAGACAGTGTTCATATTTACATATCTGTGCATATGTTGCTTTTTCCCAGGTAGAAGGCAAGCTCGTTGAGCTATTTTGGTTTTCCCTTCTGTGTAGTACCTAATACAGGGCCTTGGATGGCAGAGTCTCCAGAGTGCTCCTCAATGAAAGACTGGTGAATGAAAGAGGGTTCCAAGGAGTTGAGAGCTGGTTGATAATATCTGTCAGGAAAGGTACTATGGGCAGCAGCATGTTGTTGTGGAAAGAATACCAGGCATGGGGTCAGAAAACCTGGATCAAAGCTGAGCTCTGCTACTTCAGAGCTATCTGACTGTAGTCAAGTTACAACCTCTCTGGGTCTCTCTCTCCCCACCTAAGAAATGGGGATCATACTGCTTTCAGTAGCTACTTCACAGGGCTATTGTGAGACTCGAATGAGATTGTATAAATGAAGAACTCTATGATCACTAAGCACTATATAAGTGTCAGCTCTGGAAAAGAGAAGATGAAGGCTCTTGTCACTATGAGTAACTGAGGCAGTGGGTGCAGTGGGAAAATCACTGCATTTAGGGTCAAAGGACCTGAGTTTGAATCCTGGCTCTGACACTAGGACCTTGAACAAGTCATTTAGCACAATGCTTGGCACACAATAATCACTTAATAAATGCTTGTTAACTTGATTGCACCTCTCTAGGAATCAGTTTCTTCAATTCTAAAAAGAGGAAGTCTAAGGTCTCTTCCAGTTCATGAATTGCCAAAAAAGATTTTGATCCAGAGGATGGCCATCCATGATTCTTCACCTTATTGAGGACAACATAAAAGGGACTGGGTTTTCAATCCAGTGGGAGGAATTTAGGCTAGATGGATCTTGGACATTTTTCTGGGTAGTAACCTGCCTGGAGTGTGTTATGAAAGGAGGGTGTGGAAATCACCACATTTCTGCTGATGTTTAAAATTTTGACAGCTTCTTACCTGTCCAAGACGACTCAATGTGATCCTTATCTGAAGATGGCAGATGAACTCAGATACCCCTGAGAGGCTCCTGCCTGCCCCCAAATTCTAATCTACAAACTACAGCTGTGACACATTTGTGGCTTCAAACTCCCACTCCTACAGATCAACATGATGCTGCCTGGGCTGGGGACCATTACTTCCACCCCCTCCTTGGGAAATAAAATAAATTGATCCTTGCAAGTGACTCATGAAAACAAGGCTAGCTTGCTCTCTCTCTCTCTCTCTCTCTCTCTCTCTCTCTCTCTCTCTCTCTCTCTCTCTCTCTCTCTCTCTCTCCCTCCGTTGTGTTTTCCTTTTTAGCAAAACACAAAAATGTTTATCTATGTTTATGGTTGTAATATCCAGGCTGTATCTCTGAAGTGTGTAATGTTACATCTGCTGCATTCAGGGACATACGCCATATGGTGTGTGTGTGTGTGTGTGTGTGTGTGTGTGTGTATGTGTTCATATTTCCTGTCAGTGTGGAATGTTTATAGGAGAGGTGAAGTCATGTGTTGGAACCTTGAGGACTTGATCTTTGTGGTTGTTACAACTATGACCTTTCTCTAATTGGTCTCTTAATGCACGCTGAGGCTCAACCAAATAGACCTGCTCACCGTGACTTGAGCCTGTTCTGTGCTTTCCTGCTGTTCTTTGATGAACCCGCACCACTGCCAGCAGAAATTCTAGCTGCTATTCGACTTGGCTCAGATACCACCTCTGCCATGAAGTCTTCCCTGATTACCTCCAGCAATCTCTCCCCTTTCTGTGTTCCCAAATTACTTTTTTTGCGTGTTCTCATCTCTCACCTTCTGCCTTGTGCTGTATTCATTTGGGTTCAGGTCTTATTTAATCAATCAACCCACAAATGTTGCTTAAGCATCTACTATGTCCCTGAGAAGATAGTGGATAGAGTACCAGCCCTGACGTCAAGAAGACTCATCTTCCTGAGTTCACATCTGGCCTCGGACACCAACCAGCTGTGTGACCCCGGAAGAATCACTTCACCCTGTCTGCCTTGACGTCCTCATCTGTAAAATGAGCTGAAGAAGGAAATGGCCAACCACTCCAGTGCTGAGAAAACCCCAAATGGAATCAAAGAGTCAGACAACAACAATAACAACAACAATGTCCCTAAGCCCTGTACAAGGACTAGAGATACAATACAAAGGTGATCCCAATCGTCAAGGAACATTATAATCTACAGGGGTATAAGACACATATGGCAGTGTGAAGGCCAGGGAAGAGAACTTTTCTGGAGCCAGACAAGGATTGCAAACAGAGCCACAGGGCAGTCTGACTGTTAGGCCCTTTTCTAGTAGCAATAATAGTTTTAATTTGATTATTACTTTTCCCTGAGCAAGAGGTAAAATGCAGCAGGGAACAGGAGGAAGAAGAACTAGCCAGATACCCCCTCTAAGTGTTACATGGATAAATCAGCAATGCCATCCTCATCCTGACACTTAGGAAGGACCCAAAGGGCAGGTTAGGCCTCATTTGCCCAAGCTTAGCTTCTCCTATTTCCTGGATTTATTCGGGAACTTCCATAGTTTTAGGTGAGCATATGGCCTTAGAACCAAGATCTTTAAAAGGCACTAGAGAGAGCCTCAGGGCCTTGTTCTTCCGGCATGTTATGAATTAAAAAAACAACAAACAACAAAACGTAGCTCATCAAAGATCCCAGCTTTCTGGAGCTCTGCCTGTCCACAATTCAGAAAATGCCCTTTGGGTTGGTTTTTGGTTTATTTCACCATGAGGCCCAATGGCCTGCTTTTCCACTTGATTATAAAATCTGCGAGTCACACCCTTTGCCTCATGCTATTTTCTGGCTATGGGCTTGTCCTCAGACTCACCTCCAAGTGACATCATGGAAACTGCCAAAATGGAGACAGACCTCCTTGGATTCATCTGCTCCGTTCATTTCCTTTCCCTCATACACAAGAATAGATTTTTGGGGTTGGGGGATCCTTTTTATGTGAGAGATTTTCCCCTCTCTTTTTAATGAATCATGTGGAATTCAAGAGAAATCTACTAAGAAGAGACAGCTCATTGTTCTGGGTTTGGGGTGGGGGTTGTTTTTGCCTTCCCTTGAGATTTGTCTCCAAAGATATTTTTAAGGGAGGAAGAATATTTCATGTGTGTCACCAACCAGAATTAAGGGGCTGCTATAAATTCAAGATTCATTGCTATAAAGTTTTCCCAATTAGAAGATAAGTCATCTTTCCGTGTTAGTTTAATTCTGTCCTTTATTTGTCTACTCCAGTGAAGTGGCACATTGCAAACATCATCTTAGGAATGTATTAATAGGGCCCAGTGCTTGTGGCTCATCAGGCACGTTCTGGGGATAATGTTTAAACTCTGCCGAAGCTCATGGAGCAAAATGACCTGGATGGTGGAATGCAGATCATCTGGGCCTGGCCCACCTGGCTGGGTCTTAGAATGGGTCCCAGAGAATCACAAAGAATGCCCATTACCCATGCATCAATTCCCTTCTCCCTCTAGGGATGCAGTAGGCCCTGCTACCTTGGTGATGTACCTGGACTAGAGCGCTCTGGGAAAAATCCAAGAGAGGAAATCAAAGGATGGGAAGTGGTTGGAGGTTGGTTGGTTTCTAATCCAGCAAACATTTATTAAGACCTACTGTGTGATAGGCAGGAAAATAGACACCAATGCCACAGCCATCACTCACAAGAGACTTACATCCTACTGGGAATCTTTATCTTGAAAAAGGGGAGCATCCTTAAAGCAACAATGTAATGTTTTGGACAGAAGAAGGAATCCAAGCAAAGGAATCAGTCTTTGCTTCTCACCAATAACAACAACAACAATAGTTGTTTTTCAGTTGTGTCTGACTCTTCATGATGACATTTGGGGTTTTCTTGGAAGAGATCCTGGGGTGGTTTGCCATTTCCTTGCCCAGCTCATTTTACAGATGAGGAAACTGAGGCAGACAGGATCAAATGAGTTGCCCAGGGTCACTTTGGTAATAATAAGTGTGTAAGGCTAGATTTGAACTTAGGAAGATGAGTCTTTCTCCGCCTTCTCACCAACAATAACATCAGCAACAAAATAATAAAAACAATAATAATGACACTTATATAGAGCTTTAGGGTTTTCAAAGGTCTATCCCTTCTCCTTTGGGAGGCATGGTATAGAAGGATGATAATAATAATAACCTTTATACATTGTTTTAAAGTTTTCAAAGTGCTTTTCATGGATGATCTCATTTGGTCTTGACAAAATCATCCCCATTTTGCAGACAGGAAAGTTGAATCTTAGGGAGTTATAAAGTGTCTGAGGCAGAATTCCGACTTGAATGTACTTCCTCCTCACCTCTGCCTTTTAGAATTTGAGGTTTCTTTCAAACTTCAGCTCAACAACCACCTCCTACAGGAAGTCCTACTGACTCGGAGAACAGTGCTCTATCAACTACACCAACACGGAATCCTCCTCCAAGCCAGGGGCACTTAAATGCATTGAGGCCCTCCAACTCAATTTGTAAGAATAGCTCAGATGGAAACCTGGAAGGACTTGCATGAATTGATGATGAGTGAGATGAGCAGAACCAGAAGAACATTATACACAATATCATCAACATTATGTGTTGATCTACTGTGATAGACTAGATTCTTCTCACCAATCCAATGGTACAAGAAAGTTCCAAAGCACTCATGATGGAAAAGGCTCTCCAAATCCAGAAAAAAAAAAAAAGAAAAAAGAAAAAAAAAGGAACTGTGGAATATGGATGCTGATTGGACCATACTATTTCTTTTGGTTTTGGTGCTGTTGGTTTTCTGTTTTGAGGTTTTTCCTTTTTGCTCTGATTCTTCTTTTATAACATGACTAATGCAGAAATATGTTTAATGTTATTATGCATATATAACCTATATCAGATTACCTGCTGTCTAGGGGCGGGGGGGAGGGAGAAAAATTTGAAATTGGAAATCTTATATAAACAAATGTTGAAAACTATCTCTATGTGTAACTGGAAGATAATAAAATATTTTTATTTTTAAAAAAAGAATAGCTCAGATGCCTTATGGATGGCTGTAGAATTCAGGAGATGAAAGGTCTTCATGCTCTGTTTATAGTTTTCCTACTATCGAACTCTATTCCTGATATGAATCCAATTGAGTCATAGTGTATACTGTTTTGTATTTACTGGCCTCAATATCAAAACCAGGGAGAGTCAAAACAGAGAAAGAAAATTATAGACAGATATTAATAATGGAGATTGGGGATGAAATTCCATGTAATACTTTGAGCACCCTTTGAGGAAAGGAAAATATAATACTGTGTTGTTCCCCTTTTATACCAAATAAGGGTACATTGTAATCATAAAGGGTTCTATAAATATAAGTATTACTCTAAGTGTAGACATCTAAACTTGTCCATCCTCCAAAAGTCTCTGTTTCTGTTAAGTCACTCCCTTACTCTTCAGCTATAGTCAGTTGTTAAGTCTTGTGATCTGGCCTCTGTCCCCTCTCCTACTCACATGTTCACCACCCTAGGTTGACTCAAATGAAACATACATTTTGAAAACCTGTGAAATTGTGCCCATTTTGAATTCAAATGTCAGAAAGACAAGACTAAAGCTAACCCTACAGACCACTTACCCATTCAAATGAGAATGCAAATGAGAGCATTGTAAGCACAGTATTCTATAAAATAAGCTATTACTATAAGGGCTGACATCTGAACTTGTCCATTCTCTGAAATTCTCCCCTCTTCTATTCAAATTACCCTAGTTCAGGCTCTCATCAGCTCTCCCCTAGATTATCGATTAGTTTTTGATTATTGATTATTATTGTTTCCTAATTGGTCCCCCTGTCTCCATGAGTTCCCTTCTCCAATCTATCCTTCACACAGTCACCTAAACAGTCATCCTAAAGCCCAGTTCTGAGTTCAGCATTCCACTGCTCAAAAGCCATCATTGGCTCCAAGATATCTTTAGCTTGTGTCTTTACCTCAACATTTAAAGCTTCCACAACCTGGCTCCAACCTGCCACTCCCTTTCATAGACTTCTTCTATGTGCCATCCACAAAGGACCCAAAGGCATCGGTCTATTTTCAACCTCTATACATTGATATAACATCTTCCAGGCTGGGAGCACTCTCCCTTCTTCATCTGTGTCTTTCAGAGCCCTTCCCTTCTTTCAAGCTCAGTTCAGGTGCAATCATCTCAAACTTTCCTAGACCACCTCACTCGTCTCACATCTCATTCGTCACTATCCTACCTACCTGGAATCAGAAAGAACTGAGTTCAAATCCTGCCCAAGACAATTACTGGTTATGTGACCCTGGGCAAGAAGTTTCACTTTTCTGAGTCCAAGTCTCAGTTTTCCTAATCTAAAAATTGAGGGTATTGGACCAGATGGACTCCCAAGTACCTTCTAGTACTAAAGCTAGGCATGTAAGCTTTTAAAGAAAAGGATTGTGGTTGTTGTTCAGTTGTTTCAATTTCGTCCAATTCTTTGTGACCCCATTTGGGGTTTTCTTGGCAAAGATACTGGAGTGGTTGGCTATTTCCTTTTCCAATTCATTTTATAGATGAGGAAACTGAGGCAAACAGGGCCAAATGACTTACCCAGGATCACATAGTGAGTAAGTGTCTGAGGCCAAATTTGAACTCACAAAGACGAGTCTTCCTTACTCTATACCTGATGCTTCATCCATTGCATAACATAAGGGACTCAACACCATGTCTATCTTTATAACCCCAGAGCCTTACTCAGTATCATCCATAGAGCAGGTGCTGAATGAATGTTCATTGAGCTGAATTCTATAATACCATTAGGTGACCTTTACTTTGTAGCACTGTCAGGAGCCCAGCGGAAGCTGCGCATTGTGGCCAAATGCTTGGTGGTAGGATCATGTGGGATGAATGTCATCCAGCTATTTTTGTGTTTCTAAGAGGGCCTGCGATGCCAGGTTTCCAGATAAAGGGGCACCTCTGCGTGCTTTTGTTCCCGTGTCCCCACTGGATGGATGTTGCTAGCGTCCCCATTCCCACTTTCAATCTCAGAACCCTCTTTCATGTATTAAGAGCTGGTATTTATATAACCCCTAAAATTACACCAAGTACTTTATACACATCATCTCACGGACCTTCATTACCTGTAGAATGAGACCAGGCTTTGTAGTCAGAGGGCTTGGGGTCAAAGTCCAGCTCTGTCACTGGCTATCTGAGGGACCTCAAGGAAATCATCCAACCTCTTTGGCTCTTAATTTTCTCACCTACAAAATGAGGGGGTTAGACAAGGTGGCTGGCTGGATAGACAGACACACAGATTAAAGATAAATAAATGACTATATTGTGCCAGATCTCCCTATCCCAGCTTTTAGTGCTAGAAGCCAATGACTTATGTGATGAAATAATGGGATTTAGCAGATACTCAAAGACCCACCTGGAGATTAATTTATACTGATCGAATCAAGTGAGAATGATTGACTGCTGATTAGCCTACTTCAAGTTAACTAGATTGTAATCACACCTGGCTAGCCCTTAAGACGGTATTGTTCTCAGAAGCTAGACTGTGAACTCAACTTGAGAACACCTTCAAAACCAATGGATTTGGATGATGCCAACCAATCAGCTTGAAGCAGTGTGTAAGGACTGCCTCTGTTCCAGACCTATAAAAAGCTTCCACAATCAGCTTGCGAGAGAGTTCCTGATTAAAGCAGGCTTGTGGAGGATGACTTGAGGAAGAACCCAATCAGGCCGGAACTCTAGGCTAGATAGGCCTTTTCTTAACTTTCTGAACTCCATGTGAATACCTGTATGCTTTAATAAATATTTAATGCCCAAAGACTGGTGCTGAAGCTTCTAATTTAAGGCGACCACAATTTAGATTTTTAAACTTCACACTTAGGTTCAAATCTAGGCCTCTCCCCCATTTTGCAGAAGAGAAAAGTGAGGCTCAGGATGTTGACTTGTCCACAGTCACACAGCTAGTAAACATCTGAGGCAAGACTGAACCCCCATCTCTTGATTCCAAGTCTGGGGGGTCTCTCCCTGCCAGGGACCAGCCTGTCACAAACAGCTGGTCTGTCTGAGTCTCATCATGCATGATGTATTCCATCCATCTCTGCCTTCCTACCTCTGCCTACCCGAAGCAGATGATGTGGGGGTGCAGTCTGGTGCAGGAAACCACAGGTGCTTCTTACTGAGGGAGGAGAAGGAGGAAAAGAAGCAAAGATGATCACTTAGGAGACTGTTTAATTTGCTTTTCTCCCCGGAGGCTGAATCCTTCAAGTTGCTGGATAATGTAGCCCTGTATCAATAATGGAGGTCACTGGCAATTAGCAGCTTCTGCTAAGAGAGAAGTGCTTAGAGCTGGTGAATTACCTGATGGTCCAAATGTAAATTGAATTTGCTTGGCTAGAAAGAGTCCCTGCAGGCCCAGGATCATTAACTATACAGGGGATGTATCCAAAGCTCTAGCCTTAGGGGAGGAGTCTCTAACTTGTACAGAGACCTTGCTATTTCGTACACCACATCCCAACTCCCATCAGTCAGCATCAGCTGCCTCCCCACCCCCACCCCCAATCATACCTGGAATAGACATCCTTCTCATCCCTGCCTCTAAAAGTCCTCAGTCTCCTTCAGGGCTTGATTCTGATGCCACCTGATACACGAGGCCTTGGCCGAGGCTCAGGTGTGCCCCTCTGCCTCCCCCATCCCCCTCAGAAAACCAAACCCCAAACCTCTTGTATCTCCTTTGTATTGAATTTACCTATATGTGCTATTTCCATCATTCAAATACAACTGTTTCATTTTTGTCTTTGTATACCCAGACTCTCACATTGTACCTGATGTGGAATTGATACCTAATAAATATTTGCGGATTAAAGTACAATTTTCTCTTGATTTAAGCTAACAATGGGATGATAATTTGACTCATTCGCAATATGTCAAGATCACGTGCAGTCAGATTCATAGAATGGGTCTCAAAAATCATTGGTTCCAACCCCAAACATTTTACAGATGAAGGAAACAAAAGCTCAAAGAGGTTTTGCATTATCACTCAGTTGTAAATAGCAGTCAGGATTCACATCCAGGACTCTGAGCCCAAAGGTACCCTTCTTTCCATTGGGCCACATTGCTATCTCCCTCACTTTCCAAAGGAGGGGAAATGACTTGTCCAAGGTCACATGAACTGGAAGCAGCAGAGCTGGGACTCTAGGGCAGGTCTCCTGGCTTCTGAGGCAGCCCACCTTGCACCAAGGTCATACTGCCCTTGAGAACCATCAACTTGGGAACCAGGGAGTGGATGAAGAATAAAGAACGCAGGTGGGGGTGATTTCCTGCAATCCCTCAGTGATTGAAAATGAGGGCACTGAGTCAGACAGCCTATAAATTGCTGCCTGAACAAAGAGCCATTTTCAATTCCTCCCAAAGCCCAAATAAACTCTCACAAATGGAAATCTGCCTTGATCCTTGTTTTCTATTTTCAGGAGATGGTGTGTGTTTCATCCATTATGAATCAGTCATTCTCCTCCTCACAAAAAGCAAAGAAAAAGGAAAGAAAGGCATGAGAAAGATGGCAGGGCAGAGGAAAGAGAACCTTGAGAAACAATTCACAGCTAGCCTCTGATGCTTTTTCTCTGTGTGACCCTGGATGAATCACTTAACTTTTCTTCAGCCTCCTCACCTTAAAAAAAAAAAACAAGGGGGTTGCACTGGATGACCCTCAAGAACCCTTCAGCACTAGAGCTATGTGTTGTCTTATGATCTGTAAAAAACAAAAATAGTGCCCATACCGCTTAGCTCACAAAATTGCTGCCATGCCCCACTGAGATGGAACAGTAAAAAATGAACCTGGGTTCAAGTGTCAAGTCTGCTACTTAGCGCCTGGGTGACCTTGGGCAAATCACTGAACTTCCCTGGGCTTCCATCTCCTCACCTGTAAGAGAAAGGGTTTGGACTAGATAGTCCCTAGAGTCCCTGCTAACTTTAAATGATCAGATAGATGCCAAGGGCTTTGCCTTAAACCATAAAGAGCTATGTAAACATCAACTGTCACAAATACGATGACAAGGTGAACAAGCAGACAAAGATGCCAGTGATTAGAACAGACCTAAGGTAAGTGAGCTGTTTGCATTGGGGTGATCCAGGGGATTTCTAGTAACACTAGTATAGAATGAAAAATCACCATTTTGGCAAAAGAGATAAAGTCCTGGACCCTGGAGTCAAGACCTGAGTTCAAATACTACACATCTAGCTGCATGGCACTCACTCACTGGTCAAGTCACTTAACCTCTGTGGGCTTCAGTTTCCTCATTTGCAAAATGAAGAGGTTCAAGCTCTAAATCGATGATCTGAAGAAAAGCTGCTGTTCCAATCCCCAACTCCTCCTGCAATGAAGCCCTTGATGACATGAATCAATCATAGCCCTTGTTTTGCCTGAATATTTCATCTTGCCTTCTGTGATCGCCACCAAATTCCTCTTGATCAAAAGGACGCGAGGAAGGTTTTCATTTAATCGGGGCATTGTAGGATTGGGAGCATTTCCAGAGAAGCTAAATTAAGCTTACTGCTCCATGGGAGCCAGGGAATTCCATTTAATTGTGGCTCCTTCAGGTAATTAAGAGATGCTGAATTTGAACTTCGGTTACCAATTGGGAAGGTGGCAGCTGGCTGCCCTAACAGGCAGTGACGACCTTTCCTCTTGCTGAACTTGGGGACGCAGAGCTCCAAGAGCTTTGGAGACCAACCAGCTCAACAGCAATCCCCATATTGGCACACCTTTGCTAGAAGACCTTCAGTGATGGGGAACGCATGACCTCCTCTGGAAGCAGCCCAGTAATTGTTTGGAAGCTCAATCCACAAGTATTTAGAATGCACTTCTTATGAAGTGCAGACATTGTGCTAAGCACCAAGAAAAAACATTTCCAGCCTTCAAGGGGTTCACATTCAAATGGAGAAACAACACTAGGCACCTACAAGAACTAATCAGGCGCTATCCACTGGAGCCAGCAAAGCCCTCTGGCAGAAGGCAGCCGCTGAGCTGAGTCTGGAAGCCAGAGACAGGAGAGAGACCGCTCATTCCAGGCCTGAGGACGGCCAAAGGACACGGCAGATGGAACTGAGTCTAAAGCTGGCTTTCTTCACCTTCCACCCACTTCTCATTTTGCCCTTCGGGGACAAGCAGAGAGAGCCCGACCCCTCTTCTCCTGTATGGGCCCTTTAAATGTGAAGTCTCCTATCACAACACACCATGAGTCTTCTCCTCTCTAGAATAAACCTCCCCCAGTCCTTTCAAATGATTTGTACATGGCATCAGCTTGAGTTTCTTGGCCATCTTGGCTTCCCTCTGAACCCATTCCAACTTGACAGTGCCCTTCCAGAAATGTACTGCTGAAAAGGACACCTCTTTCCAAACTTCCATGCTTCCATTGTACCTCGGGTTGGAAGACTCCCCAGTGTCCATGGAGCCCAGGAATTCTTGCTACAACAGACTCTCAGATGAGTAACCGAGTAGCTGATTACCACCTTGCATTCAGGCATGAACCTGGACTGCTTTCTGTTCTTGAAACAGATGAGGCAGGGTTGCTTGCACATTCCAGCTGCCCTGAGCTTCCTTCAGAGCCAGACAGGAACCAATCGGCCAGTGTTTATTATGAACCTACTATGCACCATGCACTGTGACAGACTCTACAGATACAAAGACAAAAATTAAACATTTCCTGCCCTTACAGACCGTGTACTCTATCAGAAGAGTAAACTGAAGGTGGGGAATAAAAAAAGAAAGAAGATGATGCTTCAGCCATATCTGAATGGCCAACAAGCAGACAGAAATTCCAAGAAGAAAGAAAAGGGAGGATGGAAATAAATCCAAAAAGCCCCAATGTGTGCCCACCTGAAACTTAAGCACAAAAGAGGCTTAGTGCACTGAACTGAGCTCAGTTCCATCTTCCTTTCCTGTACGGCTAAAAAAGCATGGTCTCTGAAAGAGTTAGGGCCTGCTTCTCTCCCTGGCACCTCAGCTCATTCCCCTATTTTATCAAGAGCTGGGAGAGGTTTAATGGAACCCCTTCCAGAGACACAGGAGAACATAGCAGCAACACTGGCTACCTCTGTCCACTACTAATTGAAAGACCTTGGGCAAGTCACAGGATCTCTCTGGGCTTCAAGTTTTCTCACCTGTATCTGAGCTTTGAAGGTCCTTTTCAGGTCTAATTGTTTCTAAGTTCCAATGACCTATGTTAGGGTCTTGATTTGGTCACTTAACATCCATATCCCTTAGTGAGTGTGTGTGCGTGTGTTTTTGTTGTTCAGTCATTTTTCAGTTGTGTCTGGCTCTTTGTGACCCCATTTAGGGTTTTTGTTTTGTTTTGTTTTGTGTTTTGTTTTGTTGTTGTTGATTTTTTAGTGAGGCAATTGGGGTTAAGTGACTTGCCCAGGGTCACACAGCTAGTAAGTGTTTAGTGTCTGAGGTCGGATTTGAACTCAGGTACTCCTGACTCCAAGACCGGTGCCCTATCCACTGCGCCACCTAGCTGCCCCATTCAGGGTTTTTTGGGGCAAAGATCCTTTAGTGTTTTGCCATTTCCTTCTCCAGCTCATTTTACAGAGGAGGAAACTGAGGCAAAGAGGATGAAGTGACTTACCTAGGGTCACACAGCTAAGAAGTATCTGAGGCTAGATTTGAACTCAGAAAAATGACTCCAAACCTGGTACTCCATCCTGGTACTGCCTAATGTGTGTATATAGTGTCTCTTAGACCCTTCCTTTCCTAATAAACACACACACACACACACACACACACACTCACAAACACATATCACACTCATGCACACATCGAAAGTAATAGAGTTAAATTCAAACCCAGATGACTGAAGTATATATTTAGAGCCAGAAGGACCCTGACTAGTCAGCTAGTCCAAGTGCCTCCTTTTACAGATGAAGAAACTGAAGCCTAAGGGAGGCTCTCATATATCCATAGACTTATACACAGACACATATACACATGATTGTAAGTGACAAAAATGCCCAACCCACTTCTGATAAAGAAAAAAACCTTAAACATGGAGGTGTCTGGTTGAAAGTACTTTCTTACCCAGCTCAATAGAGCATTTTATAAGAAGCATTCGAGGAAGGAGGGTTGGCTACTTGCTAGGATCCTATCTATACCAGTCTCTCACCCTGACTTGAGGAATATGAATATTTCCCCTCCCAGCATCAATCATTCTCTACCTTAAAGGTCAGAGACCATTTCAAAAACTCACACTCCTCTCCCTAACCAAGCAGGGGACTGCCCAGACTCTCTCCCCACCTCTGACCTAATCCCCACAGTGTTCAGATGAGAGACTGATCTAAAATTATTTTTTTCCAAAGGTTACAAAGAATTAACAAGAAGTATCAAAGAGCATGTGTTGTTCTAGGGTTTGCATCAAAGATTTCTGATTACAGCCCTGGCATTTCCAGCTGTCTTGTTCTGTAATGGTTACCTGAGCTGCTGACATAGTCCAGAAGATACAAATCTATTATAGAGAAGAAGACAGCATGGGGAAACTCTTCATCCATCAGCTGAGACACCTATAGACGTTGGGGATGGGAGGACACGAGACAGGGCTTGGAAAAGCCATAGATAATCCAACAAGATGGAAAATCATGTTATTTGTCCAAATAGTCTCTCCTAGATAGTGCTATATTGTAGAAAGTCCATTGCCCCTGGATTTAGGACTACTGAAATTCTCTCTCTGATACTTATTTACTGTGTGACCAAGGTAAGTCAATCATCAATAAGTATTTATTAAGTACCCATTATGTGCTGGACACTTTGCCAACTACTAGGTATACAAGGAAAGGTCTTAATCCCTCCCCTCAGGGACCTCCCATCCTAATAGGTCACTTAACCCTCTGGAGCCTAACATTCCTCACATATAAAAACAGAACTAAGGAGAAAACATTCCAGAGTGAAGAGAGTGTTCGGCTCTAAATCAGAAAGAAGACATGTCCCACCTCTGGGTCTCAGGAAACTCTATAGGACTTATCTGCAAAGGAAGTTGGAAGAACTTTCAGTAGCCAGACACTGGGCAGCCAAGAGTAAGTTGGATTGGAGGGAGGAAAGCCCAGAGGAGGGGAGGCCTGGGAGAAAGGTTGAAAGTTGTTCCCATAATCCAGAAGAGAGGTGATATGAACTGCTGTAATACATTGAAGGCTATAGAGATGGAAAGACAGGGATGGATATACGAGATACTGTGAGAAGGGCCAACAGAATGTGGTGCCAAAGGATGTGTGAGGCCCAAGAGAAGGGAAAGGAGAAGGCTCAGGTTCTGAGCCTGGGCGAGGATGGGGAGAGCTAGGGGTAATGCTGACGGCATCTGGAGCCCTTCGAGTCCTGGCCAGTCTTTCTAAAGCAAATTCCATGTGCTGGATGTTTGGGGCTGACTCAGCCCTAGATGGTCAAATCCCCCCTTCCACCTATGTCCTACTTACAGACCAGGCATCTCTGAGCCTGAGCTCCTTAATTCTCAGCATGATCTCTCCCTGCCCCCTCCCCCAATTAAATGTCTGTCAATTCCTGCCCCTGTTTCCCCCAAGGGCTCACCCCTAGCTCCTTACTTATGGATAGAACTGAGCAGAGACAAACCAACAATGATCAGTAACCTTTGAACATAATATAAGGATTCCCTTTTAAAACAAGTCCCTTATTCATTAATACCTTTTATTTTTATGTCACCCTCTCTTTGAAATATATCTGCTCAATTCCTTACCCAGGGAGCAGAGAATAACAAAGAAAGGGGGATAAAGTTCAGCAAAACAAACCAACACCTCAACCACATCTGAGAGTATATGCAGTATTCTGCCTCCACAGTCCCCCACCCCTGCAAAGACAGGAAGAGGATACATTTTTTCAACTCTTTTTTTTTAAGTCAATAAATTCCACAGCACCCTACACAAGAGCTGTAGTACTCCTGGGAACCAGTGATGGGGAAATATACAATGAGCAAAAGCTTCTCAAAATCCAGAGTCCCTTTTAAATACTTTGTATTTTTCATGCACCACAATACCATCTCTGTCCATCTGAAAAGTACATGTACAGGACATTGATTCAATCTACAGGAAGTATTTTTGGATACTTTTTTATGAATTCAAGGACCCCTTAGAGGAAAGAAAATCCATGATAACCTTCACTCGGGGTCAGGAACCCTTACAGGTTGGTGATCCCTACAATAGAGTCAAGAGCCAACAGATACTAGACACTTGTACTTGTTCTCAGTTAACTGGCTCCAATCATTTCCCTATTTCTAGGTGCTGAATCTGACTGAAGCCTGGTTCCTGCCTCTTAGGAGGAGAGGAGGGGAGCGATCCTACAGGAAGCATGCTATTGCTACCATTTTTCAAAATATGAATATGTGAGTGGTTAATGGTATTAGCGGCATACTCTTACTTGTAACCCTTGACAAATGGCAAGGTTATAGCACTGCAGTATCCCTGTGATCACAGAAATGGAGAAGTTAGAAGATCAGAGTTTGTCTTTAGATAAGGGAAAGAGTTTGGGATCTACTGAGTTTAAAACAAAGTTAGGACACCCAAGCAGAAATGCCTAGCAGGTCATGGGAAATAGACTAGAGGTTGGGAGAAAGCTCAGATAGGGAGATGTGGGGATCAAATAAATAGAGGAGAGAGGTAAAGCTATCAGAGGAGAAAGGATTTAAGTTTTTGGATAAATCATTTCTCTTCTGAGCCTCAGTTTTCTCATCAATAAAACGAGGGAATGGAGTGAACTAGACAACCTTTCAGATCCCTTCCAGCTAAATTGATAATGACATGATCTAGTGCCACTCCCTCCTTTTAGGGAGAGGAAAACTCAAGCCCAGAGAGGGAACATGACTTCCCCAACATCATACAGGCCACAAGTGACAGAGTTGAGTTTTCAACCTATGTTCTCTTACTCCAAATCCCATGCTTTCCCCATCATGCCAGGATGCTTTAAAGGGTTAAAAATCTCAGCTGCAACCAGATTTAACATTCTTAGCAACACCATGTTTTCCCAGCATTAGAATCACACTGATCATTTCCATGTCTTTAATAAAGGCTAAGTCTTTTTTTAGCTGCAACGGTAGCTGACTGGGATGAGAAGCCCCATCTAGTGCTCTGGGTCACCAGCCTGACCAGCTGTGCATCCCAACCAACAAAAACATACAATCTCTCATGCATGGCATTAAATTCACATTCAGGCTAAGTCCTATATTCTGCAATGCTGCCCAAGGGATTCTGCTGAGGGGAAAAATCATCAGGAAAAAGCATCTTTTATTCAGATTTTCATTTGAAAGCCCCAAAGATAGTACTCACAGGGGAAATGTTGCTATTTGCTCAGTCATAAAATATACCAATGAAAGAAACAGAATTAAAAAGTTATGGATCTCAAGGCACTCAGGGCCTTCGATACTCCCTCTCCAGTGGATTAGAATACTTCAACTCAATATTTGCATTCAGATAAAAAACTCTTTCATCTTGAGGTTCTCATTTTCTCTTTTAATTAAAAGTATTTGATCCCTCAGAGCCTTCCAAAAAAAATTCTGAATGGATAAAGCTGTCATATAGTTTAATTCTGTGATTCCTCTCTTTGTCTATAATTTTCACCTCAGGTCCTTAGGTAGCACGATATTATGGAAAGGATGCTAGGTTTGGAGTCAGGGACTCACCTGTGTGACTTTAGGCAAGGCACTTCTTTCTGGGCATGAGTTTTTTCATCAATAAAATAAAGGGGAATGGACTAGATATTTCTAAGGTCCTTTCCAGCTCTAAAGTCTATGATCCTTGCTGGGCTTCAGTTTCCTCATACGTAACTATAAGGAGGCTGGACTACGGCTAAAGACATGGCAGTGACCAGTGTGATTCTAATTCCAGGAAAACGCGGTGTTGCTAAGAATGTTTATTCTGGTTGCAGCTGAGATTTTTAACCCTTTAAAGCATCCTAGCATGGTGGGGAAAGCATGGGATTTAGAGTCAGAGGACATAGTTTGAATACCCACCTCTGGCACTTAGTACTATGTATATGATATTTGGAAAGTCACTTTCCCTCTCCTGTCCCTATTTCTCACCCATGATACCAGAAGAGTCTGAAAATCCCCCTCAGCAGCCTCAGGATAGACTGGCTTCCAGAGTAAGGAACAGTCTGTAGGAGAGTCATTAGCTAAGAAATTGCTGAGTCTTACACAATTATCATGTTAAGGAAAGAGCAGTGGCCTAGCAATAGGTCAAATAACCAGTGTGGTTTGCTATTTGTGGATCTCATCCTAGCAGAATATAAAAATAATTATAAGCACAGCACCGATTTTCAAAACTGCTTATTTTGTTTTCTAGGTCAGGACAGCAAGGCAAGGAATCCTGCCAGTTTTGTTGCAGGCTGCTCCTGAGCAGGGCTCCCAGCTTTCACCAATTTCAGTTCGAACTTAGGAAAGGTTCATCAGACAAGGAGCTCTTGATTCTATTCTACTTCATTAAAGGATTTCCTAACAAGTATGGCAGCAATTTCCTTCTTCCATAGGTAAAAGGCCAGCAGACTGGGCAGACCCAAGGCTATGCCCCGAGAACAGCTAACATCCAATTTTCCCAGAAGAAGGTCGGGTTCTAGGTGCAATAAAGTTCGAAAGAACTTTGACCCAACACCCCCAAATAAGGAGAGAGGCTTTGAATGTCGCCAGGCCAAACAAGTATTCTTTTCATGGGCAGAGCCAAATTAATGGGAAGACATGCAAATTTCACCCTTGTCTCAGTTCTCTATGGCCTCAATAATTTGCAAAGATTTTGCATGACTTGCCTCTTTTGCCTTATATGGAGGGAAATGAGTTGATACCTAAGTCCTTGCGGCCCCAAGCAAGCCCTTTAGTGGTCACAGAAATTCAAAACATCCCCTATCTTAAACCAACACAGATTTGAACCAATATGGGGGAGACAGGATTTCTGGGGGAGGGGAACAAGGAGAGGGAAGGGAGGAGAGGCTAAAAGGACTTGGGGGTCCAAGAAAGCCTAGACTTACCAAGATCGGGGAAGAGTATGCAGGAGGCCAGTTAAATAAAACAGCAAAAATAATGGCATGAGGGCCATTTACCATAGATCCTCAAAGGAAAAAAAAAAGAAAAAACCTCAGATCTGATGCCTCCCCATAGTCAGAGTACAGGAAGGACACACCAGAGGGCTACCCAACAGAAAAGAGCATTGAATTTGGTTTTTTGTTTGTTTGTTTGTTTGTTTGTTTTTTAAGAGCACTGACTTTGGAAACAGGCAGCCTGACTTGACGTTGCAAGAAGTCGTTACTATCTGCCTGTCTCTTAACCTCTCTGAATCTCTATTTCCTTCTCCGTAAAATGAGGGGGTTGGACCAGATGACCTCTAGGCCCCTTCCAGTCCTAGATTTGATCTAAATCCTTATAGAAAGGGGTGAATGTGACAACATGGCCCTGTTCTTACTCACAGTGAGATGGCATGATATAGTGGGTAGTGCTGGAGTTACAAAGACCTGCCAGGCCTCAGTTCCCTCATCTGTAAAATGAAGGGGGATGGGCTGGATAGCCCCTAAGATCCCTTCTAATTCTAGCTCTATTTTTCTATGATCCTGTGGACCTGGATTCTAATCCCACCTCTGACACTTACTCTTTGGGAGCCCTCGGTCATGTCACTCTTACTTCTCTGCCTCAATCCCTTCACCTGCAACAACAGAGGGAATTGATCTGTAAAGTCCCTTCCAGTCCTGATCCCATGAAAGAAAGTTGGGTCAACTACCTTGGACCCCAAGTGTGTTCCACTAGCCTCAGAAACCTTCATCCTCCTTTTCTGGATGATCCTGGAAGTCTTTGGGCAGGGCCTTCTTCCATCTTTCCATCAGTGACTTGGAAGGATGAACTGGGATTTCTGGGACTACTAATGTTAAGATTCTTTTCCCTTGAAGTCTCAAATTCGTGGGAGAATTAATTGGTTCACTGCAGTAACACAAATGGTTTCAACAATCACTCTAACACATGTTTATTTGCTTTTTGGTTTTTTCAGCATGCCAAGAGGATTGGTATATTGGATGGAGAACCAGCTCAAAAAGAATTCAGTTCAAATCCTGCCTTGGAAGCATACTAGCTGTGGGACTCTGGAAGAAGGCTGCTCACCCTCAGAGTGTCTGAGACAAGGTGCTGAGCCTGGGGTCCACAGATAAGACTTCAGGGAGCCTTTAGACTTAGACATGAGAAAGATGCATCTTTATTTCAATATAATTGGTTTCCATTGGAATTGGTTTCCTATTTATTTTGTTGTATGAGTTTTAAAAAGTTATTCTGAAAAAGGGTACATGGGCTTCACTAGACTCACTGAGAGAGGGGTTCATGACTCAAGAAAGGGTAAGAAGCCATGTTCCAAGGTGCCAATCTACATCGGCAGAGGAAATGTCTTCACATGGAAGTTCCCTGTGCCAAGGAAATCAGAAGTCCAGTCTCTGTAGCTCCCTTAACTTTATGGTTTGTTGTTTATCACTCCCAAGCAAGTGTCTCTAAAGTTTGGCCCCATAGTCAATTGTTGGGGGGATGGGGTGGGGAGAGAGGGAGGGAGAGAAAGAAAAGGAGAAAGGAAGGAAAGAAGGAAGAGAAAGGAAGGAAGAAAAGAAAGAAAGAAGGGTCAGAAGGAAGGAAGGAACAGGGAGAAAAAGAAAAGAAGAAAAGAAAGAAAAAAGAGAAAGGAAGGAAGGAAGAAAGCAAGAAAGGAAAGAAGGAAGGCAGACAGGCAGGCTGGCAGGCAGGCTTGGCTTACAAAGTAAAATTAACTATATTCTATCATGTTAAATGAAACAATAAAGCTTTTATCCACGAATAATGACAATAACAACAATAGTTAACATTTACAAAAATTTCTTAAGGTTTGCACTTTATATGTGTTAACACATTTGATTCCCATAACACTGTGAAGTAGCTACTATTATAATCCCCATTTTACAGATAGGAAAACTGAGGGACAAAAAAGGGTAAGTGCTTTACAAAGGGTCACACGGGAAGTTAAGTATCTGAGGCAGAATTTGAAGTCGGGTCTAGGTGGCAAAGTGGATAGAGTGCTGAGCCTCAAGTGAAGAAAATCTGAGTTCAAGATCATTTGTTTTTGTTTTTGTTTTTGTTTTTTTTGTGGGGCAATGAGGGCTCAGTGACTTGCCCAGGGTCACACAGCTAGTAAGTGTCTAGTGTCTGAGGCCAGATTTGAACTCAAGTCCTCCTGAATCCAGGGCCAGTGCTTTATCCACTGCACCACCTAGCTGCACCCCTCCCCCCCCCAATCATTTGTTCTAGAATGATGAGAGGGCCAATTATTCTGGACCTCTTTTTCCATTCTTGCTTAACTAGTCATAAATGTAGCTTGGAACAGGACCCAGAACTGTAACACAGCTGAAAGAGAAACCTTGGGGAACAGATTGGGCAGAAAGTCATTTTAAAACCATTTTCATCACATCAAAAGTGGCATCAGCAAGGAGAGCTTCAGGACCCTAAGCCACAGTATTGGGATACCCCCAACCAGTATGATGCTTATAGAATCAGGAATTGCGAAAAGTCCAGGAATGGCAAGGAAGGGGTTAAGTTGGCTCTGGATCCCTTAGAAGCTTTCTTCTTAAAACAGGGAACATAAATCTCAGTCATGGGAACCATGCAGTCAACAAACATTGTTTGTCTTTTGTATGAAATGCACATTGTCCTAAGTTTTCTAAGGACTTTTTCTCTTCCTTTACTGGACTTCAGTGCATATGAGGGACTATTATGTAGGAAGAATGAGAACAAACAAGCCTGAATAAGATAGTAATGATTATTTTGAAATCTGCTATAACTCACACTTGCCAAATAATATAGCAATGCAGTATATTGCTTTTTCTCAGAAAATACACACACACACAAACTAAAGCCCTGTTTAATTTGTTTTATTTTTTGGATTAGATTATGATTTCATTGGCTTAGGGTAATGGTGCCAAAAGAGAAAATACATCAGGATCCTTTCAGGCAGCCTTTGATCTAGAAAACCATAAATAACATTATCTATGTTTTATTGTATTTTTATTTCTTTTGTTAAATATTTCCCAATTACATTTTCATTTAATTTAGGCAGTGCTTCCAACCAGCTGTGAACTTGACACCTCTAATTTAGGGAATGTTCAGTGAAAAAATCTACCAAGATTATGTCCTTTGAGAGGGACTGAGATCCTCCTCACTGGAGAGTGAATGATCACTTAATGGATGTGATGTAGAGAAGATTCTTGTTCAGGTACAGGAGACTGTAAGCTCTTGGAGGGCAGGGACTGTTTTGCCATTGGATCTCAATTCTTTCTCATTTGTCGTCAAGGAAAGTTAAGAATTCACAAAGCCAAGGGACAGCTAGATGGCGCAGTGGACAGAGCACCAGCCCTGGCTTCAGGAGGACCTGAGTTCAAATCTGGCCTCAGACACTTGACACTTACTAGCTGTGTGACCCTGGGCAAGTCACTTAACCCCAATTGCCTCACCAAAAAAATAAATAAATAATTCACAAAGCTAGGGACAGAGATCTCAGTGCCTTTTGGTCTTTTTCACTGATGAATTATCATACTGGACTATAATTGTTGATAGAAGGATTCCCAGGAACAACCCCTCGGAGTAACAAAAAAGCCAGCTTGGGGAGGATCTGCCCATGTGCCCGTGACACTTTGCTATGTTCGTAAGCGGTTCTGGGGGAAGCAAAGGGCTTTGTGGAAGACAGTCTGGTATCATTCTCATGGGTCTCCCTCTCTGTCCTCTATACTCTAGATCAATGGAAGGAACAGGCTCTCAGGCTGAGTGTGATAAGGCAGATGGAAGAAAAGGTCTGAGGAAAATGAAAAGGTAGTTCTCAAAAGAGGAGATCCAAGCTGTCAACAACCATAGGAAAAAAAATGTTCCAAATCAGTATAATAAGAGAAATTAAAATGACTCCAACTCAAGCCCATAGACCTCGAAAAGATGGCAAAAGAGGAAAATGACTATTGCTGAAAGGACTGTTGGAATGGAGGACCACTGATGCATTTTTGGTGGAGCTGTTAAATGCTTTAATCATTCTGGAAAGCAATTTGGAATTATACTCAAAAAAGTCACCAAACTATGCATAATAACACTAAACCAGGCCTACGTGCCCAAAACAGAGATCAAACAGAGGGAAAGGATCCCTTTTTACAAAAATATTTTGAGCGGCTCTTTTTATCTTAGCAAAAAAACGGAAGGTAAGGATGCTGATCATCAAGTTGACTGGCTAAACAAACATGTTGTATGAATATCTTCCCACTCCATGAGGAGGACATTATAAAAAGTGACAAAAAGAAGGGCAAAGATAAACCTGGGAACACTTGTATGAACTGATGAGAACGTTTCAACAATGATTACCACATGGTAAAGGAAAACCACTTTGGAGCAAAAAGATGCTAATGGATGTGACTTGGTGCTTAGTCAAATCGACCTTCTTATTGTTCTTCCATCTCCTTCTTGTCTCCATACCTTTGCCCAGGCTGAGTCCCATGCCTGGAATGCCCTTTCTCTTCACCATCACTTCTTCAAATCCTTAGTTTTCTGCCAAGCCCAACCTAGGAGCCACCCCTTGATCCTCCCCCTCCTCCTCCCCATCACCCACTTCTTTAAAAGTTCCTTGTAATTATTTTATACATACTTACACATACAGACATTGTCTCTCCCACTAGAACATACGATTCTGAAGGGCAGGAATTGTTTGTCTTTAATTGCCCACTGCCTCAATACATCAACTTTCCTTTTTCCTTTAGAGAGAAACTTGGTCAAGTTTCAAATCATTTGTTGTTTTGTTTTATTTGTGTTTTATCCCCAGGCAGAGAGGTGTGGGTGTCAATTTTTAAGAACTGATAGATAAATTTGCAGTCCACACACCAGAAGGCTTTTTAGAGCCATCCCAAACTGAGATGAGAGCTGATTGTTTAATTTTCAGTGGGAGCATTCACACCTTAGAAATGGCAAATGCTACAAATGTAACCTTGATGTAATGTCTGGTTGATTCCCTACACTTAAGAAAGTGCTGGGGAAAATACTAATAATACAATGTAATTAAATATTAATACTGCAACTTAAACTTAAAAGTGTGTCCTCTGTACATTGTCTTTTCTGGAAAGATGACTGTCAAACATTTACCAGCACACCAGTAGTGTGAAGCCAGTATTACTCCGTTATTTTTATTTATTTTATTATTACTACATTCGTTTAAATATAAAATATTATTAAATGGATTTCATGTAGAATTGGGCTAGAAATGAGACAAAGGACATGGCTACATGAGACATTAGCCCAGCAGACTCCCTCTGAGATCAGTGATGGGGCCAATCTTACTTAAAATGGGTATAAATGATATGGATCATGGAGGGCATAGGGAAGCCTACAAGTCTCCGGGTGACTTGAAGCTTTTCTGAGTAATGAAAGCTCAAAGAGATGGGGATAAAATGGAGGATGATCTCAAAAGCCTACGTGACTGGTCAGAAAAAAATAGCTAAGGAGTTTCTGTGTGCCTCTAGAGCCAGTGCACTGAGAGGAAAAAATATCCAAGTTATATTTCCTAGATAAGAGGCTCTGAGCTAGCGATGATTACACAAGAAGGAGGCCCAGGAGCCTCTCTAGGCTAATTCCTTAGGGTCCGAAGAGAAGGCTGAGAAGGGATGTTCTCTAGGTTTTTCAGATTACAAAGAGTCAATGTTCAGATGTATGATATATGGATACAGCTATGAACAGAGACTGATTCTGTAAATCTCAGTGTACTAGGGTTAGGAAGCACCCCGTGAATTTGGAAAGAGGCAAATTTAGGAAAAATAAAAGAGAAATGCTGATTTACACAATAGGTAATAAACTTTAGATTTCACTACCCCAAGAGAGGATAGAGGCTAAAATCATAAATAGCTGATGGGAAAAAAAAAGCTTAAATTCCTGGATGACAGGAATTTCAGAAAATCAGGATGCTTGGGGACCATCCACTGAGGGAGACAAGCATGCCTTTTCCTTCCCCACCCATTGGCTAAGACAATGAATGGGAGCTTCCATTCAAAAGATAACTCACACTTTATAATTCTGTAGTTCATCATTAAATGTAATTCACATTGTATAAGTGTATATCTTAAGGCCTATGGTGTAGGCCAAAGATGTCTGCTCACCTGGGAATCAGGAATCCTGCTTCTGACATCCATTTAGCTGTATGACCACAGGCAAGTCACTACAACTTTTGGGTCCACAGAGAGTTCTCACATTGCAGACAAATAAATAGTTTGTATTGATATACAGGGATTGTCCTCTCTGGGTGGTCTCCACTCCTTCCAGCCCCCACTCCCACCCCCTTAATGAAATTATAGGTTCAGACCAAAACCAAATCAGAAGGAAGCCTTGGATTTGGAATTTGCTTAATTTCTAATCTGAATTTAATATAAATTATCCCAGGGTATTTTCACATGGATAAGAACCTAGATACTGCTTTTCTAATAAGAGCTTATGAATTTGCAAGGGCACCATGGACTTATGGGCACACTTCTGAACTTAGAGTGAAGAAGAGCTGAGTTTGATTCCCATTTTTTACATTTGCTGACTGTGTGACCACAGGCAAGTCACTAATTTTCTAAGCCTCAGTTTCTTCATCTGTACCTGTAGTACTGACTTCACAGGGTTATTGTGAGGTTCAAGTAAGATAAAGTGACATTTAAATGTCAGTTACTATTCATAATGTATGCTACAAACCAACTGTAGTGTATAGGCAAGTCCCTTAGTTCCAGTTGCCAGCCAAAGAGACCATAATTGCTCATGCATATCCTCTTTAGACAGTAGAGTGTAAACTCCTCGAGGGCAGGGAATGTTTTCTTTTTGTCTCCTCAGTAATGAGCATAGAGTCTTATCCATTAGAAGGGCTCAATAAACATCTTTTTCTTTCTGTGGCCTTTATCCTGGACATTGGCCATAAGGGACCCTGGGTGACAGAGCACATGGCTGGCTCAGAGACATTCCTGAAAAGTCCTTTCTTTCTCTCCCTACCCCACCTCCCCAAAAGAACAACTTGAAGAATGCAACTTACATAGAGAAGTGGGTCAGTGGTGTGGTCATTGGCTAGGAAGGATTGCACCTGTTATCTACATAAGAAAAAGCACAGTAAAAAATCCTTCACTACCTATGGGGAGAAAAAAATGGCACAAGAAAATGTCCAATTATTCCATTATGGAGTCCATTTGAATAAGTGAGTGGAATCAATAGCAAGCTGCTGAAGACTGTGTGTTAATAGCTCTGTGAGATTAGGATAGCCCCAAGTGTATCCTTTCATTACTGAAAAATAATGTTTTCATTGAGTTGCATTTTCCCAGTAATTTGTTTATACCGTCTATGAATTTGTTTCAAAGGGACTTTGTTTGAATCCTCAGCTGCTCACCACGAGTATGCGCAACACCCACTGGTATTGGTGAAATTAAGCCCACTCTTCCATGGCTACCGGTTCTAGAAGAATTATGTTCATAAGTGAAGAAAAAATAATAAATACCCCACTGATGCTTTCCTCTTCTCAACCTGATAATGTGCCTAGCTTTCTATGTGGGAAAGAGAACATGCAAGTCTAGCAAGTAAAAAAAGCCTGGAGTTATAGGGAAGGGGGTGGGGGTGGGGGGAAGAGTTGTTCTCAGAATCCTGAGGCAGCCTCTAAGAGATGCCTCTTTGTTATACATGCTCTACCCTGAAGATCACTTCCATCAATCATTCAATATTTATTAATAAGCTCCTACTATGTGTCAGGCATTGTGCTAAGCACTCACTTGTGAGCCCTCTGTGGATAAAAGCAGTTCAAGGATCTCCTTAGTACAGATGAACCTCCCTCCATTCTTTGTCCAGGTGGGGGCTTAGATGTGGAGGGCTGCCCAGATGGACTCAATCGATGTATTAATTGGTTCTGTGCAACTTTTTTTTTTTAACTCTTTATTACATGGTAGGGCTCACTGGGTGGGAGAGAGGGCAGATACATTCAGGATTAAAGAGGATATAAAAACAAAAAATATCAATACAAAACTATTGAAACAAAACCATTAAAAACTACTAAAGTAAGTAGTTCTGGGCAGGGCCTCACTGAATTGGGAGCAGTCCATTAGAGGGAAATGGAATGTCAGTTGAAAAGGATGTAGTTGGTCCAACCTACATTTGACTGAGAATCCCTTCTGTCCCTTCTAGTAAGGGACATCCCACTCATTTCATATCTACCATTTACTCAATTTGATTGAACTCATAGGGCTCCAAATCTCCCAGATTTTTTTCCCCAGTTATTTCTTGCCAGGATCCCTCCATCATCACTTGCAAATTTTGAACCTAGCATAGGACACTTTATACTGACCACTATTATATTTAATCCTGCTAGATTCAGCTTAACTTTCACAGAGGGTATGCAGAGTCCAATGGTAACACATGGATCTTTCCAGTTCTAAAGTTGAGGGACCTCAGAGATCATCTACCTCATGTCCCCTACGGTCTAGAGATATGAATCATTTGGTCCAAGGTCCCATAGGGGAATTTGCAACTGAATGGGGATTTGGAACCGAGTCATGGGCTTTTCCCACTACACCCCAAACAGAGACACAGTTCTACTCTTTGACATGCAAACTGATTTGCATTTCATAATCTCTCAAGGGATCCAGTTGATTCTTGGAAAGAGTCTGTAATAGCCTGTTATATCCATGAGATCGCATGCCCAACACACTCTTACTTATCATGTTTGAGACAACTGGTCCCAGTATGTATTGCTTTTCCTAACAATTTTTTTTTTTTGGTAAGTCAGTTGGGGTTAAGTGACTTGCCCAGGGCCACACAGCTGGTAAGTGTTATGTGTCTGAGGTCGGATTTGAACTCAGGTTCTCCTGACTCCAGGGCCAGTGCTCTATCCACTGCGCCACCTAGCTGCCCCCCTTTTCTTAACAATTTAAATACCTTTCCATGATGCGAAATTATAGCAAGCAAGACTGGCCCCAGAAAAAGATGAGAAAATGAACCTTCTTCCTTTCTTTGCAGAAGTGGGGGACTATGGATCTGGAACACTGCATACACTGTCAAACACAGTTATTGTATAAGTTAGTTTTGCTGAACTGCTTCCCCTACCACCTTTCTTTTTCATTCTTTGTTATAAGAGATGACTCAATGGGAGGATTTGAAAGTTCACAAATCCTGAGCCAGTCAGTCCAATCTCCACCACTCAACAGATGTAAGAATTATAGTCCAGAGAATTGAAATAACTTCTCCAAGGTCACAGGTAGTAGTCATCAGAGGTAGGATTTGAACCCAGGTCTCCTGGCTACTTCCTACTGGGATGCCTCCTTGTTCTTCCCAGGTTGTCCATGCTTCCAAGGTCAAACCCATTGTCATCACCCTAGAATAGTAATAACCGGAGCTGACAGAGTGCTCTAAGCTTACAAATCTTTTCAGGAACAAAGATGATATATAAAGAAAAGTATTGACGAAAATCTAAAAATCAATTAAAGTGCTTTTCTGCTCAGGGGCAGAGTGATAGTAAATGCCTGTGGAAACAGAGTCCTTTCCTTTGCTCAGGAGCTGCCTGGTTTCTGCCTTAAATTGGGATTCACTTTTCCCAATCCAATACAGTGAAAATTTCAAAGTCTGACTTGTTCATGAATCTCCATCCGTTCCACCTCATAAGCAAAGGCTCAAGGGGAAACACAATGTGGCAAACAGACAAATGGCTGGAAAGTCCACCAGCTGCTATACTCACATACCCATCTTCTCCCCATGTTTAAATGAAGTCCCAGGATCCATTTTGATCCTCACACAATAACCCTGTGAGGGAGATACAGTTACTATCATCCTCATTTCACAGATGAGGAAACTGAACCTGAGAAAAGTTAAGTGACTTATCCCAGGTCTCAGAGCTAGCAATTGTCTGAGGTAGGGAGCCATCACCAGTCATCTTGACCTATGTCTTGCCACTGGACTCCAACAACTGGAGGAGCGAGGTTGATGACTTTCCACAGCCCTGCCTCACTTAAATCCAATTCACTTGGTAGTCGACATCACTCTCCTGTGGTCCTTGGTCCTCTTCAAGAATGAAGGATGAACAGCAACAAACAATCTGAGGTAGCATTTGAACTCAGATCTGCCTGCCTCTGAGTGTAATACTTTATCCACTAGACCACTTAGGAAATGAAAAAATCCTTAACCTTAGAAGAAACCACAAAATATCACAGCATCCCAGAGCTGGGGAAGACCCCAGAAGGCAGTTAGTCTAACTCTCATTTTACAGCTGTGGAAACTGAGATCCAGAATTGAAATAATGTGTCCGGGATCATACAAACAGCTAGGATCAGAGAAGGGGAACCAAGGCTAGCTCATCTAGCTCCAGAGGCAATGCTCTGACCACTGTCTGTACCAATGTGGCAGGAGCCCCAGTGAAGAGGACAGTGAAGGCTTTACATGTCTTCTCACAACTTCACTTTTCCAAGTACTTGCTGATCAGTGAAGTCAGTGAAATCAAAGCCTGGGACCTGTGAGATTCCATGCCACAGTGTGATAAAGATGGCATCACATCTCCCAAGAGCTGTCTAGGTAAGCTGCGAAGGCCCTCAAGAGAAGCCTGGAAGAAAATGGTTCTTCAGCCCACGGAGGGTTGCTAAGAGTTTTCCTCATAACAATTCTTTCAGAGGCAGCTAGTCCAGTGCATAAAGCATTGAGCCTAGAGTACAAATCCAGCCTCAGAATCTTATCTATGTGGCCCTGGGAAAGTCACGTAAACTCTATTCACCTCAGTTTCCTTACCTGTAAAATAAAGTTATAATAGCACCTATCAGGTTTGTTGTGAGAATCGAATGAAATAATCATTGAAGTGCTTGGCAGAGTACCTAACACATGTATGTAGTGGGTACTACATAAATGATAACTATTATTATCGTCATTTTTGTCTGTAAAGTGCTTAGCACAGTGCCTAGCACACAGTAGGCACTTTATAAATGCTAGCCATTATTGGTATTATTATTTGTAAAGCACTCAGCATTGTGCCCAATACATACCAGGCACTTATTAAATATTTGTTTCCTTTGCTTCCTTCAATGTAAGTAGCACAAAAAGTATCATCCCAACTTTACAGATGAGGAAAAATGAGGCTGAAAAAGAGGAAGTGACTTGCTTAGGGTCAAACAAGTAGCATCAGGCTTGGACAGAATCCAGGCTTCCTGACACAGCATAGCCCTTACTAAATTAAATACAAAGTACTTTTATTCCCTATTTTTGTGAATTCCAAAGAGGGGCTTAAAAAAGAGCCAGAAAACAAGATTCGACAGGAAATTCTTCCAGGATTAGACACAGTCTTCAACTACACAGAAATTTAAAGTCAGTCGAGCTGAATTTCCCTCCATCGGGGAAACAAGATTGAAAAGCAAGCCTATTATTGGCTTGCCCTATCTAAAACCCACCACATTTGCCCACCCTCCCTTCCCCTGTAATTTCATCTTGAATACTAAACAACATTCCCCACTCCAGCTGCGAACTGGTAAGTAGACCCTGCATTCCATCCCTGAGGACAGGGGATTTCAATATTTAGGTGAAATGATCCCTTAGGGTTTGTAAAATGCTTTATAAACATTATCTTAAAGGAGCTGGATAGCTCCTTTACTACTATGGTTATGAGGCTCAATTCATTAAAGTAAATCAACTCACTCTTTTTAGATCTTTGAATGAAAGGAACTCACTGAGTGCAGAGTCACAGGAGGCTGAAATGGAAGAATCCATCCCTTCAACCCCGTGTCCACCGTCGAAGGGAAATAATGGTGAAACTGCCCCATAGGCCGTTTTGGAAATGGCCACCTTTTGAATAATACCTCACAAGGAGACCTCAAGGGGCACAGTCATCAGAGCTCAGAAAGTCCTGGGTTCAAGTGTTGCCTCTGAGACATATTGGCTATGAGACCCTGCACTCTGCACTGGAGCTCTCATCAGGTTCTAGGTCCTAGCTTCTTAAACTGTGGTTGATGACTCCATATGGCTGTGGGGGTCTCAAAAAGTTTGGCAACAGTAAAAGGTTATGTAGACCTATTTTATATGCCTACATACCGGGTGTCCCATAAAAATTTCTTGGGCTAAAAGGGACCTTGAGTGGGAAAAGTTTAAGAAGCCCTGTTCTAGGGGATGCTCTAAGATGAAAAAGCACAGTTCTAAAGTTGGTGGATGGAATTCCTCTCGGGAAGGGAGTTACATGGATGAGATAAGAGGTCTGGTGCAGGAGGGGAGCTGACATTTACTTAGAAATTTAAAGTGTGCAGCACTCTTTGAAGATATGTTTCAAAGGCAGGTTTGAACCTAAGTCTTCCTAAGTTCGAGGCCTGAACACCATGCTCCTCGAATAGAAAGTTGGGCTTTTGCTAAAGTCAAATGAGATGGAAGAATTATACTAATTCACTAATATTTCTACTAATGGAAAGAATACACTGTAGCAATTCTGAGAAACTCTAAGCAGGAATGCTGAGGACAACAGCAGGAAGCAGTCTATATTTTAGGACCTGGATTTCTTCCCTGTCTGGGAGAAGGGTTCCCTCCCTCCAGACCAGGCAAAGCTGCCTCCCTGGGGGGCCCCTGGCTCTGCCCACTTTCCAAAAGGACAGCCTTCTACTCCTGAGCAACCTTTGCCACTGGTCTAGGGCTAAAGAGACCTAAGCTTGACCCATTCCCCAAGCTGACTTTATCCACAAGTAGCTCTCATGGACAAAGCTTTTGTTCCATAATCCAATTCCATAAGAACTTCATCAGTTCCTCTTGTGGATAAATCACTAGGTTATTCCCAGGGAATACATAAATTTCCAAACAGGTTCCTGCCTTCAAGGAGTTTACATGTCATTTAGAATCTGTCCAATGAGTAAATACAAACTAGTTCTAAGGTAATTTATTGGAGGGGTATGTTGAGTACTTGGGGGATTGGGAAGGCTTCAAAGTAGAAGGTGATAACAGAGATGAGCCTTAAAGGGAACTGGGGATTTCATGAGGCAGAACTGTGTGGAGGGAGAACATTCCTGACATGAGGCACAGAGGTAAGGAATGGGGTGTCATATAAGGAGAAGAGCAAAGAGGTTACTTTGGTAGGAATCTAGAGAAAGGTAGAAATGTGGCATCAGTGTGATCAAATAGCCTATGGTCAGTTTGTGAAGGCCTTTGAATGGCAAACAAGAGTCTGTATTTCATCAAAGAGGTGCTGTAATTGCTTAAGCAGAGGAGTGACATCATCAAACGTGCATTAGCTGAAGAGAGGAATGGAATGGAGAGGAAAGAGACTGGGAGGATCAATTAGGAGGCTATAACAGTGTCCACCAGAATGCACTAGGATGGTGACCTTTGAGGAAAGAAAAGGTACCAAAATAAATGGTGTGATAATAGTTCCTACATAAAAATATGGCTCCATTGTAAGGTCCATCATAACTTGTAATGCTCTATCTTGAAAAACCATTCCACACTTTATTAGCTATTAAGCTGTGAATCCACTCCCAAAAGAAATCATAGAACATTAGTTCTGAAAAGGATCTGAGTGGCCATTGAGTCTAACCACCACATTTTCCAGTTGGAGAAACTGAGGTTCAATAAGACTTCACCACTGGGATCCAACATCCAAAACTGGAAAGGACCCATCGCCATATTTAGTTCAACTCATTTATGTTACAGATGAGGAAACTGAGGTCAAGAGAGGGAACATGACATAAAAGGAAAGGTTCACAAAGCTCATCCAATGGGAGATGTGGGATTTCAGATTCCAAGCTGGAAGGGATCTCAGAGTTCATCTAATACAACTCCTTCAGTTTACCAATGAAGAAACCAAAGCCCAGGGAAGTTGTGACTTCATCACAGGAGCTTAGAGCCAGAGCTGGAAGGAACACAAGAGGACATTTAGTCCAACCTCTAATTTTACAGATGAGGAAACTGAGGCTGAGAGAGGTAAGTGACTTGCTTGGGTTCACACAACTGGTAATTAGCACACCTAGAACTGATGCTAGATCTAGAACTGGAATGGACCTCAAAGGCCTTCTAAGTCAAACACCTTCATTTTACAGTGGGGAAAGGAGTCCTAGAGAGAGATCAGATAACTTGCCCCAGGTTACAGAGTTTGTGTCATGCTGGTTCCCCAAATAAAGGATTGCTGGGGACACAGATACATGGAGACTAAGAACTTTGATCAATATTCATGATCCCCGCCCACAGCAAAGCATTTCCTAGAAAATATAAACGAAGGTGGCATTCCTTATGTATAAATCTCCTGGACTTGATTTGAAGCTCCTTTCACTGCCTTACAAAAGCAAAGAGATGAACAACAGACTGGTCCCCAGCATGAGCAGGTTTTTGGCCAGCGCACCAAGTGAGAGCTCAAAGGAAGAAACACACACACACACACACACACACACACACACACACACACACGCCTGCTAAAACAGGTTATTGCTTTGTTTTCACACATACCCAATCTTGAACAGAAAACAGCTCACTTTGACAGGTGACAACAGGTAAAACATTCAAGTGACTTTCTCAGCAAAAAGCCACCTGGAGGTAGGCAGTTCAGGAAGCCCAGTGTGCACAACACATGGAGAGGCATAAATTCTCTCTCTCTCTCTCTCTCTCTCTCTCTCTCTCTCTCTCTCTTTATGAAAGCAGGGGCTTCTAGGGCTGCACAAGGAGCAGGTGAAAAACTCGCCAGTGAAATTGGGGTGAGGAAAGGTCATCCAAATAGCAGCATGAAACCATAATCCTAAGCCCAAATCTTTGAACTGAGGAAACATGCTTCCTAGGGGGAAAATGGATAAAAAAAATACAAGCAAATTTTCAATGTGAATGTCACTTTCGCTAGAAATCCCCACTTTGTTAGTCTCTCTCCAAAGAGTTCCCGATTACATGCTTGATATGTTTGATAGAAATAGAGCAGATTCTTTTAGTTAATAGCAATGGCTGACATTTAAATAACTCACATTCTTATCTGCTTACCTCATTTGGTCCTCACAACAAAGACTGTGACAGGGGGGGATATTATTATTCCCATTTTGCAGATGAGCAAATAGGTGACATGCTCCAGAGTCCAGATGCGAACCCAAATTTTCCTGATTCCAGAGCCAACATTCTCACTACTAAGCAATGTGGCCCTTAATTCTCTCTTGCCTTCTACATCCATAATTGTCGTGAATAGCAAAAGTCTGCCCCAAACCCCCTTAATGCCAGTGCCTTCCCCATCTCTAATATATCCCAAGTATCCTGTAGTGTCTTCCAGGAGATTGGGAATTGTTTGAAGGCAGAGACTCTGTTTTTGCCTTTCTTTGTATTCCCAGTGCCTGGTACATAGTAGGCACTTAATAAAGGCTTGTGGACTTGACCTGATTTGACTTTCACAATTTCTATCCCCATTAATGAAAGGGAAGTGGGGAGGATATAACAGCTGCTTCTGATTTCCTGGGTCAGAGTCAAAATTAAATCCGCATTATTAATCCAGGCCCACCTCACTATTCTGTAAAGAAATACTTTGATCCACTCCCTCATGTTCATTTTCCAATGATGACTTGATGGTTCTGTGTATCCTACGGATTTCACCTCTCTCCACACACAAGATTTCTTGCATCTTAATTAAAATCAGGCTCTGCTGACTTCCATTTTTGTGATGGGCTATCTCAATGCTTCCTGCTCTCCAGAGGACTCCAATAATATTGGATTCTCAGCCTTGTTCAGTTACTGGAAGACATTCTATCTCTTCATTTCTCTATTTTTTTCTCTGTGTAATTTTTACTCTTAGGAGTCACCAATTTGGAAATGAAGTTGTCTGTCTATCTGTCTCTGTGTGTGTGCGTATACACACATAAATACATATGTATGTATATATACATATATACATTCAATTATAAGAAATATTTTAACACATGTTATAAATCAATCATTGATTATTGGGAAGCAAAATCAAGTATGATTTACTAATCTAATAGCTTCAGATGATTTTTTTCTGACATTTAAAATATTCAAGGATGTTATCACTCCCCTGTGATAGGTATTTATATTTGCTTTCAATATATTTTATATTAATTTGTAGGATTCAAGTTTCCCCCTAGTAAAAAAATATTAACAATAGCAATAATAATAACTAGCATTTATTAAGTACCTTAGGGTTTGTAAAATGCTTTATAAACATTATCTTATGTTTTATCCTCACAACAGGCCTGTGAGGTAGGTGCTATAATTCCCAATTTGCATATGAGGAAACTAAGGCAGACAGAGGTTTAGACACCCACTGAGGGTCACACAGATCTAAAATGTCTAAGGGGAGATTTGAACTCAGGTCTTCCTCACTCTAGTTCCCACTAGCACTCTCTACATGGTGCCTATATGTTCCACCAAACTGCCTCTCTGAAAGTTTCTGGAAAGCAGGAATAGTTTCATTTTTTCATTTGTATCCTTGGCATCGACCCCAATATCTGATAGTCACAGGTACTTAATAGATGGCTAACGATCGACTGATTTTGTATTTGCTTAGATGTATCCGTGGTGTTGTTTCCATCCATCCAGTAGAATGGAAGCACCTTGATAGCACGTAGAGTTTGGCTATTTATTGTAAGGGGTAAAATTCTAGCTATACTGTCTAAAATATCTAATGAGTGGTCACCAAATATCAAGAGTTAGACTTTTAAGCATTTAGTAAGGAGAATAAGAATTTGGTAAAGAGAGAAGGAAAGGCCTAGATTCATCTATCTATTAAAGGGAGAGTGCATTTCTAGCTGCCTTCTCCACCAGAGTCCTCAGGAAAGAGAGCGAGACACAGAGCCAGCCTCCCTCTTCTTCCTCCCACAAGCCAACATCACTTCCTGACGCCAAAGAAAGCCACATGGTCCTGCCCTCAGAGGCCCTCTCCTCATGTTGGAGCTTTCCTACAGTAAGTCTCCAGCAGGTGGCATCATTCCAAAAGGTACATTATCTTTGGCTCCCCAGTACCTAACTCAGCACATAGGAAGTGTTCCATTGATGCTCAACTGAGTTGACTCAAACATTGCCACTGGCCTGGGAAGAAAAGATGGTATAAAATAAAGAGCATTGTCTCCAGAGTGAGGGGACCCAGATTCCAGGCCTACCTCTGGTAGTTACTACCGGTGTGACCTTGGATAATAAGTTGCTTCCCCTCTGTAGGCCTCAGTTTTGTCATCTGTCCAATGAGGGAGTTGGACTTGACATGGTCCCCTGCTCTACCTACTGTGATGGAACACTCTGAAGTTTTCTTTCCAGCAATTCTCAAAACCCACAACAGTGTTCTTTTTTATTCTGTAACTCTGACTTTTGCTGAAGAATTCTCAGAAACTGGATTGTTTAAAAGTAAATTTGAAATTTTACGTCTCTGTGCTCTAACACCCTTTCTTGGAAGAGGTAGCACATGTGGTCCAAGTGTTGAGTTGGAGACTCCTCTCAGAAGAGGCTGATTTTCCTCCCAGGCTGACAGGCAGCTGCAATGCACCCCTCAGGGACGGCTATAGCAAAGCCAGTGCTTCTGAAGAGCATGCCCACAGCATAGGCAATGACCCAAATGCTCTGTCTGGAACAACCAGGGAGCTGCAGACATGGTTCTGCAGAGAGATCATGATCCAGAAGAAGGTGAGCATCCATAGAGGGAAAGAATTCGAAATGTTAAGAAGTCTGAAGCTAAGACCAGATCTCAGAATTAAAGTCATAATGAACAGAAGCCAATTTATGATCTTTGTGTTAATTCTCTTTCCAACAACTCCTTGTCGAAAGGAGCACCTCTAAGCAGCAAGTGACGTAGATCTCAAAGCACCTTTAGGAGCAGAGAGCCCATCCCTCTCACGGTATTGAGGAGGAAAGCAAGGGGGATTGATTTACTCGAGACCACAAAGGGAAGAAGTAGTGAAGCTAGGGTGTGAATCAGGTCAAGTTAACAAGGATGAATTGAGTGCCTATCCTAAAGCACGGGGGAGAGAAAAACAAAGCAAAGGGTAGACTCTACCTTTGAAGATCTGAGTCTAGAAAAACCACACACACCACATTAAAATGTCCTCAAGAGATGCACAGAATGTGGACTTTGGAAGAGAACTTAGAGGTTATTGAATCTAAACCTATCACTTTCCTGAAGTCCAGAGAGGAAATTCCTGAAGGGCAGAGGCTAGATCTTATAATTCTTTGTATTCCCCATAAGACTTTGCACATCCTAAGAAATGTGTATTAAGGGGCAGCTAGGTGGTGCAGTGGATAAAGCACCAGCCCTGAATTCAGGAGGACCTCAGTTCAAAGCAAATAATCACTGGTGACTTAGATAATATAGAATAATGCATTGTACAGGTGCCCAAACATGAGTCCCTGCCTGTGTTTCCCCCATTAAAGAGAGAGTTAAGAAGACTACAGTGTAGGGCAGCTAGGTGGTGCAGTGGATAAAGCACCAGCCCTGGATTCAGGAGGACCTGAGTTCAAATCTTGCCTCAGACGCTTGACACTTACTATCTGTGTGACCCTGGGCAAGTCACTTAACCCTCATTGTCCTGAAAACAACAAAACAAACAAAAAAGAATACAACAGTGAAGGCAAGTGTTGGAAGCATCTCTATAACAAGCTTCCAAAGCTTATGAGGACTGATACAAACCAACATATTGCTGTTCTACATTACTCCCTTACTCAATAAACCACAGTGGCTCCAGTGACTACCTCTTAACTCCAGGAGGAAATCTAAACTCTGTTGGGGCATGTAAAGCCCTTCCAAAACTGGCCCCTAACCTACCTGGCTTTCAGTCTTACTGAATAGCATTCCCTTCCCTGTACGCTGAGGTCCTGCCAAACTGGCCATCTTGCTATTTCTCATACAGAACACTTCATCTCCTCTTTCCCTGCGGTCCCACTGATCCTCCCCCATGCAGACCCTCTTCATCACCATTAATTTTTTTCAAGACTCAGCTTAACCACTGCCTTAGGCCCAGCCTTTTCCTGATCCCTCTTCTGCTAGTTCCTTCCCCTCTAAAATAGCTTTGTATCAAATTTTTATCTATTTTGGAAGGGTGTGTGTGTGTGTGTGTGTGTGTGTGTGTGTGTATACTTGAATATTGTCTCCCAGGCATATAAACTCCTCAAGGACAGGGACTGCTTTCTCTTTTGTTTTTTGTACTCCCAGTGCCTAGCAAGGTGCCTTGCATATAGTAGGTGCTTAATAATGCTTATCGATCAATTGGGCTTTCTTCTCAAACTGAAACAAAATGGCATTTGTAATTCACATTATTAGCAAGAAAAACATCGGGCCACTGCCTGTCCCAAAGGACAGATCAGTTTCTGATGGGAAGTCCTCTGAGGCCTGACACGACTCCTGGCTTCTCTTTGTGCTGTGGACTCCAAGGTGGTTAACCCAAATGAACTTCAGAGTGAGCCTGGGCAGCCTAGGAAATGCTAAAAATATGCTTTAATTCTCCCCGAGTTCTCAGAAGTAAAACCACACACAGCCAACAAGTTGTTGCTTTCAATAAGATAAGACTTGAGGGCCCCAGTGGATACTGGCATTAGAGACTTGTTATGGATCATGACCTTAATAACACCATGCATTTTATTAGTTAACCATGGAGAAGGAGGACTTTCCCATCAGTAAACTAGCCCAAAAGGATGAGATGCTTTCAAAATCCTCAACTGTTCACACATGACAGAGTGACTAGAGTGCGATTTATCCTGCTTCTCATGACTTACTTTGTGACACTTCTACAGATAAAGCTCACTTCCTGACTGCAAAGGTGGTTTTTTTTAATGACTTCAATTTTTTTCCTAATGCCCCTCCCCACCCACCCACCCACCCCCGAAAAAAAAAAAAAACAACCAAAAATCGACAACAGAGAAAGCTATAACTTGGGTACGACAATGTGAGCTGTGTCCCACCAAGCAGAGAGGGTTTTTTCTTCCCAGGAACCATTGTCCTCATGCTTCCTGGTCTTCAACCAGATGGGGCTGGCTAGTACAACAGCTTCTGTTTTCTTTGCCAAAGGCTCTTTGGCCAGGGCCACCAAGTCAGTTGCTCCTAGGCTTCCATTACCCTGACCACCTTCCGCCACCCTCCGGCTCCTATTGGAAATTCAGCTGCGGAGGAGGGCAACTGAGGGCAACCTACCCAGTAAATGTAGCAATTCTAGACAGATTAGTTGGTAGAGACCTTGGGGACAACCTGATCCCCATTTTACAGAAGAGGAAACTGAGGTCCAAAGAGATAATTCACCCAAGGTCACACAGGATTAGAACTCAGGTCCTCTGACCACACTACACTAACTATATTACATATTTTCATTCATAATAGTATATTATATAATATTCCATGTATAATGTTATATATGTATATGTGTATATATACAGCTATATATTTCCTGGTTGAGAGGCTGATATAGTGACTTCCCATTAGCAGGAAATTTTACACGGCCAATGCCCATAGTCCTCCCCACCTCCTGTTTGGTTAGGGAATTAAATAGTGTGATTTTGGAATGTATATTGTGACACCCTCTGCTGGAGAAGCAAACCTGCCGGAGGAAATCTGCCAGCCACCCCTCACACCACCAGCACCACCCTCACTGGATCTGCCCCTTGGCCGAATTTCCTAGCTAGGGCTCTGACAATCGGGCTAGATCGCTCACATCCATACACTCAGTAGCTCCATTAAGACCAGCGCTGTCCCTGTGTGCCAGTCTCCTCTGATCTTCCATCCCCTGGAACCCTGAATCACTTTGGCATTTGTCATTAAAGTTTTCAACGACCTGAGAGGGATTCTTGTCCTCGGCGGATCAAGCTGATTAGAAAACTGTCATGCACAGAAAGCAGCGGACCCGCCTCTATCGATTGCTACTCCGCTCGCCTGATCAATTTTTTTTCTCTTCTAGGAAAGCTGCTGACCAACCCCCGAGCAGCGGCAAGCCTGTGTTCAGGTACTCACTTAAGGCAGGTAAAAGTGTGCATGGGAGCTCTCCAAAGAAGACCTACAATCGTGAAACACACACACACACACACACACACACACACACACACACCACTTGTAAAACAGCAAAGAGTGAGCAGCTTGCTCGCCTTTAAGCTGTTTAGCACAAGAAAGAGATAACACCCCCCCCCCATTCTTTCTGCTTAAGACCTGCCCCGCGCACGCACAAGTCTCTTCTTAACAGTCTACACTGTGCTAATTTCTGAAACAAACAAAGAAATGTAGTAGGCGCAGAAAGGGGGTTCGCTCTCCTTTGGCTTGGGAATCGGGCAGCCAGAGCAGCCGGAAAGATTGGGGAGCTTGGCATCCCCGGCCGACCTCCCTCGGAGGCATCAGCCCCGAGCCAGCTGGGTGGGGAAAGTCCGAGTCCCCTCCGCTCTCCAGGACTTGGCGTCTTAGGACCCCAGGCGAGGTTCGCTTCGCTGCCCAGGGACGCTCCCGCTTCCTTTCCCACGTCTGCCCGGGGCAGACAGATCGAGCGATGGCTCGGCTCTGGGAAATAAGCAGCCGCCTCCCCCCCAAACAAGTGGCACGTCTGCGAAAAGGCAGGCGGGCACTGCTCCAGGTACATCGGCGCCCACAGCCGAGGACCAGGACCAAGATTCTTCCGGGCGAGGGATGGGGAAAGGGGCACTGAGGCCAGCCGGCCACCACGCACGGACGGATGGAAACTCACTCACCCGAGGAAACCGAGGAGCCAGACAAACTGGAGTTGCTGGACGCTGCCATCATCCCCCGCTCGATTTCCCCCTTCGTCGCCCCTCCTTAGGTTCTGGTCCAGATGTGGCTGCTGCTGCTGCCGCTGCTGCCGCCGTCCTGGCGCTGCTGCTGCTGCTGGCGCTGCTGCTGCCGCCGCTGCCCCCAGCCCATGGCAAAGTCCTGGGGACGCAGAGCGCGGAGCGGCCGCCTCCTCCCAGCCTTCCTCGCCAGCGCCGCGTTCCACTCCCCCCTCCCCCCCTCCCCCCTCCCCCCCCCCCCCGGGACGGGGCTGCACTTCCTGCTCCGCCAGATGACGCGCGTCCAACGCCGCTATTTAAGTGCGCTTTCCTCCCCTCGCAGCTCCGCTTCGCGCGGCTCTGGGCGGCCCGCGGGAGGTGCCAGCGGAGCCGAGCGGAGCCGAGCAGAGCGGGAGAGCGAGGCGGGCGGGCAGCTCAGCCCGGGCTCCGTGGCTCCTTGTCCTGCGGCCGCCGCGGCGGTTCCAGCCCCGGCTCGGCTCCAGTTTCTCCAGAGACGGGTCCCAAGCTCGGGTGGTAGCCGAGCCCCTGCGCCTCCGCTGCCCCGGTGCCAGCCTCCCCGGCCGCTCTGGGGCAGCCCCAGCAGAAGGAGGTGACACTCACACACACACACACACACACACACACACACACACACACACACACACGCACACGACACACCCGGACAGACAGACAGAACGGCAGCGCAGCCCCCTCCCCTCGTCCCGCCTCCTCCACTCCATGCGCCCACACAAAGGAACGGGAAGGCGCGGCGGCGGCGGCAGCGGCGATGCCAGGCGGCTGCTCGCTGGACAACTCTCCCGGTTGCAGCCCAAGAAGGCGCGGGCTTGAGAAAGGCGGCTGGGCCCGAAGGAACCGAGCTGGGAGTGAGCCCATCGGCCCAAGCCCTACTACCCCAGCCCCTCTCGGGGACCCAGAGCAGACCAGCGCGAGTGCTGCTAGCTGTCTGGTGTCCAGGTGGGTCCGACGTCCCTAAGGGAGGCTCCACCTGGACAGGGGGCCGGGGGCCGGCAGGTCGAGCGGGCACAATCCTGCCCGTGGTTCCTTGCCCAACTAAAGGCTGGCTCCACGCGCCACGGCCGCCCGGGTCTCAGCCCTGGGTTGAAAGGGCGGGCAGAGCGCGGCTTCCCCAGGTCAGTCAGACCCAGTACAACGCCCCAAACGGGGCTCCACGCCCGGCCACCTGCGCCCCCACCCCAAATCCCGGGGCTCTCTTTGGGTCAAGCCGGCGCGAGCCCGGCTCTGATCTAGCCCGATGTTCTAAAATGGGCTCTTTACCTTTGTGCTGGCTATGTATCCCTTGGACTGGCGAGACTCGGGAACGCCTTTTCAGAACCATGATTTTAAATGCACAAAATAAAATAAATAAGACTACAAAGGAGGTCAGTTATGTAGAAACACACCGACCATATACACATAGCCCGAGTTAAAACAGGAGGTTTAAAGGGAGGCGCTAATAGCAGTAGAGCCACAGCCACCCGAACCAGGGGTTCGGGGCCAGACCCAAATCAGACGGGCGCAAGGACCAGCGCCGCTTCCCTGCCTCCCATCTGGTCCAACATTCTAAACCGCGCTTTTTAGATCCCAGAACCCATTCAGGGTCGGGCAGCCGAGAGCACTACAGCCTGTGGATCTGATCTGGGGCTATGCTCTGAGGAGAAGCTTCCAGGAGCCGGGCCGCCACTGAAGCCTTCTGCCTGGGGAAAGAGGAGCCGAGGGAGGCACGACCCCTGGAGGCAGATAGCAAAGCAGAAAGGAGCCCGGAGGCTTTCTGCTGTGGGATCTGGGTCCTGACCCTCCACTCCCACCCCCACCCCCGACCCTGTCCCCGACTGTCCTTGGGCTTGACGGGCTGCGCAGACCCTCCCAGCGCAACCTCTCCTGGTGGCCACCCTGGCCGAAGAGCCCCAGCCTGGGACAGTCCTCCCACCCTAGCTGTGCCCGGGAGCCCTTGGGAGGTTGGATTTCTAAGAAGCAAGAGAGATTTGAAACATCATGAACCAAACAAAGCCCAGACGTCTAAACGAACTGGAGGTGGCAGGCGGGGGCTTTCCAGCAGAGCCTTAAATAAACCCTCTCGCCAAGTAAGATTTAGCAGCAGGCCAGTGGGTGTCCTTGCAGGTTGGGAAACTGCTGAGGTGTGAGAGAGAACTCCACCTAAAGATAAGGCTGCGCCATTCCGCTGTATTTAAAACGAAATCAATTTCACTGGCAGGAATATCACGCAGGCTCTAAAAACCCAAACCTATTTCATGCTCCCAGCAGGGCAACCTGTTCATTTAGTCCTAAAGCCGAGGCAAAACTGTGAAATGTGAACAGAAATTGTTAGATCAAAGGAAAAGTAAACATTAAAGGGATGGATGTGGTCTTGTTAGATGCCCAAATGGAAAGTGGTACTCTGGGCTAGTGCCATTTTTTAAAAACACAGTTAAAGGGACACAGTCAATTTATAAATTATCTGGAGACGTATGAACACCAAGCAAACCCTGGCAGGTTCCAAGATCTGTCAGCGCCTCACAGACTGTGTGTGCATAATAAATGCTAAATAATTGCAGCCTGCTTCTCTCTCTCTCTTTTATAAGGCTGATTTAAGCTAAATCTTGTCTGTCTGTGTGTATGTGTTTAATTTCACACTAGTTCTGATTTAACAACTGGGCTTGAAATTGGAATCCAGCTGGGTATGTGGTTAGGTCATCTGTTTCAGATGGGCAGCTGGTATAATAGAGCATTGTATTTAGGGTGAAAACTGAGGCAGCTGGGTGGCACTGTGGATGGATAGATAGAGTTTGGGCCTGGAGTCAGGAGGACCTAAGTTCAAATCCAGTCTCGGACACTTCCTAGCTGTGTGACTCTGGGCAAGTCACTTAACCCTGTTTGCCTCAGTTTCCTCATCTGTAAAATGAGTAGGAGAAGAACCACTCCAGTATCTTTGCCAAGAAAACCCTAAATGGGGCCATGAAATAGAGTCCAAACTGAGTCGCTGGGGTAGCACAAAGGATAGAAAGCTAGGCCCAGAGTGAGAAAGCCCTGAATTCAAATCCCTCCTCAGTCACCTCTCAGGTGACAACCTCCCAGAGTCAGTTTCCTCATCCCTGAAATGGGGGTGGGGGGGAATAATGGCACCTACTTTACAAGTATGCCTATTATTAGAAGAACTGGGTTCATCATCCTAGGTTAAATCTGACCTTGGGAAAGTCATTCACATCCCTGGAGGAAATTGAGCTTTCCTCATCTGCAAAATGAAGGGGTTCATTCCTTTTGGTAGAAAGATGAATTATCCATGTGGGATGTTGTATGCCATTAGTCAACAAGTACTTTGTTTCTGTTGTATTGTATATATTTTTATTTTGTTAAACATTTCCCAATTATGTTTATTTTTAAATTTAACATTGATTAATTTTTAAACTTAACATTCATTTTTTAAAAAATCTGTTCCAAATTTTCCCCCTCCGTCGAACCCCTTCCCCCACTGATTGAGAAGGCAAGCAATAGGATACCCATTGTATACTTGAAATTCAACAACTACTTATTATACCCTGTTCTAAGCATTAAGGATAAGAAGAAAGACAAAAACATCCCTGCTTACATCTAATGGGGAATCCAGGTCCTTCTCCAGTCTTCCTGATGTCTATCTTACCACTAGACCCAGATGGGTCTGGAGAATAGTGAGGTTGGTGACCTTGCACAGCCCTCCCTCACTTAAATCCAATCCACTGAAAGTCATGACGTCATATCGATGTTGTGGTCCTCTTCAGAAACCAAGGACAAACAACAACAGTCTAATGGGTAAGATAACAAACAGGTAAACAAATTTACAAACAAGATGGTCATCTCCAAGGGAAGGCACAAACACTAAGGGTTACATACACTGGCAGATTTCGTCATTGTGTTGGTTTCATTTTCTTAACAGCTTTGTTGAGAGGAAGAACTGTTATTGGAGAGGGATGGACATGGAGTCTACAATAATCTCATTGGTGGAGAGAGATCTCACTGAGGATTTTCCTGTACAACACGGATAAGTAACTCTTCAGCTACTTAGAGTATTTGAGGTTGCCAGGGATGCTGAGAAGTTCAGTCATTTAACTTTGGTCAAATATAGCCAGAATGTGTTAGGACTTGAACTCAGGTCATTCTGGTTCTGTGATTCTATGGCCTATTTTCCACCCACACATCCTTTCTGTCTTGAAAAATGTTAGTAAGGTATTTAAAAGCATCAATCAAATATTTAAACATAATACTAGCCCAATACTTCAATGGGTCTATGATCTCATCAGTGTATTCCCTCCAACAACACAGATTATACCTATACATACTCATCCACACCCACCCATCCTATGACACTCTCTTCTCTAGTGAGTTCTCTTATAAGGGGATGCACAGCAACCCACCCAAAAAACCCTTCGGCAATTCTTTCTTGAATTATTGAGGGTACCAAAGTCACATATGAGGTGACGACTGGTCATTCCTGCCTCTTGAAAGCTGATCAGTCATCTTTTCTTCATATATGGTATCTCTTATTCTGTTTCTTTTGAATAATTACTTTAATGTTGTAGCCTGCTCACATCTATCACATATCTTTCCACTGACCTATGATGGTCATCCATGTTTTCTTTCTTTCTTTCCTTTTCTTTTTTATTTTTGCGGGGCAATGAGGGTTAAGTGACTTGTCCAGGGTCACACAGCTAGTAGGTGTCAAGTACCTGAGGCTGGATTTGAACTCAGGTCCTCCTGAATCCAGGGCCAGTGCTTCATCCACTGTGCCACCTAGCTGCCCTTGTTTTCATTTTTTTTTTTTGTAGATTGCAATTTTCCATATCTCATAGCCAACCCCCATTGGAGGAATATTGGTATCTTAAAAAAAAGTGGGATTTCTTTTAGGGAGAAGTTTGTTTTAGTTAAAATAAAATTTCCATTTCCTAAAATATACACCTGGGAAAAACTAAGTGTACAAAGAATGGCTATGCTCCAATCTCCAATATGCAATTGATTAGACAGCCCATCGAGTTCATTGATCAGTATGTTTGTTTGTATTTTATAATATATTTGATTTATGTATTTTAAATATGTATATGTAAAAGCTTTTAAAGCTTAAACTTGTACTAAGACTTTTGGGACATCTTATAGGTACATATGAATGTATAAATATATTTACATGTATCTGGAACACTGAAGACATTGCTTAACACTACTGCAAAGTATATGTGTGTATATGCTTATATACATATGTGTACATATATACATGTGTATGTGTTAATATATTGATATATAATAGTGTGTATATATACACAATGTAATATATGAGTTTTTTAATCCTGTCTGACATTTGTTGTATGACCATAAACAAGTTATGTAAACTCTCTGAGCCTAAGTTTCTTCATCAACAAAATGTGGATTATAGAATCTAGTACCCACTTCTATAAGACTCATGAAAATGGAGAGAGAGAGAAATAGATAGGTAGGTAGATAGATAGATAATAGATGATGGATGGATGTAAATGATAGACACAGATGGATGGATGGATGGATGGGTAGATAGATAGATAGATAGATATAGATAGATAGATAGATAGATAGATAGATAGATAGATAGATAGATAGATAGATAGATAGATAGATAGATAGATGTGAATACTAGAGATTTTATTATTCCTATTTTGAAGATGAAGAAAGTGAGGCTCAGAAAGTTTACATAACGTGTCTTTGGTCACACTGCAAATGTCAGAGGCAGAATTTAAAACTAATTCTCTCCTAGTTTCTAAGTGCAATGCCTCCCCCCCCCACCCATACTACCTTTAAGAAGACAAGGTCAAGGAAAAGGGGGTGGTCCTCAAAATCAATCAACAGATTTTTATTAAATACTATGTGCCTAGCACATAGATGGGACAGCTAGGTGGTACAGTGAATAGAATGCCAGGACTGGAATCAGGAAGACCAAATTTAAATCTGTCCTCAGACACTTGCTAACTGTGGGACTTTGGGCAAATCACTCAACCTCCGTTTGCCTTACTCCACCGGAGAAGGCAATGACAAACCACTCCAATATCTTTGCCAAGAAAACCCCATGGACAGTATGGTCCATGGGGTCCCGAAGAGTTGGACAGGACTGACCAACAGCAATGTGCCTGGCAGCTTGATGAAGTAGTTAGAAAGCCAACACAAAAGCCAGGCATACTTGGGTTCAATTTCTGCCCTCTGACCCAGATTGGCTGTGTGCCAATTGCTCAGGGCAAGTCCCTGAGCCTTTCAGTATTCCAGGTAGCCAATGCATTGGCAGAGAAAGTTTCCTCACCTGGAAGTTCCCTATTCAAATGAAATCCTGGGTCTCATTTCTATCCTTCTTATGTTTCAGGTACTGTGCCAGACAAGATGAAACAGCCCCTGCCCTCAAGGGGCTCACATGCTATTGGGAGAAACAATGTAAACGTACATAAGTATCTATAGAAGACCCACGGAGCTGACACAAAGTAACCTCAGAAAAAGAAAGCACTCACAGGTGGGGACACCAAGAAAGGCCGGCCTCCAGAAGTTGTCGATTGAGTTGAGTTATTGAATCCTGCCTCAGATGCTGGATAGCAAGTCACAACTACACTCAACTTTCATTTCATCTGTAAAGTGGATACAATAATGGTAGCCACCTAAAAGGATCCATGTGAGGGTATGAAGAAAATAGCATGTAAATGGTACCGCTCCTCCTCCTCCTCCTCCTCCTCCTCCTCCTCCTCCTCCGTATTATCATTTCCTGGGAAGTCAGCTTCTTCCTGAGGGAGCACCTCTGTCCATCAGGTAACAGGAGGCACTGAGGTATAGAAGGATCCCAGGCCCCTCTTTTTCTATGACTAGAAAAGATTAAAAGGGTAAAGAAGACAAACTTAACCTTGGTGCATGTTTTGAGAATGGGGGTGGGGGGGGCGTGGATAATGAGGATTTCTGTACTTGTCCCTCTTCAACTAGAACATTGACACCACTTGCTATTTTACCTCCTGTAACTGGCTCTCCACGGGACCGGTTTTCCTGTTTATTTTGATTTATAATTATTTTGAATGTTAAGAGCAAAAGTTGAAAACATGAGGGAGAAAATGTCAATCCAGAGGTGGGGTTAGTGCCCTTTCAAGGGAGAGAGAATCCTATACTTTATGTTCATTCTTTTTTTTTTTTTTTTTTTTGGTGAGGCAGTTGGGGTTAAGTGACTTGCCCAGGGTCACACAGCTAGTAAGTGTTAAGTGTCTGAGGCTGGATTTGAACTCAGGTCCTCCTGACTCCAGGGCCGGTGCTCTATCCACTGCGCCACCTAGCTGCCCCTTACCATCAGTTTTTAATGGAGAGGGAAATCCTATACCTTATGCTGATCAGGTTACCTTTAAATTCTCAACATTCACCTATCCTTTCCTAGATAATATTTTTCTTTGTTCTTTAATTTCAAGTTCTATCATCCTCCCCCCACCCCACCCTCATTTCTCAAGGAGAGATCACTACCTACACTAGATTAGAGCAGTGATTCTAAAGAGAGAGTAATTGAATCCAAAAATAAGACAGTCCCTTGCCTCTAAAGTAGGGTGGAGGTAAGGTGATAAAGAAAGGATGGGACAACCAGCAGCAGCCACAGTAAAGAGCAGCCTGGGCTGCAAATATATTCATGCAGGCAGGGCCACCCACGAATTATGGGTCTAGGGTCTAGAACCCCTTGAACTTCAGAAACAGCCACCCTGGGGTAGAGGGAATAAGTAAGGGCTGTCTGTACCCAGCAAAATTCTTATTTCAATAGTAGCTATTGTGGGGACCCCCTAGTGGTAAAGGCAAGCCTAGCTAGACACACAAGTAGTTATGGAAAGACCTTTCACCAAGATCATGTTTTTTTCTCCCTTTTTGGTGAGTTTTTGTATGGCTGATTTGCTCTTGTTGCAAATGATCTTTTTTTTTTTTTGCTTTTGTTTTTTTTGTTTTGGTTGTTTTGGGGTTTCTTTAGTGAGGCAATTGGGGTTAAGTGACTTGCCCAGGTTCACACAGCTAGTAAGTGTTAAATGTCTGAGGCCGGATTTGAACTCAGGTCCTCCTGACTCCAGGGCTGCTGCTTTATCCACTGAGCCACCTAGCTGCCCTGCCCCCCGATCTTTTATTTTTTATTGATTTATGCTATATTGTTAATTTCTGACTTTTGAATCTATTTTGATGATTCATATGCTACCTTCTACCTGAGGCCTGCCCTGACCTCAGGTGCTAGTGCTTTCCCCTTCCCCCTTAAAAATTACTTCAGATTTACTTTACAGATGTTTTCTGTTTACTTGCCTATGCATAAGTTTTCTCCCCCTGAAGAACATAGATTCCTTCAGGAAAAAGGGAAATTTCATTTTGTCTTTATAGTCCCAACATCTAGCTCAAAACTAACACCTGAAAAAATGCTCTAAGTTACTGATCCTTGTTCTAAACCATCACTGAAATGTTTTCAATCGCTAAAAATACTGACATATGTGAGAAATGCCTTATGTCCACTAATATTTAGAGAATGCAATTAAAGCAATTTTTGAGTTTCTACCTCATTTCCATCAAATTAACAAAGAGGAAGATGGCAAATGTTGGAGGGGCTGAAGGGAAAACAGGGACAATAGTGTACTGTTGGTGGAGCTGTGAACCGTTTTAGCCATTCTGGAGGGAGATCTGGAATAGTGCCCCCAATGTTACTCAACTCTGCATACCCTTTGACCCAGTTAAGCACCACTAGGGCCAATAGCCTGAGGAAAGGACCGATATGTACAAGCATATGTGTATGGTAGCCAAACATTGGAAAAATAAAGAGTTGTCCTCCTCTTGTATGTGTGTATAATGGAAGAGTCTTGTGCCATAAGAAATGACCAAGTAGACAGTTTTAGAGGGAATTGGGAAGACCTCTGTGAACTGACACAGAATAAAGTGAACAGAACTAGGGAAACAAAGAATACAATGATAATAATATCAATGAGAAATACAACTCTGAAAGACTAAATCCCGGATCAATACAATGATAAATAGCAAATCCAAAAGAAGGAAGCTGAAACAGGGCATTCAACACCCTGCAGAAAGGTAATGAATTTAAAATGCCATAATGGCCAATATTGAAATATGTTTTGGGAGACCATGCATCTATGTATTAAGGACTTTCATTTTAAAATTTTTTTTCAATGGGGGCAGGGCAACAGTTAGAGAGACAGATTAAAAAATGTTAAGAGGAATTGAGTTTGAATTGCATGTGACATTCTTGAGAGAGTCACTGAGTGTGATTCGTGACATGGTTTGGAGGACTTTTAGAGAAGATATAAAAATAATAGAGATAAAAATGTGGATTTGAAATTATTATTTTGGCAAAGATTAAAGTTTTCACTTTTGAAAAAATAGCTCATTACATCAATTAATAGTTACTTATGGATTGACTGATTGGTTGATATTTAAGTATTAAGTAATTAAGTAAAGTATTAATATTCAAATATTGGTTGGATGGCTTAATCATGATGACTAATTTTTCCTGCTTATTCTCATGTATTTAATAGTATTGAGCAATTCAGAATGGTTTTTTCTTCCACAAATTCTAAGATGCGATTTGTTTGATCTTATTCTTCCCACAGACCAGCATCTCATTGTACTATTGCTTTACTATTGTCATAAAGTGCTATTATTATATTTTTTATAGGTTTTTATATATCCTTGTTCTTGTCTCTTGTATAGATTTTCATTGTTATCTATGTCTTGCCTGATGTATAATTATCAATGTTTATTAAAATGAAGCCATTATCACTTTAATACCTGATGTGGCATCATGGTGCCCAGGAAATTGTATTACATTTAAAGTCAAAAGACCTTGGTTCCAATCCTAGTTGTAACATCATCTGCATGATGTTAGATAAAGCTGCTCCAGGCCTCAGTTTCCTCATTTGTAAAGTGAAGTGGTTATATTGGATGACTTCTAAGGTCTTTTTTACCTAAAAATCTGAGATGCTATGGGTCTTTAAAAAAATGAATATGTTCCCCAATTCCATTTTGTACTGTTTTCCATACAAGGTGATTTTGAGCAAGTTCCCCTTTCTAGGATTCTCTTTTCCAAAGTGCAAGAGAATTGGATTTGATGATCCTTAAGGGCCTTTTGACAGCTGGGTGGCACCATAGTGCATAGAGCACCAGGCCAGGCATTCAGATCTGGCCTCAGACACTTACTAGTTATGTGACCCTGGGCAAGTCACTCAACTGTGTTGGCCTCAGTTTCCCCATCTGTAAAATTTGATGGAGAAGCAAATGGCAAACCACTAAAGTATCTCTGCCAAGAAAACCACAAACAGAGTCAAGAAGAGTCAGACACAACTGATACAACCAAAGAATATCAAGGTCCTTCCAGGATCCTCCGTGTCTCCTATGAATCCTCTCCTCTCATTGTTGTGCCAGGAATTTGGTGATAAATTGGAGCATTTTTTCCCTAGATGAATTGGCCCCAGAACATTTGTAGGCTCTGATCCAGATCCTGGTGGCACAGTGAATGGAGTGTTGGTCTTGGAGTCAGGGAACCTGACTGCCTCTTCTGGTACTTCATGAATTGCGTGATGGTGAGCAAGCTTCACTCAGTTCCTCTCTTTGTAAAATGGGAGCAAGAGTAATACCTGTTCTACCTCCATCACCAAGTTTCTGTGAGGAAGGTACTTTCCATACTTCAAAGTGCCATGGAATTAGAAGGTTTTGTTATCAGTTATATCCAGGCACACACAGAATCAACACATACTAGTCTCAGAGTTCTTGAATTATGGATTCCCAAATAATAAAAAGAGTACTGGGATTTTTTGATGAAAAAAAGAGAAGAAATTAGGCCATTCTCATAATGAACAATTCTCATGTGTAATAAACATACAAAATTTTTGTAGGAAATATTTGAAAAGGGAAAAAAAATCTAGCATCAAAATTTTCTCATACGATTCTGTGGAGCATTATTGGGAGACCCTGAATTAGAGTTAAAGGGAGCTGCCTTCTTGATCCAAGTGAGATTCAAAAATGACCTTGAATGTTAGTCTAATGGTCACCTCAAGGTCTCTAGTGCTCCCCTGCTCCATTCACTTTGCTTTCCAGTAAACATGTTCTCAGAAAAGACCCTTGATATGCTCATTCACACTGAAGTATGAGTAACCTATCAGAGTAAACTAGTTACTTGTCTCAAGGGGATACTTGTAAGTCAGTGGGGTCAAAGGCTGAAGGCAAAGGAAAGAATGTATACTGATGGAATTTCTGGATTGAACTATGCAGGTTGGAAAGATACTTCAGGGGGATAAGGGTTGTCCTATAAATATTCTCCCTAGGCAATTATGGATGTCTTGCCCACAATTTCAACCTATCAGCTCAGAGTTTCAGCAGATTCTGTGCACTGAGATTTCTATGATGAAAGATTGTGGGCTTGGTTTTCAATTTTTACTTTGTAGCAAGGTGGAAAGGAGACAAGGTGGAAAGGAGATCCTTTTTCCATTATGGAAGGTGAATAGTGGGGTAAGAGGAGTCTGGAAATAGACTTGTCAGAAATAGTTTTCATATATATATGAATATATATTCACTTTCACTTGCATATACATAAAATAGTTTTTCAAACAAAGATTTGGTCTTAAAAAGTGTGGCACTCTTTCTACAAAACTTGTTTTATTTTTCTGCTTCTTTTTTTCTTTTCTGAATAGAATTTTATTTTCCAAAATATATTTAAAAACCAATTTTGACATCAATTTTTTAAAGCTTTGTGTTCCAACTTCTCTTCCTCCCTCCCTTCCCACCCCCAACCCACAAGAACTTAGGCAATTAAAAATAAGTTTTATATGAGTAGTCATGGAAAACATTCCCATATTAGCTAGGTTGTGAGAGAAAACAGTCAAAAAACAAAACTTCAGATTAAGGAATTGTCAAAAACAAAACAAAAAATTTAAAAATTTGTTTCCATCTGCTTTCAGATACTATCAGTTCTTTCTCCATAGATGGACTGCAATTTTTATAAGTCCTTCAGGGTTTTATTGGATCATTGCCTTACTGAAAATAACCCTGTGCTTCCCAGCAGATCATCTTACACTATTGCTGTTATTTTGTATACAGTACATTTCACTCTGCTTCAGTTCATGTAGGTCTTTCCAGGTTTTTCTGATAGTATCCTTTTCATCATAACCTGTATATATTACCTTAAACCTGACAAGGAATTTTCTTCATATTAGCCCAGCAAAGTAGGTACTTTATGTTTTGCCATTATAATCAATCATCATAACTATTTCACTCCATCCTATTCCCTTCCAATGATATTTACTCTATTTTCTATCTTCTTTCAACCTATTCCTCCTCAAAAGTGTTTTACTTCTGACTGTCCCCTCCCCCGCTCTGCACACTCTTTTTTCACCCTTCCCTCCTTATCCTCTTCTCCTCCTACTTTCTTATAGGGTTAAATAGATTATTCCTCCCAATTGGGTGTGAATGTTATTCTCTCCTTGATCCCACTCTGATGAGATTAAGGTCTTTGGGCTACTTCTGTGTTCTAAATTTTTCTTCCTCCCTCCCTCCTCAACCCTCCCTATGAAATCAAGCAATTCAATATGTCATACTTGTGCAGCAATGCAGAACATCTTCACCTTACTCGAAAGTGTTTTGCTTTTTACTGCTCTCTCCCCCAATATGCCCTTCAATCTTTCCCCTCTTCTCCCCCTGCCCTTATCTCCCTCCCCTCCCTCAGGGCAAAAATATATCACTATATCTACTTTAGTATGTATGTTATTCCCTCTTTGAGCCAATTCTGATGATATTAAGGTTCACTCACTCCCCCATTCCTTCCTCCTCTTCCCCTCCCCTCTATAAGCATTTTTCTTGTTTCCTTCATGTGAACTACCTCTCCCCAGACTATCTCTCCCCTTCCTCTTCACCAGTCTATTCCTCCTACACCTTAACCCTATTTTAAAGATGTCATCATGGATTAGCTAGGTGGCACAGTGGACAAAGCACCAGCCCTGGACCCAGGTGGCCCCAAGCCCAAATCCAGTCCCAGACACAAGACACCCCACCCTGTTTTCCTCAAAAAGAACAAAACATAAATGCTTTACAGATATCATCCCTTCATATTCAGTTCAGACCTGTGTCTTCTGTGAATTCCTTACTGAGAAAGTTCTTATGAATTCAAAGTATTATCTTCCCATGTAGGAATGTAAACAGTTTGATCTTCTAATATCCCTCATGAAGTCCTTTTCCTGTTTACCTTTTTATGCTTCTCCAGGGTCTTGTATTTGAAAGTCAAAATTTTCTATCAGTTCTGGTCTTTTCATTACAAATGCCTGAACGTCCTTTTTTACCACTGAAGTCTCACTTTTTCCTCTGAAAGAGTATACTCGATTTTTCTGGGTAATGATTCTTGGCTGTTAGTACCAGTTCTTTTGTCCTCTGGAATATCATATTCCATGCTCTCTGGTCCTTTAATGTAGATGCTGCTAGTCCCGTTTTTAGCCTTATTGTAGCTCCATAGTATTTGAATTCCTTTTTTCTAGCTGCTTGCAGTATTTTCTCCTTGACCTGGGAGCTTTGGAATTTGGCTATGATATTCCTGGAGGTTTTCTTTTTGGGATCTCTTTCAGGAGGTGATCAGTAGATTCTTTCAATTTCTATTTTGCCTTCTGCTTCTAGAATATCAGGGCAATTTCCCCATACAATCTCTTGGAGGATGGTTTCTAAGTTCTTATTTTGATCATGGTTTTCAGGTAGTCTAATGATTGTCAAATTATCTCTCCTGGATCTGTTTTCCAGATCAGCTGTTTTTCCAAGGAGATATTTCATATCACCCTCTATTTTTTTATTCAGTTGGATTTGCTTTACTGTGTCTTGATTTCTCACAAGGTCACTAGCTTACATTTGTTCAATCCTAATTCTTAAGCAATTGTTTTCTTGAGGGAGCTTTTCTATTTGTTTTCCCATTTGGCTTTTCAAACTGTTGACTTTTTCTCATGACTTTCCTTTATTGCTCTTATTTCTCTTTCTATTATTTCATCCATCTCTCTAAATCTTCCTTCTATCTCTCCTACTTTCTCTTCAAAGTCCCTTTTGAGTGGTTCCATGGCCTGAGACCAATTCATATTTTTCTTGGAAGTTTTGAATGTTGGAGCTATTATTATCTTCTTCTGAGGGTGTATTGTGGTCTACCTTTCCCCCAAAGCATTTTTCGATGGTCTGGTGCTTTCTCTGCTTACTCATCTTGGCCGGCTATTTCTTGGCTTTTAACTTCTTCTTAAAGTGTAGTGCTGCTTCCAGGACACACTGTTCGAGGTACAGCATGGCCCAGGGGGTTATTGGGCTTCTTCTCAGTCTGCCTGGCCTGTGAGTAACCACAGCCGCTTTCTCTTTGACCCAGAAAACTTCAAAACTTATTAAGTATAACAATTGGGTTCTCAGGGTGCTGCTACTGCCTTGGGTTCTAGGGACAACCCTAGAGTCTATATTCCACACAGGAAATACAAGAAGAGACAAAAACCCCACAAAAAAAAAAAACAGTCCCTGCACTCAAGGAGCTTACAACTAATTCCAAGTCCAATGCTTTATCTACTATGTGATGAACTTGTCCTTCATACTTTTTAGTGACTCTTCACTTTTGGGTTATCCTTTTCCTTGTTTCATTGTTACCTGCTGCCATTTAGAAATATTTTGCTCTCTTATTCAAACACCAGTTTTCCCTTTGGACCCAGGAAAATGCTTTCAGTGGCCCCATCCTCAACACAGCCCTCTTAGTAGTTTCCATCCCCCAGATGACAGATGAATTTAGCAACCCTATACTGAGGCTCAGTATATGTTGAGATTTATAGTGTCAGGAATAAAGCTAGCTTTCATAATGCTAAGTATATGGTTACATAAATGGCATAATTTGAAAGACTGGGACACCCCCCAATAATCTCTTCTAAACCTTCCTACACTCCCAGCTTCCTAAGTCTTTAATTAGAGTTTTATTTTTTTGGCTTAAGTCCAAAAGAAGCTTCATCCCAAGGTAAAATGAAAATACCCTCAAGTAACAATGATAATAATGATAACAATGACAGCAAAAGCAATGACTATTCATACTTCTATGGAATTTTAAGGTTGATTAAGGGTTTACTTCAGTTCAAAACCTATGAGGTAGATTGGACAAATGCCTCTGATTTTTAAAAAATCACTATTATATATACCTCAAGTACTGTGTCTTCTAGTGGTAGGTACTCAAGAAAACAGAAGCAGCTCTCCAACCAGACTATTGCTGGGCCTTCTTTGAAGAGCTTATAAGCAAACATGAATAACAATCACCTAAATAAGAAGATAGGAGCCCACCACAGATGTCAGTGGAAACGAGGGATCTTTCAAAGTAACAAGGTTAAATTAAATAAGGTGAAAATTGATGTAGTAAAAATCATAAATCATTTATACCCAGGTATGAAAGAGTTTTTTCCAAAACCAAGTTTTGATAGGGGGAGAAGAGAGAGAATCAAGATATTATTCATGGGCAGAAGGAAGAAGGCTTCCCACTGAGGTAGAAGGATAGTGTCAGGAATAGAGACAAACTAAGGATCTGGGTTCAAATTCTGGATTTTCTACTTTGTACTTGTGTGACCTTCACCTTGATTTGGTGACCTATAAGCCTAGCATACAGAATATAAGCCTGGGGTACAGGACCTTAAAATTTTTTTTATAATTGAATTTCAATGTACTTGACTTCTTTTATAATACTATATATTTTATTAATTTAAAAACATTCTTCTGAGAATGTGTACAGAAGGTCTTACCAGGCTACTAAAGGAGTCTAAGGCACAAATATGGTCAAGAACCCCTGCTCTAAGGTAATTTTTGAACCCTGAATCTATGATCCTCCCCATGACACTGTGATTATTAATTATTTTGCCAAGGCATATGTTTTACAGGATCTAGGTAAGGAAAAGAATCCTCAGCACACCCCATTAATACACACATCTGTTATTGGGGTTCCAGAGTTCTGAGTTATCTAATGTTAAACATTGGATGGGCAGAAGTTGTTAATTACCACTGAAAATAATGTTTTTCATATTTGAGTATATTCTGATCTTTTTAAAAGTCTTTCTTGAATTACACAAAAGGTTGCTCCAATTTATGAATAAAAAGGAAAAGGCAAATGACTCCAAGATTTTGCCTAATGTCCAGAAAATTGACAAAGATGACAAAAGACGGAAATAGTCAATGTCAGAGAGGCTGTGGGAAGACAGGCTCATAGAAACACAATTGCTGGAGCCTTCCATTGGTCCCCCATTCTGGAGAGTAACTTGGACTTAGGCTTTTAAGAAAGTGATGTAAAAGTTCTCTACCTTTGACCCAGAGATCCTATAGTTAGGCCTTTATCTTAAGGTCAAAAAGAGAGAGAGATTCCATATTCAGTCAAGTAAGCACAGTAGCAATTTGTGTCTGGGTGACCAACTGGAAACAAAGAAGATGCCCATCAGCTAGAGAATGGTTTAAATAAACTGTGGTATATGAAAGTAATGGAATATGACTGTTCTTCAAGAAAAGCTGAATATAGAGAAGCCTGGGAAGGCTTCTGTGACCTGAAGTAAATGGAAGTTTGCAGAAGGAAAATAATACTGTCTACACAATGACCATAATATTGTAAAAAAAAAAAAAAAAGAACAAACATGAAATGACAATACCTAACATTTACATATCTCTTTAGGGTTTTGAGTCAGCAAAGCACTTTACAAATATTATCTCATTTAATATTCATAATAACCCCAGAGTCATCCCATTTTACAGGTGAGAAAATTGACACATACAGCCACTAAAGGACTTGTCCAGAATCACAAAGCTAATAAGTGTCTGAGGCTGTATTCCATCTCTGTTCTATACTGACTCCAGGTCCAGAATTGTATGACCCTGCTGATTCTGAATGCTATGTGATCAGAATGACCAAACTAGGGCCCTAAAAAGTTTTAAGAAAAATACACCTCCCTCCCTTCTTTGCAGAAGTGGAGAAGCATGGGTGTGGAATATTGGGATCAGCTTCTGTTGATGTTAATTGGTTTTGCTAAACTGCTAGCCCCCACCTGCTTTCTTCTCTGTTCTTGGTCCCTGCATAGAAGAGGAGAGATGTGTTCTTAGAAGTGAAGATGATATGAAAACAAAAGACACTGCTCAAACTCCCAGAAGAAAAGTATCCTTCTCAGTGGCTGGTCCTATCTATGCTTTCCCTGCAGTTCCCCACCCAACAGGGCATCTGTCAGAAAAGCACATGTTTCTCTACAAATCTACTCTATCATTTCTCAATCAGAAAGGAGATTAGAAAAGGGATTTTCAGCTCAGATGGAGTAGGAGCACATTATTTATACTAGAAAAAAAAATCCTTCACACCACAAAAATGCTTTGAAAAAAACTCACCTTCTTTTGAGTTCTAAAATATACAGAAACTAAAATGGTTGTTCGGGTAGGAAAAAGCTTCTTTCTTAGTTAATGTTCTCCCTACACTTTCACCTCTGGGATATTGATCACAACCCAGGGGCCCCTCACAAGAAAACTCATTTAGGCTCTCTCCCTAGCTCTCTCACCCTCTCTCTCTTGGCCTGGGATGCTGGAGGAGACAGCCACACGCCTCCCCCTCTCTCTTCTCTATCCTAGGTAGTGTAGGGCTTCTGAACTTTCAGAGCCATGTGCTCTCTCTCTTTACTAACATTTAATATGCTTTAATAAATGCTTAATGCCAATAAAGAAAGAAAACTCATTTGGTTTATTCTTTTATCCCCTAGGACTTACCCTCTCCAAAATCTCTATATAACTGGCATTTCCCCAGGGCTGGGACTGAAAATGTAGCAGATGTGCTTATTCTCAGCTACATCAATTTTGGTGTCATTAGATGCTACCACTTTAAGGGATTAAGCCTATCTTTAATCTCTCCTCTCCTCTCCTCTCCTCTCCTCTCCTCTCCTCTCCTCTCCTCTCCTCTCCTCTCCTCTCCTCTCCTCTCCTCTCCTCTCCTCTCCTCTCCTCTCCTCTCCTCTCCTCTCCTCTCCTCTCCTCTCCTCTCCTCTCCTCTCCTCTCCTCTCCTCTCCTCTCCTCTCCTCTCCTCTCCTCTCCTCTTCTCCCAAGAAACCTTTCAGGGACAGCATGAAGTGTTTCATCCCCCTACCTCCAACTCCTCCCCCTCACCAAGGGCAGAGGCAGATCTAGGTGCTCAGGGATGTGGTGCTATGAATAGAGTGGTGGGTTTGAAGTCACACAATCTGGGTTCAAGTACTGACTGCTTCTTATTACATGTGACTTTGGCCAAGTCTTTTAAACTCTCTTCTCCTGCAAAAGAAGAGGAGGCGGGGATAGGGTAGGAGTAGATGGGGAGTGAAGTTGAAGCATGGCCTGGTATCTAGACCAGCTAGATTGAGGGGGTGGGGGTGGATGGGTATTCAGGGAAGACGAACACCCCTGGTGTGAGGGCTGCTGAGCCCTTTTCAGGGCTACTTTCCACCTTTGGTGTCCACCCTTCCCCTGAATCTCACCTGTAGCTCCAAGAAGTGATAGCATGAACATTGGCCACACCTTGGTAAACTGTCTTGGTTGATGAGTTAAACCAGGTTGAAGGTGACTAACAGGCCCCAAGTCTGTCGGTGAGTTAGCAGGGAAGAAGGCATGCCTCTGAAGTGGGAGGATAGTGCCTGCTCCAAATATGTGACAACTTCCCTGGCATGAGAGCGGCTGAGGCAGGCGCTGTGGAGCTCTTAGAGAGTAATCAGACATCATCGAAGGTGACAAAGTCATCCCCTGCATCCCATGCCATCACCAGTCATCCTGATTTTCATCTTGCCACTGGATATGGATGACTCTGCAAGAAAGAGTGAGGTCGATGACTTTGTGCTACTCTGCCTTACTTAAATCCACTTCATGCACAAGTCAAAATATCCCCCTGTGATGTCATGGGTCCTTTTAAAAAAAAATGGATGAACAAAAAGACATTGAGTCACCAATCAACTGGGTTGGACCTTAGGGTGGGAGCTCTGATGATGAGTGAATTAACCTCTCTAGGGACTAGGGATTAGCCTCTGGAAGGCCTGACCATGAAAATGCAGGGTCTTAGGTAGGAGGAGTCAGGCCATTAGAGGCAGGCAGGTATTGAGGTCACCTGGATAGATAGCTGAGTGGCTAGAAAGGATGGGAAGGTGACATCAGGTGAAGGCAGTATTTAAAAAACATACACACATAACAATCCTTAAGTGCATTGATAGGGTGATATAGCCAACAGGGGAAAGGGGAATGAAATCCCAGAATATAATGAAAATAAATTAAATGGTTACATATTGATGTGGGGGGTGGATTTAATTGATCAAATTGATCATGAGGCGTCCCAAAGAATTACAAAATGCAGTGACTTAGTTTCCCTTGGGAAAAGGAGACACCTATCTCCTTTGGGTGATTCTCCCCATGGTCAGCACAGTATTTCAATAAAACTTTGGGAAACTGATGTCACTGAGGGTCATAGTAAATTCTTGGGGATGCCTTCACAATCAATACGATATCAATTTAATTCCCACCCCCCACATCAATATGACATTGTGCTTGATGCTAGCCAGCAATGCTTGCAAACCAAAATGTCCCCTGTCTTCAGTGATTAAAAAATCTCATTGTAGATTTTTTAAAAATTAGTTACTCATAGCTGTATGAGTTTGAAAGTAAAGCATATTTGAATTTATTAACAATAATATACCAATAAAGGATAGACCAGGAGTCTCCCATGGTTTCAGGCCACGTGGCAGAGAAAGCAGGGAGAGAGCTTCAGCATGCATTTAGCAGAGCAGAAGAAAAGCACCTCTCGAGAGACCAGAATGTGGTCCTCAAGGAAGACCTAAGAGAGTTCCGAAGACCTGCCGGACCTACACTGTCCTCAGAGTCTGGTCTCAGTGTCTACCAAAGATTTTTTATCCTCTTTTGATACAGACAGGTCATTCTACTTTGATCAAAGCTAATTGGTTAACATCATTCAATTCTATTGGTTGACATGATTTGAGGGTAGTCTAAATTAAATAAATTCTATGGATTACATCAGGGAAAAGAATGCAAAGGACCCCCACTGAAGCTGCTCAAGGCAAAGTCTAGCTGCTGTTTGATCCTGTCAGTCCTTCACTGAGCTGGGCAAAAGAGTCTATCTCCATTTCTTTTGTTCTCTTGATTTTGTCTCAAGTAATATTTGCTGAAGTTTCTCAAGAACCAGGCTTTCTGAAGTGGAGGGGAGAAAGCACTGAGAAACTGATGCCTGAGTTCCCCAAGAAATCCATTATTAATAATTATTTTCTCACAGATATTAAGATACAAGTAACTTTCCACCATGGACCCCAACAGGGCCTCCTCTTCCTCAGACACCCCATCACCACTTTACGGCAGCCAGCCGAATTACATGCCCATAATTGTGACTTCATTAATTAGAAGATAGTCAGATGATTGATGAGTGTTATTTATCAAATTGCAAAACAGTTAATGACTCTTTTTAATCTTCAGGGTACAAAGTGCTGAAAGAACTGGGCAAGAGCTGTCTCAAATCCCCTCTAGTCCACTTCCAAATTTCCCAGTTCTCTATCTCCCATCATCCATTGCTAATTCCTTCCTTGTCTAGAAAAGGGAGTTTATTTAGGATGATTTATATAACGATTTACAAGATTTTTATTTTCACAGACAAGGCATGTATTTTAAAACCCTCTGGGCACATGTTGGTGTTTTAGGGTATTTTCTGCCAAATTAAGACATAAATAAGGGGCTAATAAACTTAAAAAAAAATAAGAACCCACCACCTTAGAGATGTTTTACAAGGGCAGGAGGACCAATAATATATGAATTGGGAGAAGTGAAAAATTTGCCTAATTAATTAAGGGATATCTTCATTCTCAGTGGTGTTTCCTTAATCCCTTACAGGGAAGAAAAATAACAGGCAAAGGGGAAAAAAAAGCAAAATAAACTGGGGGGGATCAAGTAAATCACTCCCACAGTGATGAAAGTAAGCTTAAAAGTTCACTAAAGGGGGAGGAGGGATACGAAAATCCAATGACCCAAATTGTAATGCAGAAGTTAAGTTGATCAGGATAACAAGGAATCCCAGCACCCCACTAATCTGGGGGGTGGGGAAGATCCTAACCTACCCTCCATCCTGAACAGCAACATTATAACAACAACAACACTAAAAACAACTTGTAAGAAGCATTCAAGGCTCATCCATTTTTCTTCTTGTACTTCCAACTCTGTAGGATAAAATTGAGTGAGTTTTCTAATATGTGCAATACATACACCAGATCCCTGGGACACATTCCTTTTAATGAGATGACAGGCTCCATTTTTCATCTGTTTCAGTTGTCACAGACACCCCCCTTAACTAGCCTCCCCCCTCCCCCTCTCCCCCCCCAGGAATGGCTAAGTCATGAAAGAGTTGGCATTAATGTGTTCTTTTATGTTTGCAGTGGGCATTGGGGGCATCATCTCATTTGATTTGCAGAATCCTGTGAAGTGGATGGGGGTACAATCATAAAAGATCATCAATACAACAATCACACAATAATCAAAGATAGCATTTCTACACTGCTTTAAAGCTTACAAAGGGCTTTCTATAAATTCTCATCTAATCTCACAAGAATCCTATTGTTATCCCCACTGTACAGATGAAGAAACTGAAAGTCAGAGAGAGCCTTCTTCAGAGTCACAGACTTAGGAATTATTGAATATGGAGCCATTGCTTGGTGGGGGGAATATCCAGATATGCCACAGAAATCATGACACTGAACTCCTGTGGACATCCCACACTGGCCACAATTATGACCAGAGGGGAGGACAACACAGAACTTTTTGTTTGTTTCTTTTTTGGGGGGGGTTGTGTGGTATTCAGGGTTAAGTGATTTGCCCAGGGTCACACAGCTAGTAAGTGTTAAGTGTCTGAGGCTGGATTTGAACTCAGGTACTCCTGACTCCAGGGCCGGTGCTCTATCCACTGTGCCACCTAGCTGCCCCAACACAGAACTTTTAACACTACAGGTACCATTGCTCTCAGCTCATTCCAGGTCACCTGACCCTTCTGTCTGCATTCCTCTAATGTAGGTTGGTCTGCTCAATGGTTCACCAGCATTATGTCCTTTCTCTCACTCTCCCAAATAGTCTTTCCAGCTGATGACCCTTGTGGAGGCACCACTGGCATCTAACTTCATCCAGTTTGGGAAACAGGCCAATGTCAGAGAAACCACACTAGCCGGCATTGTAGTCTTAGGACTGCTGCTTTCTACCTGTGACCTTGGACAAGTCAGTGTGCCTCAGTTTCCTCTTTAGTAAAATGAGAGTCTAGGAGAAGGTGACCTTTAAATGCCTTCCAATTTCAAACCTGTGATTCTATGATCATGTTCTGGAGAGAAGATTTTGGTAAAAATCTAGAATAATCCTAACATTTTAAGTTAAAGTTGGCCTAAAATGAAGTTTGGCTTCTGCAAATAGCATGGGAAAAAATACTGAATTCAGAATGGTTCAGACACTTGGATATGGCCTTCTATGCCTGCTGTATTCTGTGATGTGATTTGGTTTGCAGCAAGTTTTTTTTTAATTTAATGATGTGAGTCCCTTCAGTTCTGTCTGTCTCAGAGTTTTTCTCCCCTATATCCCTGCTAAATAAACAGGGCTAAGAGTCTTTGAATATAAGACCACACACAGTAGGCACTTAGTGAAAGCCTTGAACCATCTATTGAACATTCTTGGCAGATCACTGTAGCCTCTAGAATTCCACCTCAGTTAATTAGGGGCATAGGTTCTTTTGCCAGTCAGTCCTGGGGCTGGGAACCTGCTGAAGGTCTCTTCTGTTTCATTACCCGTCTGTTATATCAGTTGACTCCCCATGGAATAACTGAAGCAAATGAAATTATTCTTCGTATGCCTGTCAAATCCACTGGGTTCTCCCAAGCGCTGTTGGTATTCCAATCATAACAGCAAGAATAATGTAGTGGCAAGTTTGTACATGCCAAGCAGGGGACCTTACATTACTGATGTAGCTTAGGTTGACTCTAGAGCTGCAAAGGAACTTAGCAGCCATCCGGCTCAACTTCATGTTTTACAGATGGGGAAACCTAAGCCTAAAGAATGGCAGTGACTGGCCCCAAGTCACTCCTCTGGGCAGAGGCAGAGCTGAGATGTGAGCCCTAGTTCTGATCCCAAACCAGGTCTCTTTGTTCAGGACCTGAAAACTGACAACCTTTTATCTCATAATTTTGCACACATTCATTGGTTTTTCCATATGAAACTCGACTACACTGATTTTGGAGATGGGTCAGCTGAGTCCTACTCATATTGTGAGTTCTACCTCAGTAGGGCCAGAAAGTCACCCAGGAAAAAATCCAGTGCATTTAAATTCATCAGTGGATGTGACATAGGTGAATTTTGCCTTCTATTTTTGTTATTATTAAGTATCAAGACTAGTTATAAAGCATGATTGTGTATAAAAAGGGATGGATTGAGAGCCTCTCAGGTTACTAAGTAGCCAAACCCTCTCCCTACCCAGGACTTATTTTCTTCACTTGTTTGACATGTTTTTAATGACTTTTTTTTTTACTAACTATGTGATCCTGGAGAAGTTACTCAACCTCTGTTTATCTCAGTTTCCCCATCTGTAAAATCTACCTCCCAGGATCGTTGCGAGACTCAAATGAGGTAATAGTTGTAAAGTGCTGAGCAAAGTGTCTGGCACATAGTAAGTGTTATAAATGCTATTGACAATAATGATGATAATATCACAGTTATCTCCAGAAAAAACAAAAACAACTTTCTCCCTGGTACTGAAGGCAAAACAAACCAATATGGAGGTTAGTGACTGACCTTGTATGCAACATTCCATACCAATAGTTTTCCCTCATCAAAAGGAGAAAGGTATTTCCTTACCTCTTGTCGAGGACCAAGGTTGGTCATTACAACTATTCACCCATCAACTTCATGGATCATCCACCTACTACAGCATCACCCACCTTGTATGTGTCAGAGGCAAGGTTTGAATGTAGATTGTCCCAATTCCAAAAGGATTGAGGGCTCTACCCACTGTGCTACACTGCCTCTTGTGAAACCAATGAATGAGTACAACTCTGTAGTGTGAGATGTGCTGGGGTTGGGGGAGAGTGGGGTGGGGGAGGGGAAATCCACCACATGAATGATGATCTCAGCTCAGGCTTTATTAGAACTGGAAGGGTCCAGTCAGCAGGTACCCAAAGAAAGCTGTCGAGTGCTGGTAGGTTAGAGGGATGTTTCCAAAGTGTCTGAATGATGGACTGGTCTTTTCCAACTCGACAAGGCAAGTAATATCCATGTGCTGAAGTCGTTTTAGGGCCGCTGTATATTCTGGCTCCTGTGTCTTTAAAAACTCCTGTAAATACAAGGCATAGTCTTTCCAGAATGAAAATTGAAGAAATAAACTGGAATTGAAGAGAAGGGGGAAAGCTCACAGTTTATTATGGAGGAAATCAATTTCTTCTTATGGCCATTAGGAAGACATAAAAACCAAGCCCCCCATGATTTCACTTCCCTGACAGGGTCCTACCTCAACTCTTGGACCATTGTTTTCAGGAAAGGGATTTATTAGGCACCTCTGGTGCTAGTCATCCTGTGCTATGGAGGAGAGAAAAGAGGGTGGGAAGGCTCACCCTCTCCCTGAGGCCCTTTGGGACCTTAATCATGCTGACATTTATACAGCAAAGTGCTTTACATCCATCACCTCCTTTGATCCTCACAGTAACCCTGGCAGGTATAGGGGCTAAAGGGATTATTATCCTCATTTTACAGTTGAGGGAAATGAGGCAAACAGAGGTTAAGTGACTTGCCCAGGATCATGCAGCTAGAACCAGAAGGCACTAGTTTTACACAAGGGGAAATGGGCTCATTCTTGCCAGTTGGATCACACAGTTAGTAAATGTCAAAAATACCCAGCATTTTATCCTGGAAGCAATAGGGAGCCCCTGCAGCTTCTAGAGCAAGGGAGTTACATCTTCAGAGCTGTGCTTTAGCAATATTATTTTGGCAGCCGTATACAGGATGGATTGAAGGATGGAGATATTGGAAACAGGGAAATCACTAACGAGGTTAATGAGAACCTAGATTGGGGGAGTATGAGTGTAGAGAAGATAGGTAGAAAGACACCAAATGTGAGATGTACATCATGGGTACAGAATGGGTAAAGCTGGTAACCCATTGGATCGTGCAGGGGAAGAAGAGAGGAATGTTGGGTGACCAGCTCAGGGAGCAGAAGGGTGATGGTGCCTCCACAGAGCTGTGGAGGTTTGGGAGAGGGCTGGACTGGGGACAAAAATAATGGCTTCCATTTTGGATAAATTCAGTTGGAGATGATGGGAGACCTTGAAGGTTTTTAAACTGGGGAAAGACAGAGTGAAAGGAGTATTTGAGGAGGCTCAAGGTGGCAAACAGTGTGCAAGATGGACTGCAGTCCCTACCTTCTGTCTGTTCTTTCTATCTTTCTTTTTCTTTCTCTTCCCCTCCCTTGCCTTGCTTTCCAGGATGAAGACCTCCACAGTGGCCAGGCAGGGGAGCACAGCCAGGAGGGATGTTAGCATGGAAGTCCATTACAGAATTTTTTTCCCCTCACCTTGGGCCCTGTGGTTAACCAGAAATAAAACCGAGAGACAAGTTGGGAGATTGGATCTCCTGGGGACCTCAGCTGCACACAAGAGTGAACTCCCTGTACAAGAAGACTTAGGAGCTTGGCAGGAAGGAAAGGGAGGAGGGTGAGGAAGGAGATAAACCATGGAAAAAGTAAGAAAAACCTAATGATTGGTGAGATGCCTGAGCAGAGGGAAACATTCCTTGAAATCAGCTCCAGGCAGATGTTTCTTTTCTTTTTCTTTTTTTTGGGGGGTGGGGTGGGGGTGGGTGGGTCCATGAGGGTTAAGTGATTTGCCCAGGGTCACACAGCTAGTAAGTGTTGTAACGACTGGAATGACGCCACCTGCTGGAGACTTACTGTAGAAGAGTTCCGCCCATGAAGCGAAGCTCTTTGAGGGCAAGACCAGGAGTCTTTTCTTTGGCGTCAGGAAGTGATGCAGGCTAGTGGGAGGAAGAAGGAAGAGACTGGCACTCGGTCTCACTCTTTCCTTTGGACTCTGGTGGAGAGCGGAGCTAGAAATTCGCTCTCCCTTTAATAGATAGGAATCTAGGCCTTTCTCTCTCTCTCTTTACCAAACTCTTATTCTCCTTAATAAATGCTTAAAACGTAACTCTTGCTAAAGCTTATAATTTATTGGCGACCACTCATTAGATATTTTAGACAGACTAGCTAGAATTTTAGCCCTTAACAGTGTCAAGTGTCTGAGGTTGGATTTGAACTCAGGTCCTCCTGAATCCAGGGCCAGTGCTTTATCCACTGTGCCACCTATCTGCCCCCTCAAACATTTATTTTCAAACAAAATGATCATTGTGTCTATTAGCTTGACCTGTTCACCCTAGTTGCTAGGGTCCCCCTCCCCCATTTCTTTTTCCTACTTTGAATATATTTTATATTTACTTTTCTGGCCACATTCTTCCTCCAATAGATTAAATGTTTGCTGATTGATTCACTGAAAGAATGTAAGCTACCTGAGGACAGGGACTTTTGTTTTTGTCTTTGCCCATCCCAGTGCCTACCATAGTAGGCACTTAATAACATGCTTGTTGAATGAATGCGTAAATGATGAGAGCCAGGATGTAGACAATGCCCTGCTGATGAGCATTCCGAAGGCTGGTGGCGGGTGATTCACACGTGATGATAAAACAGGGAGCATGTTTTTGTGATCCGTCATTATTGTCAGCCAACCTGCTGAAGATTCCACTCTGGGTTTTGTGGCAGATGTCAACAGGGGCACAACTTTCATGTCGTGGCTGTTGCTTACTGCCATGCTCCAAAGAGCTAAGATTTTGTGGGCATAGGAAGGAGCCTCTTCCAGAGACTTGGATTGCAACCCCCCTTCCCCAGCCCAATAGTGGTCATTAAGACTTGCTGTGGTCAAGATTTCATTCCTCTGTGGCCAAATTAGTGAAGACACTCTCTAAATTTAGCCAGGCCAAACTCAGATGACATGGGATGCAGCCCATCACTGGAAGTCATTGTAGTTTGGGAACATCAGCCCGGGCTTACTGCTCAGCTGCCGTGGCCTCTGACACCCCAGAGTCACCTCTGTACCCACCATGAGTACCTGAGCAAGACTTGAATGGAAGATGGTTATCTTACTTCCTATACTTTTTTTTCCATTTCTACAAGAGTTTAATTTTTGGCATTATGGGAATTCTTGAGAGAAGGGGTCAGCTGCAGACTCTCTCTTTATATTAATACAGTTAGGTTCCTCATTAATATGAACAACAAATCCTTTGAAGTTCGTGCATTATTTGAATTCACACTACATATATCCATTGAGCTGCAATATGTGAATTGCATATGACACCCTGGTGGAAATGAAGATTAACAGTAGGGTCTCTGTTATAAATAATAATACACTTTAAAAAGCTATACTTAGATGAACAAGCCAGATTTTGCACTATCTGAAGAACTGTTAACACAGATGTTTTTTGTCATTATACCCTTTAGGATATATTCGTCTTAAGTCTTTCCCTACCATCCATGATAGAGCTGGCTGAGCATGGAAATGTAATGCATTGGCAGAATGATGAGAGTAAGCACAGAATCCAATTAAGCTAAAAGGAACTTTAGAGGCCAGATGTGTGTAAGGATCTTTCTAGAGCATCCCTGTAAATGGTCATTCAGGGCTCCATTGCAAACCTCCAGGGAAGGGGAACTCACTGCTTCCCAACACTACCAATTCCAATTCTGGGTGGCTCTAAGGGTTAGGATGGTTCCCTTTACCTCTGACTTTTACCCATTGTTTTGCCCCTACTTTCACCAAGGACCAAGCAGAATAGGCCTCAGATCAAGGGGCAAATGGGGCCTAGTGAATACAGAACTGAGCTCTGAGTAAGGAAGATCTGGCTTCAGTTCCTGCCTCTGAGATACAGTGGCTGTGCTAAGCACCAAGGAGACAAAAACAGTATTAGTTATCCCTTCCCTCAGAGATCTTGGATTCTAATGGGAGACACGACATGTAAATCACTGGGTACACGCAAGATGTGCACAGAATAGGTGGAAAGGGGCTGAAAGGGCGAGGCGCTCTTAGCTGGAGAGGGCAGCAAAGGTTTCCTGCCCAACGTAGGCTCTGAGCTGATCTTGAAAGAGGTCAGGGATGCTAAGAGGAGTGGGGAGAGCATTCCAGGCATGGGGGCAACCAGTACAAGGGCATTCATTCCCTCACCTCCCCCTCCCATGGCATGGCTTCCCCTCCCCTGCCCCTCTTATCTCCCCTCTTTAGACACATGCCAATTTTGTCAGCGTCTTTCCGAGAATGCGGCAGACAGAACCAAATACAGTGTTCTCCACTCATTAAACTACTTCCCGATGTTTAACTCCTACAGAGAGATGCCTTTGAACAGAAGGATGGTATTAAGCTGTGACTATATAAGATAGCCCTGTGAAGCTTATCTTTTATTCCAGGGGAAAATCAATAACCAAGAAAAATGACAACCCAGAAAGTCAGCTCACTGATCATGCACCCACTCTAATTTCCTATTTGGTTACTGGTTTCATTACCAAGTACTGTATCCCCTAGGGAGGCTAATATTAGAACAAATTAAAATCTGGCTATTCATTATTAGAAACCTATTAATTCATTAGATTACTCCAGTATCTGGGAGCTTTATCCTCTCTTTGGACTCTGGGGAGTACAACAGCATGACTTCCTGAGAGGAAGGGGGCAGCCCAGACCCCTGGGAAGGAAGTCCTGGATCCTTCCCATATCCTCTCACATACTCCAGGGTCAGCCCATTCTGCTGGTGACAGAAGCCCAGAGCCATACTGAGACATTAGGGGGGTCTTTGGTGTACACATTATAGAGCTATCTCTTTCTCAGTCCTAAACTAGGCCAGATAATTCCAGAACTCCTCGGAAAGCAAAGTGCTACGCAAACCGTATGGAGCAATCTAAATGCTCATAATTATGATTGTTATTATTAATTAATTTTCATATATGATTCAGGTCATATTCAGGCCGTTGGGTTTTGAGTCCAAATTATGAAGACTAATTGTCAGTAGTGTTCATACTTAATCAAATTATTCCACATGATGCCAATTTATTCTGGGCTGAGTGGAATCAGCCCATATGCACTTTGGACTGATCAGAAACTGACCATAAGCGGGGCAGCTAGGTGGTGCAGTGAATAAAGCTCCAGCCCTGGATTCAGGAGCACCTGAATTCAAATCTGGCCTCAGACACTTGACACTTACTAGCTGTGTGACCCTGGGCAAGTCACTTAACCCTCATTGCCCCGAAAAAATAAAACAAAACAAAGCAAAAACAAACAAACAAGAAACTGACCATAACCTCATGAAGGGAGTGTTCACATAGGCTTACTGTCCCTCATCCCAGTGCACTCTCCCTCAATCTTCAAGCTATAGACTATCTATTTGTTTGTTGTGGCGGCATATCTCCTCATTAGTATGTGAGCTCTTGTGTAAATCACTTCCTGCCCCTGGGTCTCAGTTTCCTCATCTGTAAAATGAGAAAGTTGGACCAGACAGCCTCGAGGGTCCTTTCATTGCTAATACTCTGTGACCCTTCGACACAGCAGGTACTTACTAAATGCATTCGGGATCGCTATCCCATTATGACTTGGAGAGTAAGGAAGTGCTTCCTTACGTCTGACCTCTCCTTTGGTTCTCAGTGGCCTGGGAAAGACGTGATTTAGAATGGCCCGGGTCATCTACTGCATCCACAACAGACATCTTGGCCTGTGTCGGGCCATTGGACTTCGATGACTCTGGAAAAGGGACTTTGTGCAGCTCGGCCTCAGTCATATGCCTTGTTCAGATCCATCCCCCAGATGTAGAGCTTCGAGGGGAATCCAGCAGGTCTGAGTAGGCCCAGCCCTCTGTAGTTGGGAAAACTGAGGCTCAGACAACTTAAGCGATTTGTCACATAGGTGGTAAATGTTGGAGGTAGGATGTGAACCCAGGATGTCTGACATCAGAGCCAGTACTTTCCTCACTGTACCATGGCCTTCCTCCCATTTCCAGGTTCAATCACAGCGTCTCAGAATTAGGAGGAACTCAGAGATCATCAGGGATTGAGTCCTGACCTTTTAGTCAGGAAGATGATCTGTGTTCAGATCTTACTTCTGACACTTACTTATATGTGACCATTAACAAGCCACTTTCTAGGCAAGGGTGTGCTGCAGCCAGTTCAACCTTGCTCATGGAGAGCTGATTGTTAAATTTTCTGTGTAAGCATTTATATCTCAAAAACCTATAAAGATTACAAATCAGGGCTTGATTTATTGTTTTGTTGACTATTTAGTCTTTTTGTGTGTGTGTGAGGCAATTGGGGTTAAGTGACTTGCCCAGGGTCACACAGCTAGTAAGTGTCAAGCGTCCGAGGCCGGATTTGAACTCAGGTCCTCCTGAATCCAGGGCCGGTGCTCTATCCACTGTGCCACTTAGCTGCCCTTGACCTTCATTTTCAATATTTCCTTAAGACTAGACAGTCGAGGGGCAGCTAAGTGGCACAGTGGATAGAGCACCGGCCCTGGATTCAGGAGGACCTGAGTTCAAATCCGGCCTTGAACGCTTGACACTTACTAGCTGTGTGACCCTGGGCAAGTCACTTAACCCTCATTGCCACCCCCCCAAATGCAGGTCAAACTTTAAAAGTGTATTCTGTCTACAATTTCTCCTCCCTTCCCCCAAACAGTTGCTAAATATTTCCCAGCATACTGCTATCTCTAAAGCTCAGCGGTAAAATAAGGAGATTGGACTGGATGAGGAAGGATAACCCTACATTTGTCTCTTCCAATTCTAAATCTATGATCTCACAATCTGGTCCAACATTCACCTGACTGTGAATCCCCCTCTACAATACACCCACCAAATAGTCACTTAACGTTTGCTTAAAGGCATCTGATGAAGGTGAGCCCTCTACTGCCTAAAGCAGCTCATGCCCCTTTGGGATAGTTCTAATTGTTAGGATTTTTTTCTTTTTATTATCCATTCATCAATCAGTCAACAAGCATTGATTAAGCACCTTAGCTGTCCTGGAAGACACAGAGAAAACGTGAAAATAGTCAACACCTTCTCTGGAGGTGCTTACAATCCAGCCGATAAGTACGTGCAAGATGTCTACAAGGTCAAGGTCAGTGTGTGTTGGGAGAAGAACCCCCAGATGTGGTTTTCAGCCCCTATTTCCAGGACTCTGCCAACACCTGCGCCCCTTGCCATGTCTGAGTCACCCTGGCTCATCTTCTCTGAGTCCTTTCAAAGGGTTCTCTTCTCCAGGGTAGAGACCCAGACTAGGTACAATCCTTTCCATGCCTAGGGGAGAGGAGAACAGCCTCATTACCATGGAGTTCTTACATTAGCACCATGTAATTGCTCATAATCTGCATTGAAGGGGATTTTTCAAATGCATCTCCTTAAGTGACACTTGAAAGCCCCTGTGACTGTGCTAGCTGCTGCCACCGCCTGATTCGTTCTGGCAGCAAACCCCCCATTCCTTCCTATCATTAGATCTTGTTGGGGTCACTGCGGGCTGTCAGTCACTGGGAGAAACAGGCAGAATCTGCCTTCAATGCCTACTTATCCAAAAAATAATCAAAGGGAGAAAAATGCCTCCATTGTAGCACATGACATTTGGAGCACAACGGAAGCATTAGCAAAATGCAAATTACAGTCAATTTCAGCAGAGGTGACTGGCCCCAAATGCTGGAGTTCTTTTGTACGAATTAGACAGAGTACAAAGCAGGGTGATGGGGGGCCTTGGCCGGACTGGTTCTTTATCCCTGAGCTTTCAACTGGTGCTTAGGGTAATGTGGCTCCTCTCCAGAAAGAACATGGAGATATCTAGGAGAGCACCCTACCACCAGCTGTATGGCTTCCTAAAGTGACAGTGAATGGGAAGGAGCCTCACAGGACCCAAGAACACTGGAGATTGACATGCCCACATGGGAAGGGGGAGGGGGAAGAGTGCTTGATTC